>NC_071996.2:45352500-45952500 GCF_028885655.2 Pongo abelii | reverse complement strand
TTACATTTATTGTACACTTTATTTCTATTATTGTTACATGCTCACCATAATGTAGAATCAATGGGAACCTCAAGCTTTTTTTCCTGCAAATAAACAGTCCAATTTAGGGGTTATGGGAGACAGTGACAGATCATTAGGCATTAGATTCTCATAAGGAGCATGCAACCTAGATCCCTCCCATGTGCAGTTTGCAATAGGGTCTGTACTCCTATGAGAAATTAATGCCACTGCTAATCTGACAAGAGGTGGAGCTCAGGGGGTAATGCTCACTCACCTCCTACTGTGCTGCCAGATTCTTAACAAGCCATGGACTGGTACTGGCTCCTGGCGGGGGGCTGGAAACCCCTGCTTTAGAGAACTCAAGTACTGACATTCTCTTGGTATGTTCTGTAAATTCTTTTCTGTTAAAAAAAGGATTGACCTGTTTGAAACAAGACATTATCTTCTCTTTTCTTCAATATTTGTTTTCAAAAGAAATATGTGTAAATTGCAGGAAATTGGGACGGTGTTTTGAAAAACGAAGACAATAAAAATCACCAATACCTAATGCTAACATTTTATGTATTTCTTGCTATTGTTTTTGGAACTGAGTTCAATAGTACACAGTGAAAAATTGTTCACTTTGAGACTGATCTCTAGCATGTGCCAAATTCCTCACCTTCTTTAATAAAAAAATAGTCCAACTCTGGATGGAATCAATCAATAAATTAAAATGTGTAGTGCTTCTATCAAGTGCAAGATATTCTTCTGGGTAAAGTAGGAGAGACAGATTTAAAAGATATGAACTCTGCCCTTAAGAAATGTTTATTGTGTTGAGTAGATAAGATATAAGTATGTGATTTTCACTAGTGATATATAACATCATACACAATATGAGATTATTGTAAATTGAGTAGTTGAAGTTGTAAACATAGGATTTAAAATGACAAGTAATTCTTGTGGCTTGTGGGGAGGTTCCAGGGAAAACTTGAGTGACATTTAAATAATCCAAGAAGAACTTGAGATAAGCCCTTTCTTTATAAAATATTCTTTCCTTTAAAAAATGTTATACTTCATTATATTACAATAGATTTCTTCATTAGGATGGTTGTAAGGGACACATTTAGATGTAACTTCCATATGGTGTAGCAATTTCCACTGTAACCGGTTCATTGTCTCACAGGATTGACTCATCTTAAAAGAAAATATATTCTTGCTTTAAAGATAATAAAATTGACCTGGGGAGGTTAAATGACTTGGGCAAGACAACACAATTATTAAGAGGTGACATGGAAATTGACCTAGGCTTTCTAACTCCTGGGCTACTCTTCTCTCTACACTTTATTGCTTAAAGGAAATGGTTTAAAAGGTGTATGGAAAATAAGACACATAGAATATGAAGTATTCCCTCATATAAATCAGCCATCATTATTATAGCTTGACTGTGCTACTGTAACAACCTTCTAATTGTTCCCCTGTATCTACTCTTTCCCCCTACAATTCATTCTTCTCTTAGCCAATGGAATAATTTAAAAAACAAATAAATAAATAGGTTCAGCTAATTTTCTGCTTACTGCTGCCTTACACCCCACTGACCTTCCATTGAGCTTAGAATGAAAGCCAAGCTTCTAATCTTGATTGGCAAGGCCTACCTGGCCTGGCTTTGCCCATCCCTCTGGCCTTCTGTGTGTCCTGATCTCACAGAAGCCCTCATTCCCCAGAACCAGTTTCCCTGCTTTGCACTCCCCGCACATCTCTCCATGCCTTCCTGCTTCCTATCAGGTCAAGTGTCTATTCAAATGGCTCCTCCTCAAAGTGACCTTCTCAGGTCATCTAATCAAGGGCCACCTCAACCGTCTCCATCTGTTCTTCTCTATTACATCACGACCTTGATTATAATTTCTGATACCATCTGAAATTATCTTGTGTCTTTATTATGTATCTCTTGACACCAAAATGGATGATCCACCAGAGCCTGATTTTCCAGAAGAGATCCTGGTTCATAAAAGATTTTCAAGAAATATTTTTGAATGAATAAATCCCCATTTGAAGTCTTCATTTAGGCCAATATTTTAGGCTTTTTTTAAAAAATTATTATACTTTAAGTTCTAGGGTACATGTGCACAACGTGCAGGCTTGTTACATAAGTATACATGTGCCATGCTGGCTCGCTGCACCCATCAACCTGTCATTTACATTAGGTATTTCTCCCAGTGCTATCCCTCCCCCCGCCCCCCACCCTATGACAGGCCCTGGTGTGTGATGTTCCCCACCCTGTGACCAAGTGTTCTCATTGTTCAATTCCCACCTAAGAGTGAGAACATGTGGTGTTTTGTTTTTTGTCCTTGTGATAGTTTGCTCAGAATGATGGTTTCCAGCTTCATCCATGTCCCTGCAAAGGACATGAATTCATCCTTTTTTATGGCTGCATAGTATTCCATGGTGTATAGGTGCCACATTTTCTTAATCCAGTCTACCAATGATGGACATTTGGCTTGGTTCCAAGTCTTTGCTATTGTGAATAGTGCCGCAATAAACATACGTGTGCATGTGTCTTTATAGTAACATGATTTATAATTCTTTGGGTATATATCCAGTGATGGGATTCCTGGGTCAAATGGTATTCCTAGCTCTAGATCCTTGAGGAATCGCCACACTGTCTTCCATAATGGCTGAACTAGTTTACACTATGACCAACAGTGTAAAAACTTTCCTATTTCTCCACATCCTCTCCAGCGCCTGTTGTTTCCTGACTTTTTAATGATACCATTCCAACTGGTGTGAGATGGTATCTCATTGTGGTTTTGATTTGCATTTCTCTGATGACCAGTGATGATGAGCATTTTTTCATATGTCTGTTGGCTGCACGAATGTCTTCTTTTGAGAAGTGTCTGTTCATATCCTTTGCCCACTTTTTGATGGGGTTTTTTTCTTGTAAATTTGTTTAAGTTCTTTGTAGATTCTGGATATTAGCCCTTTGTCAGATGGGTAGATTGCAAAAATTTTCTCCCATTCTGTAGGTTGCCTGTTCACTCTGATGGTAGTTTATTTTGCTGTGCAGAAGCTCTTTAGTTTAATTAGATCCCATTTGCCAATTTTGGCTTTTGTTGCCATTGCTTTTGGTGTTTTAGTCATGAATTCCTTGCTCATGCCTATGTCCTGAATGGTATTGCCTAGGTGTTCTTCTAGGGTTTTTATGGTTTTAGGTCTAACATTTAAGTCTTTGATCCATCTTGATTTAATTTTTGTATAAGGTGTAAGGAAGGGATCCAGTTTCAGCTTTCTACATATGACTAGCCAGTTTTCCCAGCATTTAGGCCTTATTTTATACCCTTAGCTAATTTCCCTCCTTTCCTGATTATTCTATTTTGCAGTTTATATTACTTCATTGAAGCCATAGCAAGACCAGGACATCCACTTGTAATTTGAGCCAGAGGTGTTCTCTGGCAAACGGAAGGTGAAGTACAGTGAGATATGGGGCCGACAGGGACTTGGCAACAAATCACCTCACTGAAAGGGATTACACTATGGAAATTCATATAATTCACATAAGACCCTAAATGTGCCTTTAGTATCACCTGAGTTTGGGGGTCCTCTGTTTCTTAGGCAGTCTTTTTTGGCCTAAAGGACAAGGCTGGCAGGGCTGGCTCTGATCTTTCAAGCCTGGCAGCTTCCTCCTCTTCTTCCCAAGTCTTTCCAATGTATTCCATGTTGAGTTGGCAGACAGTGAGTTCAGGTGGAGGTGGAAGGTGAGGGTTGGGAAGAGGAACATCTTTCACTGGACTGATTAGAAAGCAACTCTCAAATTCTTAAGATATTCTTTTTTGGGGCTGTATGTTTTCCTGGGTCTGGGTTGTGGTCCTGAGGGCTAAAGCCTGCTTTTCGATCAGAGCCTATCCTTCGCTGGTGGCCCAACATGACTCATTAATGCACTTGTTTGTTAGATTCATTCATATCCAAAAAGGTTTTATTTGAAGGCAAAGTAAGAGCTAGGGATACTGAGGAGACCAAGACAGGGAAGGTCTTGCTTACATAGTTGCCACAGCATGGAGGAGGAAGGCAAGCACTGAGGTGATAGATAAAGAAGCACGGCAGGGCCAGGCGCTGTGGCTCACGCCTATAATGCCAGCACTTTGGGAGGCCGAGGCAGGCAGATCACGAGGTCAGGAGATCGAGACCATCCTGGCTAACACGGTGAAACCCCTTCTCTACTAAAAATACAAAAAATTAGCCAGGCGTGGTGGAGGGCGCCTGTAGTCCCAGCTACTTGGGAGGCTGAGGCAGGAGAATGGCGTGAACCCGGGAGGCGGCGCTTGCAGTGAGCCGAGATCGTGCCACTGGGAGACACAGTGAGACTCCGTCTCAAAAAAAAAAAAAAAAAGCAGCAGCAAGGCAGTTTTAGATAGCATGTGTTCTGAAGAAAGGAAAACACGATACTGGGAAAGGTAGTGGCTGGGTGGGTACGGTGAAGGCATGTCTCAGACGCATTATTCAGGAAAGGGCTTCCTGAGAAGATGACCTGACTGTGGAAAGGGGGGCATGTTGTGGGGATCAGCTGGAAACTCATTTCTGGTAGACAGGAGCAAATGCAAAAGCCCCAGGAAGACGATGAGCTTGATGACTCTGAGGAAGAAAGGAAGCCGTGGTGGTTGGAAAATAATGAGGAGGGGAGAGAGCTACACAGTGAGGTCAGAGAGAGAGAAGGGAGCAGAACTGGGATGCCTGCAGATCCTAGTATTTTCTCACTAATTCACATTGAACCCATCACCAGGGTTCTTAGCTGATAGATTGCAATATCCATGCACATGGAGGCTCCATGTGAATGGAAAGGTCACTTCTCCTAGTCACTGCTGTATTTCCGGTGTCCCACATACTGCCTGGCATCTAGTAGGAGCTCTTTAAGCATCTGTCAAATGAATGTTGTAAAAGCCAAAATCTTATTTTATGGAGCTCATCTCTCCCTTCCATATAATCCTGCTGCGCTGGGACCCTCAGAGAAGCAAGAAGCAGATAAGGCTATCTGCCACCACCTCTCCAGTGGGTCCATACACAGGAGGGCATAATAGAATCTGTGTGGTTCTAAGTCATTCAGACCTTAGTTTGAATCTTGCTTTAGCCCTGCATTTGTTAACTTTGAATATTTATTTTCACGTTGTGCTTGGGGACCTGAAAAAAATTTCTTCCCATCTCTGCAACTGTTGCTTTCCTTTTCAGGAACAGCTTTAAGGAGATGAGAATACTTTTTTTCTACAGCACACTTTTGTTAGGAAATGTTTCCAAAGTACATGGGGCACCTTGGAAAAGAGGTGCTATATAAATATATGTGAGTCACTAAAGCTGTAATTACCAGCAACAGGGATCCTTGTGTGAAAACAAAAACAAAAGACATGCTTTCAAAATTCAGGGCCTGGGGGTTAGCAAGAGCAGTATGACTTCATTGCTATTTATCCAACCCTAAGTATTTCCAACATTTTGGAGGACTAAGATGGCATGCCAAGTTATACCACTATTTCCAATATCATGACTGACATGTTCAATTACTAATAAGATACCATGTTGAGGGACAGTAAGTTATCTTGCCTCAAGCTTTGTTTTGTTGAGACAGAAAATGGGGATATGGGATCCTTCACTATTCATTTCTTTTATCCAGTCTAAAGTTTAGTGCTAACTTATAGGCATCTGGGAGAAAATATAATGTAAAATATAGCTTGAGTTTTCTTTGCTGAGAAAATGGAACCTAACACAATGTACCAATAAAGTTATTTTATATAGAGTTGGTTTGTATAAGATGTTCATCATTCTCTTATTTTGTAGAATCAAACCTTTATTTCATACATTCAAAGTGGCAGGCACTTTGCTATGCTGGAGATTCAAAAATGAATCAAGTTTCATACTCTTAATAATCCCCAAAGCATTTGGGGGTTATTTATTAAAAGGGTAATTTAAAATTGATTTTTTTTTTCTTATAGAGGGTCCCATAGGCTCAACACCTGGAAAATACAGTATTATAATGAGAATAAGTGATTTGGGATTCCTTAATGTTATAAAGAAGATAACATCTCTCTGCCCCCTTCCCCATGGTAAATTGAATCCAGCTACCAGGCAATATATTTTTGGGAGTAAGTTTAAAATAGATTCACCTCCTGGCTTCAATACTGTATTAATTTTGTGGCCTAAGGGTTATTTAATTTTTCTAAAGTATGATTTCCTATGTGAAGAGTGTGGATAATAAAGTTTATCTACCTTGAAAACTTTTATGAGGGTCAGAGATTCCTGTAACTTTGTGTACCTGTCATGTAGTAGATTCTCAATTAAATGCTCCTATTATCAGCAATGATATAATTGTATTACATTTTTCAATATTATCTACCCCTTAGTTTTGTTAGCAAATGATTAGGTAAAGCACCTTTTATTTTCATTTATTTCAGAACTCACAACATTGGAAAAGGATTGTTACGGTAAAATGCGTAATTTTAATCATACTAATAACATACATAATATATCTATGGTAGTTTTTAGTTATATAATGAAGCAGTTCATAAAATTTTTTGAACATTATTACACTAATCAATAGCCAAAGAGAAGACTTCCCCTCACTAGAAAACTAGTTATCGAAACAGGCATTCATGGTCTATTTCTGCTTTTTTCAAATGCAAATCTTGTATATGTTATGTCTTGGTAAATCATGTCTCCACTAGAGAGCCAGAATAAAACTAGCTTCCATTGTGCAGGGAGTTTCCAAACCTGGCTATGTAATCTACTTATCTGGGGAGTTTTTCTTTTAAAACACTTACTTATAGCTCAAACTGCAGACTTTTTACATTGGATTTTTTAATGAATGAGCTTCAAAAATATTTATTTTTGAAAAGCTCTACCACTTGATTCTTATGGCAGTCAGGTTCTAAGATGACCCCTAATTATCCCCCCTTTCTTGTGTTTATACCTTTTGTAGTCCCCTCACCTAGGATGTAAGGTGGGAACTGTGACTTGCTTCTAACCAACAGTAGGTAACAAAGGTGATTGGATGTAACCTTCATGATTATGTTACATGGGTTTAAAACTTCTGCTGTACTAATAATCTGTCTCTCCCTTGCTGCTTTGATGAGGGCAGCTGCCATGTTGTAAGATGGTCCATAAGGCTTTTGGCCAACAACCAATGATGGATTGAGGCCTTCGGTCCAACAACCCACAAGGAACTCAATCCTGCCAATGACCATGTGAACCTGGAAGCAGACCTATCCTCAGTTGAGCCTCTAGATGAGAACCCGCCTATGGCTGACACCTTGATTTTGCAGGCTTGCTTGCAGAGGATTCAGCTAAGCTGTGCCCAGACTTCTGACCCACAGAAACTGTGAGATAATAAATTTGTATTGCTTTAGGTAGCTAAGTTGGCAGTAATACGGTTAGGCAGCAGGAGATATGCAATACAAGTCTGATATGTAGTCAAGGCCGGGAACCAGTGCTACAGTGTTGTTAGAGCAGAAGTAAGCATGGTGTGTTTTCCTATGAAGCTTTTAATAACTACTTATAAATTTTGATGGTTATGGCAATGATTTGTGATGATGATGATGGTGATGATCATGATGGAATTTTGTAAATATCTTAGGGGCTTTTCTTGGGGATTAGTAGTTACACAACTCTGACTAATTTAATTTCTAGACTCAGTAGCCAAGTCTCTATGGAAAAGCTACAACTGAATTAATACTTTAAATTTCAGTAGATTTCACTCCCCTTCTCCAATGAACATGAAGCTATTCTTTGCAATTTAGAACATTTCCAAACCATACTGACAACATGAAATTTTCTCTTTTGTGTCTAAGAATTCAGAAGGCCTATGAATTTGGCTAGTAATGATTTCAAACACTGGATAGTAAAGAGTTTCCAAAGTTTTATTTGGTTTTTCTTCCCATTATCATTGAGGAAAATTCAATCATGTAGAAGGCAAAAACCATATTTGATTGCAAATATTTGGTATCATGCTATTACCAAGAAAATGCAATATTGATTTGATTTCATCTATCTACTTGTCGTCTTAATTAAAGTTAATAATAACTATCCCCTGGCTGATTCAGTTTTTAAAGTCCTCACATTTCCATTATTATTCCCATTTTGGAAATGAAGAGTTTGTGATTTAAAGGGGTTAAAATGTTTCTATTAGGCTTCCAAATAGTTCAGAATCAAGATAAAGAGGTCGATCCTTCAACTTTTATCTGGTGCTTTTCCCCATTAGATGGTCTCTGCCTTTATTTCACAATAGCATTAGGTCAGCTCATCATTGGTTGGTATGTAATGAATTAGAAAATACAATCCATGGTAAATGTGTGGTATAGTTTTGCTTTAAAATAAGTAGCCAGGATTTGTGTGTCCTGGAGACTGTCAGGATTCATAAACTTACTTTTGGACTATAATGTAAAAATCAGAAACTATATAAATATGCATAAACATGAATAACTTACTCTCTTGACCTGTGTGTTCAGCATTATTTACTAATGCCAATACATTTTCTTAAGCAACTAGAAAACAATACATGCTTCATCAATAGTCTTTGAGCTCCCTGACTCAATGTAGCTGAAAAATGAGGTCTAAGAAAGTTTCCAAAGCCCTGAACAATGTTAGAGTCTGGCTCTTTTATGATCAAGTGATCTTTTCAACTTTAATGGGAAAAATAAATCACTGTTAAAAGATAATCTTGTCACATGAAAGGCAAAAAGGTGCAATATCAATGATTCAACTTACTGAAAAACCACCCTGTGGAATGGAATAAAGCAAATAACACAGTTTGTTTTGTTGCTGCTGTGGTTGATGATGAGAGTAGAGTAGGCTTAAAGAAACACCTTGTTTTAAAAATAATAAGAGGGCATATAAACTTACTTAATAGAAAAATGAATGGACTTGATACAAGGGCTATTTTATAAGAACAGAAATTTGAAATCCTTTTTCAGATCTTTTTCTGTTTCATCCAATTGCTTATTTCATGATGAAACTGCCAATTGTTCACATTCTTTCTCACTTTCTCTTTCTTTTATTCAATTTTTGATGCTGCGAATAATATGAAAAGCACAGGGATAGCTACTAAAGTTAATGCTTGGCTTTGCTTTAAGGTACGAATCTATATTAAAGTATTTTAGGTACAGTTGATAAACAAAATTGTTTTTCTAATAGTTTGTTTTTAATGGAGCTTATTCTTAGCATGTTTAAAGTAAGCACATCCATCTCTTTAAGCCTATATCTAATTTGGATTATTATGCCAATAAAATCTGGGTAGATAAAGATATCTACAAGACTATAAATTAATGAAAAAATCCTCTCTTTAAAGCAAATGCACGTGTGTGTGTGCTCACAAACACACACTCAAACAAGATTCTTGATCATGTAGATTTATAGCATTTGTATATTTTGTTCCTCCTTGTTTGCACAAATAGAGAAGGTTGTCCTTAACAGTTTTTCTTTAAATTTTGTTTCTATAAGTGAAAAACATGTCGGCTGGGTGCAGTGGCTTACTCTGTAATCCCAGCACTTTGGAAGGCTGAAGCGGGAAGATCCCTTGAGGTCAGGAGTTTGAGACATGGTGAAACCTCGTCTCTACTAAAAATACAAATATTAGCTGAGCATGGTGGCGGGTGCCTGTAATCCCAGCTACTCAGGTAGCTGAGGCAGGAGAATCGCTTGAACCCAGGAGGTGGAGGTTGCAGTGAGCCAAGATCACGCCACTGCACTCCAGGCTGGGTGACAGACCGACCGAGACTCCGTCTCAAAAAAAAAAAAAAAAAAAAAAAAAAAAGAAAAAGAAAAAGAAAAAGAAAAAGAAAAAAGAAAAACATGTCTAAAATCCTGGTAAAAAGTAATTTTCTTCAGTTCAGGAAAACAGAGAGAATATTTGTAACTGTGTACTAAGAGACACCCATCTGGAAAATTCCCAGTCAGTTCTTCCGGCAATGCTTCATAGCTCTCCCATTGGCTCATGGGCTTGGGAAGGTTCATAGCTAGATTTTTCCAAAAAGAATGCCAATCTCTCTTGTCCCTTTTTCAAAGGGTGAAAAAGGATGTCTAAGTAATACCAAGTGAGTCTGAACTGAATTTGTAGTTTGGGCAATAAGCCTAAGGCATAGATGGGCAGCTCAAACCCAAGTGTCAATGTGGGAAGGAGGGGGAATTTAGCCTGGGGGAATTTCCAAGACTTTCTGTCAAAAGTTCTCAAGACATGCAGCATCCTCCATGCTGAAGTCTGTCCTTTGCAAAGTACCCCCCATGCAAGAAAAGTGTAAGGAGGTCACAGACCATTCTGAAGAATCAACGCAATGTCGCAGGCTGATGACAGGTTGACATCTAAGGTCATGGACCAGTTTTCTTTGGGGATGCCTTCACAAAGCAGAAGAGCTGTATCAGCAAAATGTCACTGAAAGCTGTCACCAAATTCAACAAACAGGGCAGAGCACTGCTCACAAATGCACCAACAACCTAGTAAATCGAGAATCCTCGATCCCTTTCCCAAAGGCTGCAACAGAATAGTGTGTTAAAGTAGTTTCTTGGGCCAAACATAGATACATAAAGCCATACAGAGGATGGCAATGCCAGGCTTCTTCATAACTGTGATGTTTGGCGTTTCTCCAAACAGCTCTTGAAAAATTTTTGCAAAACTCCAATGGTAGTTCTCATCAGTTATCAACACCAAGAGGCGGGGTGTAAAGGAAAGTCATGAATGAGCGTGTGTAGCACGAAAAGACTAATCTCTGCTTTTATAAAGAGATAATCAACAGCTGATGAATTGGAAATGCAGAATAATGGCAGTGGTTTGCAGCATAGGCTCTGAGTCAGACAGATCTGGGATCTAGTCTTAGCTCCTTCACTTATATGCTGTATGACATTAGGACATTATTTAATATCTGAACCTCAGTTTTTACATCTGTAAAATGGGAATAATAATAGTGCCTACTCTATGGGATGGAAGAAAGGATTAGATTAAATTATGTAAATAAAGTGCTTAGTACAGTGCCTGGCACATAATAAATTATGAAAATGCTGCTTACTTTTATGATAATAATTACTATTATCATCATTACTAGTTATAATTAGGAAATCCTTTTCGAAAGTGAACACTTTGAATATAACTTGCATGTCATCTGAACTGGAAGTATAATAAGGGTATCTAATTCCCACTGATTTAGTAAGTCAAACAGAAAACCAAAACAAATTGAGTCATTCAACTGGTGCATTTAGAATTGCTGATGATTATAGCATTCAAGAAAGTTAGTGAAATACAGAAATTGCAATTCATCTGTCTTGAAAATTGCAAAAATCAGTTTTTATTTGTCTAGTCTAACAGTGGGCAGGGCTTACTTGTTTAAAAATGTATATTTAGAGCCTTCTAGAAAATAAACATGTGCAAGGTGAATAAAGAAGGAATAAAATACGTTAATACAAGGCAGGTATGCAAAAATCATTTATGTTTCATCTTAGACTGCAAAAATGATGCATTGCCTTCACATAGTGCTTTATGTTTTCATGGAATTTTCCCTGCATTGCCATTTTGTTGTATTAGACACACAGAGACACACAGAGAGAGGGCCACAGAGGGCCACATGTACACTTACAATCTCTTTGCACCCAGCACTGATTATTTTCAAGTCAGCTCTACTATTAGAGTCCTGGTCCAGATGGAGGGGAAGGTATGGCATTAGCAACAAGGTTGTGGGGCCAGTCCAGAAAACGCATTCAAAGGATAATCTGATTAGCAAATTTTGAAAGGGGTTGGTATATGCATTTCACTTATCATCTAATTCAAAAAAGTCCATAACACAACTTGGACAAAGTTACCAGTATCAAAGGTCCTAATGTAGCATAATTTGTGTTGAGTATGTTGCATTCTGACAGTGCTATAAACCAGGGAGACAGCTTACTGACAATTCTGTGCTACCAGATACCAACTCAGGCCTCTGTCCAGCTTTACATTGTCAATTCTCATGGAAACATGAGCAGTTACATAGCCTCAGAGGACGCTGAAGTTTGGATTGCAAAAGATGAGATGGACAGATTTCATATTTTCATTGCAGATTTTTTTCTTTGCCTTTTCAGACTGCTGAGCATAATTTTTTTAAAGGCAGGAAATGCAACTAGTGTTTGTTTCTAGCATGGCTTCTGTTTTGAGATTTCTTCTTTGTAGAAGAAATGTGTTGCCCAGCTGTCTAGAATCCCAATCAGGATATCGTTTCAGCATAAACTATATTATAAGAATGATTTTAGCTGGTTATAAGCTAGAATGAATATGAGGCTAGGGCTATTTTACCCACAGAGGGGGCACTCTGATTCAGTTAAATGGAAATAATATAAATGAATGAGGTAAGGTTTAGTTCTGTGTTTTGCCCAGGAAAGAGAGTAATTGTGAAAGACAAAGAATTGCATTAGTGAACAGAGCTGTAGAGATTCTCAGTTATAGAGATTCTCAGAAACAAGAGTCATGTGGCAAGTGGCCAAAAGTATTGCAATCAACATTTAAAAAACTGGTTCAACCCAAGTTGAATTGCTGGAGAACTGAATGCTTTCCAGTTTTGATACTTCTCTTACCTGCAATACCCACACACATTGTTCAACAAATATTAATTAAAAACTCCCTGTATGAGGAACTCCTTGTATGGAAACACCAAGGCTAGAACTGGTTAATGGGAAAAGATACAAGGATGATTCAAGTCCTACCTTTTTAGAGATTTGTGAAACAGACAGACATTTCAGCCAGTATCCTATTTTTTGATTCCAAGACTTACAAATTTTAATGTTTCTGAAATACAATCACCGAGTACATTTGATTATATCCTTTCCAAAAGTTGGCATTAAATCTATGGGTCTTATAATAGATGGAATTTAAAAAGTTAGATGTGAATGTACTACTGTAAATTCAGCTACTCAGTGTAAGGGGAACAGAGAAGAAATCTGACTGGAGGCTTCTTGAATGAAATTACTATAATCTGGGCCTTGAAGAAAAAGAAGAAATCTACCAGGCTGGAAGCTTGTGTATGTGGGATGGGAAGGAAAAGATAGGAGGATATTGAAAGTAAAGGGAAGAGCATATGCAAAGACATTAAAAAACACAACAGTATGTAAATGTGGGAGTACAGTTTATATATTAAATGTATTATGAAAAACATTCAGAGGACCTGAAGCCAGCTATTATAGAAGCTAAGTGGGAAGCTAGAGTACAAGGATTTGGAGTTCTTCTGAAGACACTGTTGACTGCTTTTAAGTAAAAGGAAAACCAACATGAGTCTGTCACATTCCTAAGTGTCATAGATGCTACCCACTTCAATTTTCCCAAATGTTTCCAAGGCATCCCCCCACTGTTTTTCCTGATAGGGAACAGAGGCACAGGGAGGTTAAGATGCCAAGGATACAAGGAGAAAGTCTAAGTTCTACCCCATCTGTATGATTTTAAAACCCATGAGCTGTCTATAACACCAGCTTAAGATGTATTGGTCTTTTTGTTTTTCATTTTCTAATTTCTTATTTTTACTTTTTGAATTAATAGACTTCTTTTAGAGCAATTTTAAGTTTACAGAATAATTGAGCAGAAAGTACAGAGAGTTAATATATATCTCCTCACCCTTCCAAAAATTTTCCCTATTAATAGCATCTCGCATTAATGGGGTAGATTGTTATAATTGATAAGCCAATATCGATACATTATTATTAACTAAATATTATAATTTACATAAGGATTCACTCTTTGTGTTGCATTTTATGGGTTTTGACAAATGTGTAATGACATGTATGTGTAATTACAGCATCATACAGAATTGTTTGCCCTCAAAATCCCCTGTGCTCACCTATTCATCTCTCCCTCTTTCCCCCAAACTCGTCCCACTGCTTCCACTCATCTTTTACTCTCTCTAGGTTTCCTTTTCCCAGTATATTGTTGGAATCATACCTTTTCACACTGGCTTCTTTTACTCAGCATATGCATTTAGATTACTCTAAGTCTTTTCATGGCTTGAAAGCTCATTTCTTTTCATCCCTGAATAATATTCCATTATATGGATGTATTCTGGTTTATTTGTCCTTGCACCTATTGAAGGACATCTTAGTTCCATTCTAGCTTTGCCAATTATGAAAAAAGATGCAGTAAATATTTGTGTGTAGGTTTTTGTGTGTACATGAGTTTTTAACTCATTTGGGTTAGTACCAAGAAGTACCGGATCATACAATAAAAATACATTTATTTTCACAAGAAACTGCCAAATTTTCTTCCAAAGTGACTGAATCATTTTGCATTTCCACCAGCAATGAATGAGAGTTCCTGTTGCTCCACATCTTAGCCAGCATTTGGTGTTGTCAGTATTTTAGCCACTCTAACAGGTATGTAGTGGTATCTCATTGTTTTAATTTACAACTCTTTGATGGCATATGCATTTCCTAATTTTTTTCTTACCTACTATATATTTTTCTATTACCTGTTATTTTGACTTTTACATTTTCCATCATTCATTCTTTCATTCATCATCATTCATTCTTTCATTCATTCATATAGTAAGTGTCCATTATAAGCCAATAACATTTTGTGAATCTGGGTCATTTTTCTTTTACTCTTTTTCTATTCTTTCCCTCATTTTTATTTTGACATGTTCCATTCATTATTTATTTCACATAAACTATTAATTTGTTTCTCTGTATATTCTATTCTTTTCTAGATAAACTAGTTGGTTATCTTTTACTTTTCCGATAATTTCTTCCACTTTCACATTCTCCTGTTAAAGTTTTATTACTATTTATTCACAGTACATACAGCACAGTGTCTGAAATATTGTTCCATATGAAACTGTTTGAAAAAGTCTCTGAAGTGGAAATCACTTACCTTGGTTGACAATAAATCTTAACTTCTGTATTGTTGCCAGATTGCCACTAACTCGATATATTCCATCAACATCTAGACCTGAAGACAAAAGGGCATATTTTATATTAGCACATATAGGAACTGAGATGGTTTTAAAAAAAATCTATGAAAAGGAGTAAATCACATCAAATATCTATTCTTCTCAGAGAAAACTAATTTGTGTGTTCCAAATTATGCAATCTTCAAAATTTTAATCTCAAAGTAATCATGGTGTTCAGTCATAATTAAAATTATCATCAATAAATTTGAGTCTAATTGAGGCAAAAAGAGCAGTGGGTAGAATAGGATTACATCATATATTTAAGGTTCATTTCCAAGGAAAATATAGGAATCCAACTGGGTAGCGGGGAAACCTCCAGACATTTGTGTATTATTGCCTTTTTTCTGCAAGGTAAAACAACTTGAGACATTTGTAAGACATTTGTTACTGGCCTGATTTACTGTCTTCCAGCCTTTCTGTCTCTCTTCTTTCCTTCCTCTCCTCTTCTCAGCTCTTTTTCTTCTCCATTTCTACTCTGCTCTGCTCTGTTCTATTCTATTCTATTCTATTCTATTCTGTTCTGTTCTGTTCTTGTTTTCCTGTGATTGTTACAGAATAACATATTTTGGTCTGATCATTTGAAACTAAAGAGTAAAAATTCTATTCTAGATATAATGCTAGTTTGATAATCTCTAGTGTATTACAGGTATTGGGGTGCTCCATTATGGAGAGAAAAATTAAAAAAACTTTAGCAAAATGGTAAAATGAGTTTCAGATTATTTTAGAACTGGTCATCTGTAATTCAAAATAACTTATCCTGGCAGTGAATTTCAATAATCATTCACTTGTTTTCCACACATCTATTTATAGAATCTAGCTAATTTCTTGGCCACGTTACGAGGACAATGAAGAAACAGGAAAACGAAAAGGGAAACGCTTAGTCAAACACTGAAATACTATCTAAAAATGCTGAAAACATAATTTTAATGTCAAGAATGTATGTTCTCTGATGTGTCTGGGCACTCAGGCCTAGGTGAGATTGCCAGCAGACGCAGAGGTCTTAGCAGTTTCTCTAGGGAGGTGGTATAGCATCATGGATAATCACTGTAATTCACAATAGTATTAAATAGATGGGTAGAAATTATTGCCATAGTTTAACAGAATAAAGGCTTCCCAAAGCTCTTCACTGGCATAAAATGAGCTCATTTATTGCTTTACCATCTCTACATTTTTACACACTTTATATTAGGAACACTTCTGCCATTGTGCAAAATACTTCACTGGAAGGTTAGGGTAGAATAACATCACTTATAACATTGGTAATAATGGCATAATTTAGGACAATCGTTCACTATAGTTTTTACTCTTACATGTAATAAACTTTAGGGTTACTTGAGATAATTGCAATAAATTGGAATAGCTATTAACAAATGTATTAATTGATGTGACTTTATAGTTCTAGAATAATCTAAGAAATTACTGAGACTCTGTCTCTTCCTGAGAACTATAAATTGTGAGAAATTAGGTGAAGCTGGACACCAGTTAGCCAGTGGTGAAAGTTTCTAAGACACATATATTTGTAAAAATCAAATATATTTTTTCTTTGTGATGCACAAATTACCTCCATTAATCTAAGTCTACTCGGGTTTGTTTGTTTTAAAGTACAATTTCTGCTTGACAGCTTAAATGTGATAATAGTCCTAATTAAAATTTTTCTAATATTTAATTGCTACTTTTAGTATTGGTCTATTTTGGTCTTAAGTTCATGCACTCACACCCAGAATGTTAAAAAATTAATTTATAAAAAACTTATTAATCATTTTCTTTTTTCCTTTGTCATTTGATGCTGTTTGGTACTTAGTTTTAACCTGTGAAATTTTAAATAATGTGATAGATTTAAAAATACTAAAAATTGTACATTCAAGTGTGTCCTTCTCAAAATTTTCCCTCAATTTTTTTGAGCATATAGCCACTGAGGAAATTATTTCAAAATTCTTCTCTAAAATCACCGTCAGAGGCCCTGAAATGTTTACAGAAAAATGTTCATAATGGCATGCTTGGGGGTTTTGGGGAGAGTTTTGGATATGGAAGTAGACAAGTGGCATCAGAACCATGAGTAGTGAATAAAGTTACCTTGATGCTTGCCACCACAAACAAACAAAGTTTGATCAAGTGAACGTGGCCCTGATTTTTTCCCATGGATTATCAATCGATTTTAAGGAATTTAGAGAAAAATAATTACTTTAGAAAATAGAAACATCAATGGAATATGTGGGTCTATGTTCTCTAAATGAGAAATTCTAATTTTTTTAAAAATCAAATTAGTCCTTTTACAATGATTAAAGATAAAATGTGAATTAATATCTATTATAATAAAAATGAGAACATTGTGTGTTTTTAAAAATTTTGTTTTGCTAATTAGCTAGACCCTTATCAGAGGTCTATTATAAACGAAATTATTTGAATTTCAAAATTTAATTGCGAATAAGGGCCTTACTTAATCATCACTTTAATATGCATATTCATTTATACAAGGTGTAAAATCAAGTGCATGTCTATTTTGAAGTTAGCACTCTTCCTTTTCAAATATTATTCTATATGCTATTGAAATGCATAGAGTCGTAAACTGGTTTTTAACTGATGAAATTCCCTGTATCCAAAACTTATTTTTTCTCTTAGAGAGTTACAATATAAGAAGTGCATTCTAATACACCAATAACAGACAAACAGAGAGCCAAATCATGAGTGAACTCCCATTCACAATTGCTTCAAAGAGAAAAAAATACCTAGGAATCCAACTTACGAGGGACGTGAAGGACCTCTTCAAGGAGAACTACAAACCACTGCTCAAGGAAATAAAAGAGGATACAAAGAAATGGAAGAACATTCCATGCTCATGGGTAGGAAGAATCAATATCATGAAAATGGCCATACTGCCCAAGGTAATGTAGAGATTCAATGCCATCCCCATCAAGCTACCAATGACTTTCTTCACAGAATTGGAAAAAACTACTTTAAAGTTCATATGGAACTAAAAAAGAGCCCGCATCGCCAAGTCAATCCTAAGCCAAAAGAACAAAGCTGGAGGCATCATGCTACCTGACTTCAAACTATACTACAAGGCTACAGTAACCCAAACAGCATGGTACTGGCACCAAAACAGAGATATAGATCAGTGGAACAGAACAGAGCCCTCAGAAATAACGCCGCATATCTGCATCTGATCTTTGACAAACCTGAGAAAAACAAGACATGGGGAAAGGATTCCCTATTTAATAAATGGTGCTGGGAAAACTGGCTAGCCATATGTAGAAAGCTAAAACTGGATCCCTTACTTACACCTTATACAAAAATTAATTCAAGATGGGTTAAAGACTTAAACGTTAGACCTAAAACCATAAAAACCCTAGAAGAAAACCTAGGCATTACCATTCAGAACACAGGCATGGGTAAGGACTTCATGTCTAAAACACCAAAAGCAATGGCAACAAAAGCCAAAATTGACAAATGAGATCTCATTAAACTAAAGAGCTTCTGCACAGCAAAAGAAACTACCATCAGAGTGAACAGGCAACCTACAGAATGGGAGAAAATTTTTGCAACCTACTCATCTGACAAAGGTCTAATATCCAGAATCTACAATGACCTGAAACAAATTTACAAGAAAAAAACAAACAACCCCATCAAAAAGTGGGCGAAGGATATGAACAGACACTTCTCAAAAGACGACATTTATGCAGCCAAAAAACACATGAAAAAATGCTCACCATCACTGGCCATCAGAGAAATGCAAATCAAAACCACAATAAGATAGCATCTCACACCAGTTAGAATGGCAATCATTAAAAAGTCAGGAAACAACAGGTGCTGGAGAGGATGTGGAGAAATAGGAACACTTTTACACTGTTTGTGGGACTGTAAACTAGTTCAACCCTTGTGGAAGTCAGTGTGGCGATTCCTCAGGGATCTAGAACTAGAAATTCCATTTGACCCAGCCATCCCATTACTGGGTATATACCCAAAGGACTATAAATCATGCTGCTATAAAGACACATGCACACGTGTGTTTATTGCGGCACTATTCACAATAGCAAAGACTTGGAACCAACACAAATGTCCAACAATGATAGACTGGATTAAGAAAATGTGGCACATATACACCATGGAATACTATGCAGCCATAAAAAATGATGAGTTCATGTCCTTTGTAGGGACATGGATGAAATTGGAACTCATCATTCTCAGTAAACTATCGCAAGGACAAAAAACCAAACACCGCATGTTCTCACTCATAGGTGGGAATTGAACAACGAGAACACATGGACACCGGAAGGGGAACATCACACTCTGGGGACTGTTGTGGGGTGGGGGGAGTGGGGAGGGATAGCATCAGGAGATATACCTAATGCTAAATGACGAGTTAATGGGTGCAGCAGACCAGCATGGCACACGTATACATAGGTAACTAACCTGCACATTGTGCACATGTACCCTAAAACTTAAAGTATAATAATAATAAAATAAAAAAAAAAGAAGTGCTTTCCTTGGTCTTTCATAAATTTCTGTAAAAAATTTTTTAAGTCCAGTAATCAAAACCATTTGAAAAAGTAGTATGGATTGAACATATTACATATAAACAATCGGAAAGCAGTACACTGTTTAAAGAAAGCAGCCTCATCCTAAAGTAATAATGCAACTTTCTTTTGGCATAAAAGGAGGGAGCACAGCTGGTGGAGACAGGGAGGGTAAATCAGACCTGTGCTACCGCTGTGGTTGTAGACCTGAGTCACAGCAGAGAAACTGCTCTGTGGCTGGAGATAGAAACCAGAAAGTAAAAGGGAGTAAAGCAAAACATATTAGATGCAATATGAATCTATCTTGACACAATTTCCAAGCCCTTTAGATTCAAAGATACCAACACTATATATCTTGTGAGTGATAATGATCTCTGACATTAGCGGCTCCTGCTTTGAATGGCTCATGCTCTCCAGCTATCATACTTTTTAAATTACATAAATAGAGTGAAAATGACAAAGTACCTATTAAAAAGGAGGGTATTACATTTTGCAAAATAATCTGGAACATATCAGTGAATTTTAACAATTATAAATTATATAGGTACAGTCTTGAAGTTGATTTGCTTTCCCCTGAATGGCTCACAGAACAGCAAACCCAAAGTTCTAGGACTATTACCCAAATTACAATTATTCACGTGCCATCCTCCTTTTACTCCAAGAACTTTGAAAGTTATGCCAAACCAAACCAATGTAAATTGGTGGATTTGGACATCCTTTTCGTGACCACATTATCCTTGCTGGATTGCAAACTACTTATTTTGGAAATATAATTAGACTTCGTATGATTTTTAAATGACCAATGTCTTCAAGGTACCTCTTTTGTGCTTTGGAGAAGGTTGGTGAAAAATCGCTTTGAGAGGTACCTCTTTCAAGAAAATAACATGACTGTAAATGCTGACAGGATTTTTGCCTGTTATGCTAAAAATACTTTGGGAACACGATAAAACTAAGTCATTTTACTTTTTTTTGTTTTTAAATAAGACTGGCATTAATGGTAATATGAAAAATTCTCTGAAGAAATCCACATTCAGTGAAATATTGTTTATTTGTTCATCATCAGCTGACCTTCTTATATTTCAAAACAGTGTTTACTGTTGGCAGAAATCACTGGGTATTGCTGTAGGGGATTTTTAAAAGTCTCCCCCTGCCTCCCTCCAACTTTTTTTTCTCCTGAAGAAGCTTAGACTGGGATAGACACACAATTAGGAGTTATTAGACCAAATGGTGGTCTAAGCCCAGTGGAAAGAATGCAGCTGTCATGAGTAATTCCCACCATAAATCTTAGACGCTTTGCAAAAAGAAATCTAAGACCAACACTCTGTCCAGAGTTGACCGGCTTATCTGCCAAAATATGGACAGTTTTTGACAATGCAGATGAGTCTGTTAAAAATAATTGAGAACTAGTTTAGGTAGCATTTTTGGTAGCCCGAATGATGGACAAACCATGCAGATTTGGAGTTTGAGCCTGGTTGAGTGGCGTGCCCTGAAAGCCTGCTTGTTTTTCTGACCCATAACAAAATGCATCTGAACCTCTACAGTCTGCAAATGTGGGCTGGGAATTTTGCACAAACAGTCCCTCTCCTGAGATTTATGGCGCTTCCTAATTCCTAGGAGGCCAGAGCTACCACAAGAAGTGCCATTCTCTCAATACTTTGAACTTCTGGCTTCTCCCTCCGGCGAAAATCTTTGCGCACAGGAACACTCAGGTTGTCCTCAACCCCTGCACATTTCTGTGTTGGTCCTTCCAAATTTCTACTTGGGTTCTGAGCTAAACATGAGAAGCTCTGGTGCCATTCAGACCTATGCCTCCTCCTCTAAGTTGAAGTGAGTGTTTCCAACAGTTTTTTGCTAGCTTATTTGTTCACACACTTTAAATTTGATGACTGAGAGTACAGGATATAATTTAAAATTCTAATCTCTCTTCCAACTCAGTGGTGTTTATTTTGTACCTATCTGCCATTTTAATTTAATTATTGTTAATTTCTTATGAGACACCCATCCTTCAATAGCCTTGCTATTTCCTAAGAATGATTCCCTTAGGAAATAGCTGGCACAATTTTGATTTTCAAACAAGAATCATTTTATTCTATAGGATAACTATATGACTTCATAAAAACCATTCTAAAAATATATAGTTTTTTTTTGCTATATTTCCATGGTTAAAAAAATAAAAAAACAAAATTGAACCATATAGAACAATATACAATCAGAACTAAGTACAGTAGCTGCCCCAACCTGCTTTCCAAAGATAGTTATTGTTAACAGTTCTATTTCAGGCCAGGCTCAGTGGCTCACACCAACAATCCCAGCATTTTGGGAGGCCAAGGCAGGAGAATCACTTGAGCCCAGGAATCCAAGAACAGCCTGGGCAACATAGTGAAACCTATCTTCCTCCCAAAAAATTTAAAAATTAGCCTGGCATGGTGGCACACGCCTGTGGTCCCAGCTACTCAAGAGGCTGAGGTAGGAGAATCACTTGAGCCCAGGAAGTTGAGGCTGTAGTGAGCCTTGATCACACCGTTGCACTCCAGCCTGGGTGGACAGAGCGAGGTCCTGTCTCGAAAAGAAAAGTTCTATTTTCATTCTTTTTGTTAATGTTAATATGTCATATTTCTGTTTATTAATTTATTAACTTTGAATGGTATTTATTGATTTCTCAGAAAAGATAAAGAGCTTAGTGCATTCATAGTTCCTACCACTTATCCGTACACCCTCTTTCTCTTCATTGAGTTAATTTGCCTATTTCTATATCTTAGCATATCAAATTATCTCTGAGCTATGAAAAACAAAGCAGTATATTTACTCTTACTTCTCTCTACCACTTCCCTTCCCAGTTTTATTCTTTATGCGTTTGTTTATATTCTTAAAATTTGGGACATTTTGTTTTTTATAACTATTTTGTGACTTATCTATGGGTTAATAATAGCCACTATTTTTTAAAAAGGGAACATGTTGGAGTTTAACATTAAAATTTAGTTTCACAAAGGAGAGCTCCCAAAAGTTAAGACTTAACTTGTCCTCTTCTTCCTTTCTAGGTTTCTTTATTTCTTCAGATTAAGTGCTGCCCAACAGAAGTTTCTGCAATGATAGAAATGTTCTACGTCTTTGCTGTCCAAACCAGCATTCACTGGCCACATATGACTGGCTACAGAGATTATTAACCACTTGAAACGTGGTTAATACAACTGAGGGACTGAATTGTATTTTATTCAGCTTTGAGTAACTTAATCACATGTGGCTGGTGATGACCATTTTAGACAATGCGGCTCTAGGTCAGCATCAACTACCCTCCTTCTCTTGTATTCCGTTGTTATTCTTTCTTGGATTGAATTTTAAGAAGTTTCTTGATTCATAAAAGTATGTGATTGGTAATTTTTTTACTTTACCCATCTGTCTTCTTTTGCTTCCTAATTGATTGTTGACTTGAATATTTATTTCAGTTTCATAATCTTTTACTTTTCTAACTTTGAAAAATAAATGTTCCATTATCTTCTAGCATCCCTGCTGTTAAGTCTGATGTCAAATTGATTCTTGACACTTTGCAGGTAAATTGCTTTTGCTCTTGGATTAAAAAAAAAAAATTGTCTTTAAACTTGTAGCAGTAAAATGTCACTCATATGTGCTCCCCATCTAGGCCTTTTCATTTGGAAAACATTTTCTTATATTATTTGCTCAATATTATTTTCCCTCTATTATCTCTCTTCTCTGTATCTAGAATTTACTTAAGATGGATTATCAAATATTGGATTACCCTTATGATTGAGACTGATTAAAATAAACAGTGGTCATGGGTACCTCCGTATGTGTCCAGCTCTCTCCCTCCCCACAACTTGTCCAATCTTAAATGAGAATGGTGTGTTGGGGTGTCTTGCAGGATAAATAGGTAGTGAGTAGACAATAGGCCAGGGGTTCTCCCCAGTTATCAAAGTAAGGAAGACTTAACTTGGGATATAGAGAACTTTACCAATTTTGCACCTGGGCAAAGGTATATCTAATTCTGTTGGAGAAGACCTGACACACTTTCTTCTCCATTGCCTTCTTTCTCAGGTGCCAGCAACTTTTCCGTCCTTACAGAAAATCCTCTCAGGCTCAAGCACCTGCTGTAGGTGCTTCCTTGGTGCAGGATAAAGAAAGAGGAGCCCAGTTCTCACAGCTGTTAGATCCTGTTATTTAATGAATTACTTTCTTTACTGTCCTCTTGACAATTTCTGTTCTTTTTATTTGTTGACTCCAAGTTTGGTTATTCTCTGGGACATCCCTGGAAAGAACTGTGCCTAATTGTGGTGTCTGGGAATGGTGTTTCTCCTGCTTTCATTTCTCTATTTGTTTGATCCCATCTGCTTCCTCTCTTCCTGGAATTTCTATTTCTCATCTGCTGATGGCACCTTTTCTGTTTTCAGCACCATTATCAGTTTTTTTCTCTTTAAAACACGTATTTTCTATTATTTCATTGGGATTTTTTTGAGGAAAGAGAATCAGACATGTTTTTTTCAGTCTGCCAACTTGAATGTGAGGCCTACATTGTTTTTCATAAAAACAGAACTTGAAAAACTGAAAACAGAAGTTTCATTAGTTTGTGAAGATACTATTATATAATTTGCATTATTGGTACATGGGAAATAAATGGTGAGGGATTAAACTATGAATATTTAAAACAGTCGTTACGTGATTCCAATTCTAATGTTGGAAGAATAGGTTGATAAAGGTTTCAGTACATCTCTCATTTCATTTTTCTTACTCTTGTCCTTTTCTGTGTTTATAGAAATTCCTACTATCATTTATGCATTTTTCAGTTCTCCTTTTATTACTGAAGTTGTTTTAGTTTTCTCTTCCATTTCTTTCCTGAGCCTTTTCTTTTCAATTTTTATCTCATTTTGGTTTTTTGTTCTACCTTCCTCATATTTCTGCTATGAATGCTTGCTTCATAGACACAATTATTGCAACAAGTTTTTCTTTTTAATGTCATAACAAAATACCTTCAATTTTTCCTTCATTATTTTATTTGCTTTTGGTTAGCATCATTATCTAGATTTTATTGGCTCATTTTTGATTATTCATTTCTGAAAAAAATGTATTTGATTTCCCGGGCATTTGTAGGGGATTCATATGGAAAATAAGAATTTTTATTCTCTTAAGACATGGAAGAGATAAATATTTGTTGTAATTTTTCTTTAATGTTAGACTAAAAAGAGGTCACTAAGAGAAGGATTTTTTTTTCGTTTCTGAGAAAATGGCTTAGAATCTATGATACTAAAAAATGAGCAATTATTTAAAATTGTTTATATAGCCAGTGTCTGAGCTAGGGGCAAATTCCAGATTTAAATTAAATACCTTGAAAGAGCACATAATAAAGGAATATATATGTATATACATATATACTAAGAAGAAGGTAGTATCAAATAGACTCTTGAATTAGAAAGGAGAATGCTTTTCAAGGACTTTTCATTGAACACTTGGGCAATTGGGATCATTTTCAAATGCTTCACCCCCACTTCCTTCCTTTGCCCCTGTTACTTCAATCTGTTAATATTAGGAAATAAGATTGTTTTCTTGCAAAAATATTTATCACTAATATTGGTCCTATTTGCTCTTCTGCCCAGTCCTGAGCTCTTAACAAACCTTGTCTTATTTGGACACCGGGGAAGAGAGGTTGTCATATTGCTCCAGCATCAAAATTGGGTGAGGAAAAGAACTAAATACCCTGAATGTTAAGTGTGTTACTGGTTTGGTTTTCTTAGTGGTTCTACATTGTATCATTTATGCCTTGAAAAGTTCAGCGACAATAGAGTTTGGGGATTGTGGGTGGGGGGATGGTAGGGAGACGTTTGGGAGGAGAGTGATTGGCTATCTTGCTTTTTACTATTATTAGGTATTCTTGTATAGAGACACAGGATTGGATTCAGTCTTGGAAAACAATTTATTGCATTACTTTCCTAGTTTCTTCATCTCTCTCATTCATGTTAAGTAGAATATCAGACATTTCAATAAGCAGAAGAAAATCTCACTGACTTTTTCAAATGTTACCAAAAAAAAAAAAAAAAAAGCCATCCCTCCTCAATGTGTACACAGGAGTAAAACCACTGTCAATCCTCATTATTAGAATTTTCCCTTATATTTATACTTAGTTCCTGCCACAATATCTCACCAATTTTTTTATAATTGGAGATGCTTATCCATACCATTGGAATCCAGAAGTATAGGCAGTAGTATACTTTCAAAAATATTATTTCCTGGTTTCCATTTGCTGTGATTCTATATGGATCAGGCTCGTTTGTGTGTATAGCCTCTATACGTCTAATTTAATTTCCACCTTTAAAATGATTCCTTTTAACTTAAGGATTACCAAATGGTAAGTCAACCAGGGAAAAGACAAGGGGAAAAAGTTCCAGTGTGGCTAATGTGATATAGATTGATAAGCCATTTATGTACCTTAATACCTGGTTAACATGAAACAATAGTGGAACAATAGTGTCCTATCTGTGGCTCATTTTCTGCACATTCATTCTTACATATCTCTCTAAGCTCAGCTACGAATTTGAGGCCTAACTGCATGAAGCCTGTAGGATAGTAGACATAAATGTGATTTACAGATATATGCCAGCCTTAGGATCATTTGGAAATCTCTGAAGATAAGAAAGATCTCAGCAAGATTCTGAGTTTGCTTGTGAAATTTCTCAAGAAAAGAACCTAGCATCGGTGGTCTGATCAGACCAAAGATGACGAATTGAAATGATTTCTGGAGAGTGGGAAACAAGGTACCTATAAACAGTCATTGACAAATTATCTTACATCTTTTTTTTTAAAAAAAAATCTTAGTCTTGAAGACAAATTTTGGTCAATGATTCTGGTTATCATTAAGTGAGAGTTGTTGCCTTGAAGAAAAACTTAGTGTATCTGGAAGATATTGAAGTTGGAGGTTATATTTGGTTTATCTCATATTATTCTCTGAGTTTCTTTTATGTTGCAGTTCTACTGTTATGCTGTGATCATGCTGATGTAAATAAATCATTCATTTGGTAGTATGACTTGCTTATCGTGTTTCATTAAAATAAATAGAAGTAACAAGAACGACGACTCTAATTTGGTCTGCCATTATCATCTGGTAGTTTGCAAGCCATAACCTGAGATCTACATCAGCATAACCTGAGATCTACACAGCAGTGGGGCGGCCACAGCAGATTTAAAGAAAGAAAACCAGCTTCCTGGAGATGCTATTCCTAAGGAAAGCTTGGAGTCTCAGGAGGAGTAATCTGTACTCTGTGCCCATGTACACTTTTTTTTTTTTTAATTTTAGCAAGAGACTATTTCATAAGTTAAAGAAACACAATAAAAGGCTCACCAACACAAACAAGAAGAAAACTGAAAAATGGATCCTTTTGGGATGAAGTCATAAGAGTTATATAATGTGTAGCCTTTGATCCCATCATACTTGAAATAGATACTGATTTAAAATTCATATATTTGCCATCATTCTTTTCAATCCCTCCACCCGTATTTTTTTTAACATCTAAACAAAGTGACCTCATTGTTTTCCATTGGATTTTTTTTAAACATTGGCTGGGATGATTGAGATTCAGGAATGTGGGAAAATGGATTCCCAAACCACGTCCCTCCCCTTTCATTCTGAACTGTAATTTTTGGCTTGGCTTGAATCACAGTCATCACATTTCAGCCTGAATCTCTCTGTAAAGTGATCTTTCTTAAACATTTCTCTCACTCATCAAGGGATCAGAAACAAAGCTGTTCTAGCCTTTCAGCAAAACACTTACAGGCAGCTTTTACAGAGAAGTCACAAGAGCTAAATTTCCTCTAAAATTGTTTGAAAAGCGAACATTTTCAGTGCCTCATTGTCCTTTTGGTGAATCTTGTCATCTGTATGCCATGAGCTCCAGCAGCTATTTTAATCTGTTTTTGTTTGCAATCCATTTGGTGTCCACCCAAGGAAATGCAGGTGATTCTAATTAACTTATTGCTGAAGACGTAGGGAAAAAAATCCCAATTGTGATGTAGTCAATTATATACTTAAAACCTTTCTTCTATTATTTATAACACATTATTAATGAAAATATTATATAAATATATTATCACATAGTTCATTGCTGTTCACTTTTTAAAAATCAATGGGGATTATGGCACAAGAAAAAGCCACACACATTCACAAATACACAGACACAATACAGACCCCGAGAACGCTTGCCAACTTTTATTTAACAAGAGTAGCAACTTAAAAATAACATTATTTTTACTTTGTGCAACATAGTTTAATATCTGAAATAACTCTGTTCCAATAAAAATCTATTGAAATACTCTCAGGCCTAACTCTGCCCTGAAGGTAAAAGTGATTAATTGAAAGATTTTGGCAGATCTCTGCTCACCACCAGGGCAGTTTAATTTAGAACACATTCAACCATTTCTCAGTGTCTCTATGTTGGTGGAGCATAACTTTTGATCTTTGGGGAGGTGCCTCTAATTCAGACCCTTTGGCTTGCCACTTCCTGGAGGGTTTTGATGGCTTGCCTCTGCTAAGCATTCAGGTGAGAGAGAGCTCTTCCCTGGCCGCTGCCTCTCAAGTGAGTTCGTAAAAGCAAATTCCAGGCACAAAGACAAAATATTCTACAAACCCATTTGAGTACGCCAACCATCAGCAAAGTCCTATTTAGATCACAGACAAAATGGTTCTTTTCAGCTTCTTGCAGCCTTTCCAAACTTCTGAGAAATTGTAGTGTCACTAGCCTCTTTCCCAGGCAAAGAAGAAGGTGCTCCTAACCATGACAGTGGATGAAGCTGAGACATTTGAGCTTCCTATTCTCAGGAAACACAAATAGGATGACTGTTTTCTTTTTGAGAGTACAGGAGAAACTGCCTAGTGGATATTATTAATACTTCTGCTAAACAGAGAGGTGGGACTAGGTCATGTTCCTTCCTGCTTGGCAGATGGAACTGTGTTAAACTGTGATTAAATGGAAGAACAGATAAATTCTAAGATATTTCTGTGGCCCTTGAATTGGTGAATTCCAACTCTCCAGGCAATTTGACAGATATTGTGTAGGTACTTACTATGTAGCAAAAGTGTGCTAGGCATTGGGGGTACAGTAACAAACATGGTATACACACTTCCAGATGTTATAGAGCCATAACATGCACTAAAATGTGAGAACATATATTCTCTGTGAGGTGGATTATAAAAATGATTCTGTTTTTAAATCGTTTTACATATTTCCCAACTATTTTATAAGTGTTTATATACATATACGTATATACACATGTGTGTAGTATATACATATATATTACTCTCGTGAACAAACAATATTAATGACATTTATTATGAAAACATTATGACACAGATTGAAATTATTTGATAATATATACTTATGAGTTTATGTTCCCACAGATCCACTTGAAAAATGTTTGGAGACTATCACAAATCTATTCTGTACCCTTGAATGCTGTATTTTGTATCTCTAATTTAACTGAAAGATGGTTTAAGACTCTTGAAATGAGGTTGAAAATCTTCATGGGACGCACAGTAGAAATCTCAAAATTAAGTATTTCATAAACTATTTCTTATTGGAGAAATCACATCCAGATTTGGAGACAGAAATATAAGGTATCTGGAATAGAGCTGAAAAGACAAAAACGTTTTCCCTACTTAGAAGCTCTACCATTCCCTGGACAATTTATACCATTGGCTTTTGTGATTTTGGGACTCGTACAAAAAGAAATGTATAAGCAAAAGCCAAGAGGTAGCAATAAAGTTGGCCTTCTGACTTCCTATGATCACAATATAAAGTAGAAAGACTAGGCTTCTTCTAGCAGTCTAGGAGAAACCTAACTTCTCAGCTTCATTCTGTACTACATAAGGGCTGTTAACCATCTAACAAAGAACTATGCACCCTCTCGTTACTCAAAACACTTTGTTGACTTAAAAAAAGGCATTCCAATACCAATTGTTCCCTTATTTAAATTCATCTAGCACTAGTGTAATACAAACCAGATTGTCAGCTTCTGGATGATTTTGTCACATAGGTCTACATTGAAAGACTTGTGGAAATATCTGGGTATTTGCATATATATACACATACATATTTATATATATTTAATATCTCTCATTTCTTTCTGATCTATTGTCATGGAAAGAAAATATATTAAACTAACATGTTCCAAAAAATAGACAAATGAGATTACATCAAACTAGGAAGTTTCTGCACAGCAAAGGAAACAATCAACAGAGTGGAGTGGCAATCTATAGAATGGGAGAAATTATTTTCAAACTATACATTTGACAGGATGTTAACATCAGAATATATAAGGTACTCAAACAACTCAATACCAAACAACCAAAAAACAACCTGAGCCCAAGTTAAAAATGAGCAAAAAACTAAAAAGATACTTCTCAAAAAAAGACATACAAATGGCCAATAGGTAAATGGGAAAATGCTCAACATCACTAATCATCAGATACATGCAAATTAAAACAACAATGAGACATCACCTTACCTCTGATAGAATGGCTATTATTAAAAAGACAAAAGAAAACAAGTGTTGGCAAGGATGTGGAGAAAAGGAAACCCTTTTATATTATTGGTGGGAATGTAAATTAGTACAACAAATAGGGAAAAAAATATAGAGATTCCTCAAACAATTAAAAATAGAAATACCATATGATCCAGGAATCCCACCACTGGGTATATATCCAGAGGAAATAAAATCAGCATATCAAAAAGATATCTGCACTTTTATTTTATTACAGCAATATTTACAATAACCAAGATATGGAATTAATCTAAGTGTCCATCAATGGTGAATGATAAAACGTGATATTATATATACCATGTTATTATATATGATATTATATATATCTCATATATATATATGATATATAGGCACACACACACACACAAATGGAATACTATTCAGCCATTAAAAAATCCTGCTTTTGGGGTGGAGCCAAGATGACTAAATAGGAACAGCTCCAGTCTACAGCTCCCAGCACGAGTGATGCAGAAGACGGGTGATTGCATTTCCAACTGAGGTACCAGGTTCATCTCACTGGGGAGTGCCAGACAGTGGGTGCAGGACAGTGGGTGCAGCGCACCGTGCGTGAGCCGAAGCAGGGCGAGGCATGACCTCACCCGGGAAGCGCAAGGGGTCAGGGAATTCCCTTTCCTAGTCAAAGAAAGGGGTGACAGACGGCACCTGGAAAGTCGGGTCACTCCCACTCCAATATAGTGCTCTTTGAACGGGCTTAACAAACGGCACACCAGGAGATTATATCCCACACCTAGCTCAGAGGGTCCTACGCCCATGAAGCCTTGCTCACTGCTAGCACAGCATTCTGAGATCAAACTGCAAGGTGGCAGCGAGGCTGGGGGAGGGGAGCCCGCCATTGCTCAGGCTTGAGTAGGTAAGCAAAGCAGCCAGGAAGCTCGAACTGGGTGGAGCCCACCACAGCTCAAGGAGGCCTGCCTGCCTCTGTAGGCTCCACCTCTGGGGGCAGGACACAGACAAACAAAAGACAGCAATAACCTCTGCAGACTTAAAAGTCCCTGTCTCACAGCTTTGAAGAGAGTGGTGGTTCTCCCAGCACACAGCTTGAGATCTGAGAACGGGCAGACTGCCTCCTCAAGTGGGTCCCTGACTCCTGAGTAACCTAGCTGGGAGGCATCCCCCAGTAGGGGTGGACTGACACCTCACATGGCCAGGTACTCCTCTGAGACAAAACTTCCAGAGGAACGATCAGGCAGCAGCATTTGCAGTTCCCCAATATCCGCTGTTCTGCAGCCACCACTGCTGATACCCAGGCAAACAGGGTCTGGAGTGGACCTCCAGTAAACTCGAACAGACCCGCAGCTGAGGGTCCTGACTGTTAGAAGGAAAACTAACAAACAGAAAGGACATCCACACCAAAAACCCATCTGTACGTCACCATCATCAAAGACCAAAGGTAGATAAAACCACAAAGATGGGGAAAAAACAGAACAGAAAAACCGGAAACTCTAAAAATCAGAGCGCCTCTCCTCCTCCAAAGGAACGCAGCTCGTCACCAGCAACGGAACAAAGCTGGACAGAGAATGACTTTGATGAGTTGAGAGAAGAAGGCTTCAGAAGATCAAACTACTCCGAGCTAAAGGAGGAAGTTCGAACCAATGGCAAAGAAGTTAAAAACTTTGAAAAAAAAATAGACAAATGGATAACTAGAATAACCCATGCAGAGAAGTCCTTAAAGGACCTGAAGGAGCTGAAAACCACAGCAAGAGAACTACACGACAAATGCACAAGCCTCAGTAACCGATGTGATCAACTGGAAGAAAGGGTATCAGTGATGGAAGATGAAATAAGTGAAATGAAGCGTGAAGATAAGTTTAGAGAAAAAAGAATAAAAAGAAACGAACATAGCCTCCAAGAAATATGGGACTATGTGAAAAGACCAAACCTGCATTTGATAAGGTGTACCTGAAAGTGAGCGGGAAAATGGAACCAAGTTGGAAAACACTCTGCAGAATATTTTCCAGGAGAACTTCCCCAATCTAGTAAGGCAGGCCAACATTCAAATTCAGGAAATACAGAGAACACCATGAAGATACTCCTCGAGAAGAGCAACTCCAAGACACATAATTGTCAGATTCACCAAAGTTGAAATGAAGGAAAAAAGGTTAAGGGCAGCCAGAGAGAAAGGTTGGGTTAACCACAAAAGGAAGCCCATCAGACTAACAGCTGATCTCTCAACAGAAACTCTATAAGCCAGAAGAGTGTGGGGGCCAATATTCAACATTCTTAAAGAAAAGAATTTTCAACCCAGAATTTCATATCCAGCCAAACTAAGCTTCATAAGTGAAGAAGAAATAAAATACTTTACAGACAAGCAAATGCTGAGAGATGTTGTCACCACCAGGCCTGCGTTAAAAGAACTCCTGAAGGAAGCACTAAACATGGAAAGGAACAACTGGTACCACCCACTGCAAAAAACATGCCAAATTGTAAAGACCATCAAGGCTAGGAAGAAACTGCATCAACTAACAAGCAAAATAACCAGCTAACATTATAATGACAGGATCAAATTCACACATAACAATACTAACCTTAAACGTAAATGGGCTAAATGCTCCAATTAAAAGGCACAGATGGGCAAATTGGATAAAGAGTCAAGACCCATCAGTGTGCTGTATTAAGGAAACCCGTCTCACGTGCAGAGAGACACACATAGGCTCAGAATAAAGGGATGGAGGAAGATCTACCAAGCAAATGGAAAACAAAAAAGGGCAGGGGTTGCAATCCTAGTCTCTGACAAAACAGACTTTAAACCAACAAAGATCAAAAGAGACAAAGAAGGCCATTACATAATGGTAAAGGAATCAATTCAACAAGAAGAACTAACTATCCTAAATATATATGCACCCAATACAGGAGCACCCAGATTCATAAAGCAAGTCCTTAGTGACCTACAAAGAGACTCAGACTCCCACACAATAATAATGGGAGACTTTAACACCCCACTGTCAACATTAGACAGATCAATGAGACAGAAAGTTAACAAGGATATCCAGGAATTGAACTCAGCTCTGCACCAAGCAGACCTAATAGACATCTACAGAACCTTCCACCCCAAATCAACAGAATATACATTCTTTTCAGCACCACACCACACCTATTCCAAAATTGACCACATAGTTGGAAGTAAAGCACTCTTCAGCAAATGTGAAAGAACAGAAATTATAACAAACTGTCTCTCAGACCACAGTGAAATCAAACTAGAATTCAGGATTAAGAAACTCACTCAAAACCTCTCATCTACATGGAAACTGAACAACCTGCTCCTGAATGACTACTGGGCACATTACGAAATGAAGGCAGAAATAAAGATGTTCTTTGAAACCAACGAGAACAAAGACACAACATACCAGAATCTCTGGGACACATTCAAAGCAGTGTGTAGAGGGAAATTGATAGCACTAAATGACCACAAGAGAAAGCAAGAAAGATCTAAAATTGACACCCTAACATCACAATTAAAAGAACTAGAGAAGCGAGAGCAAACACATTCAAAAGCTAGCAGAAGGCAAGAAATAACTAAGATCAGAGCAGAACTGAAGGAAATAGAGACACAAAAAATCCTTCAAAAAATCAATGAATCCAGGAGCCGGTTTTTGAAAAGATCAACAAAATTGATAGACTGCTAGCAAGACTAATAAAGACAAAGAGAGAGAAGAATCAAACAGATGCAATAAAAAATGACAAAGGGGATATCACCACCGATCCCACAGAAACACAAACTACCATCAGAGAATACTATAAACACCTCTACACAAATAAACTAGAAAATCTAGAAGAAATGGATAAATTCCTCAACACTATACACCCTCCCAAGACTAAGCCAGGAAGAAGTTGAATCTCTGAATAGACCAATAACAGGCTCTGAAATTGAGGCAATAATTAATAGCTTACCAACCAAAAAAAGTCCAGGACCAGATGGATTCACAGCCGAATTCTACCAGAGGTACAAGGAGGAGCTGGTACCATTCCTTCTGAAACTATTCCAATCAATAGAAAAAGAGGGAATCCTCCCTTACTCATTTTATGAGACCAGCATCATCCTGATACCAAAGCCTGGCAGAGACACAACAAAAAAAGAGAATTTTAGACCAATATCCTTGATGAACATTGATGCAAAAATCCTCAATAAAATACTGGCAAACCGAATCCAGCAGCACATCAAAAAGCTTATCCACCATGATCAAGTGGGCTTCATCCCTGGGATGCAAGGCTGGTTCAACATACGAAAATCAATAAATGTAATCCAGCATATAAACAGAACCAAAGACAAAAACCACATGATTATCTCAATAGGTGCAGAAAAGGCCTTTGACAAAATTCAACAACCCTTCATGCTAAAAACTCTCAATAAATTAGGTATAGATGGGACGTATCTCAAAATAATAAGAGCTATCTATGACAGACCCACAGCCAGTATCATACTGAGTGGACAAAAACTGGAAGCATTCCCTTTGAAAACTGGCACAAGACAGGGATGCCTTCTCTCACCACTCCTATTCAACATAGTGTTGGAAGTTCCGGCCAGGGCAATCAGGCAGGAGAAGGAAATAAAGGGCATTTAATTAGATAAGAGGAAGTCAAATTGTCCCTGTTTGCAGATGACATGATTGTATATCTAGAAAACCCCATTGTCTCAGCCCAAAATCTTCTTAAGCTGACAAGCAACTTCAGCAAAGTCTCCGGATACAAAATCAGTGTGCAAAAATAACAAGCATTCCTATACAGCAATAACAGACAAACAGAGAGCCAAATCATGAGTGAACTCCCATTCACAATTGCTTGAAAGAGAAAAAAATACCTAGGAATCCAACTTACAAGGGATGTGAAGGACCTCTTCAAGGAGAACTACAAACCACTACTCAATGAAATAAAAGAGGATACAAACAAACGGAAGAACATTCCATGCTCATGGGTAGGAAGAATCAATATCATGAAAATGGCCATACTGTCCGAGGTAATTTATAGATTCAATGCCATCCCCGTCAAGCTACCATGACTTTCTTCACAGAATTGGAAAAAACTACTTTAAAGTTCATATGGAACCAAAAAAGAGCCCGCATCGCCAAGTCAATCTTAAGCCAAAAGAACAAAGCTGGAGGCATCACGCTACCTGACTTCAAACTATACTACAAGGCTACAGTAACCAAAACAGCATGGTACTGGTATCAAAACAGACATATAGACCAATGGAACAGAACAGAGCCCTCAGAAATAATGCCTCATATCTACAGCCATCTGATCTTTGACAAACCTGAGAAAAACAAGAAACGGGGAAAGGATTCCCTATTTAATAAATGGTGCTGGGAAAACTGGCTAGCCATATGTAGAAAGCTGAAACTGGATCCCTTCCTTACACCTTATACAAAAATTAATTCAAGATGGATTAAAGACTTAAACGTTAGACCTAAAACCATAAAAACCCTAGAAGAAAACCTAGGCAATACCATTCAGGACACAGGCATGGGCAAGGACTTCATGTCTAAAACACCAAAAGCAATGGCAACAAAAGCCAAAATTGACAAATGGGATCTAATTAAACTAAAGAGCTTCTGCACAGCAAAAGAAACCACCATCAGAGTGAACAGGCAACCTACAGAATGGGAGAAAATTTTTGCAACCTACTCATCTGACAAAGGTCTAATATCCAGAATCTACAATGAACTCCAACAAATTTACAAGAAAAAAACAAACAACCTCATCAAAAAGTGGGTGAAGGATATGAACAGACACTTCTCAAAAGAAGACATTTATGCAGCCAAAAAAAACATGAAAAAATGCTCATCATCACTGGCCAGCCATCAGAGAAATGCAAATCAAAACCACAATGAGATACCATCTCACACCAGTTAGAATGGCAATCATTAAAAAGTCAGGAAACAACAGGTGCTGGAGAGGATGTGGAGAAATAGGAACACTTTTACACTGTTTGTGGGACTGTAAACTAGTTCAACCATTGTGGAAGTCACTGTGGCGATTCCTCAGGGATCTAGAACTAGAAATACCATTTGACCCAGCCATCCCATTACTGGGTATATACCCAAAGGACTATAAATCATGCTGCTATAAAGACACATGCACACGTATGTTTATTGCGGCACTATTCACAATAGCAAAGACTTGGAACCAACCCAAATGTCCAACAATGATAGACTGGATTAAGAAAATGTGGCACATACACACCATGGAATACTATGCAGCCATAAAAATGATGAGTTCATGTTCTTTATAGGGACATGGATGAAGCTGGAAACCATCATTCTCAGCAAACTATTGCAAGGACAAAAAACCAAACACCGCATATTCTCACTCATAGGCGGGAATTGAACAATGAGAACACATGGACACAGGAAGGGGAACATCACACACCGGGGACTGTTGTGGGGTGGGGGGAGGGGGGAGGGATGGCATTAGGAGATATACCTAATGCTAAATGACAAGTTAATGGGTGCAGCACTCCAACATGGCACATGTATACATATGTAACAAACCTGCACGTTGTGCACATGTACCCTAAAACTTACATGAAAAAAAAAAATCCTGCTTTTGTGACAACATGAATGAACATGGAGGACGTTATGCTAAGTGAAATAAACCAGGATCAGAAAAATACGTATTGCATGATCTCACTCACATGTGGAATTCAAAAAGGTTGACCTCATAGAAGGAGAGTGGAATGGTGGCTACTAGAGACCGGGATGATTAGGTGGATGGTAGGAATGAGAAAATGTTGGTCAAAGGATACATAATTATAATTAGCTAGAAGGAATAAATTTCAAGGTATCTATTGGATAGCAAGATGACTACAGTTAATGATGACATATATTCCTGAAAAATGTAATGAGAGTGAATGTTAAGTGCTCTCATCTATGATAATTATGTGAAGTAATTTGTTAATTACATAGATTTAACTATTCCACAATATCTACTTTAAAACTTCATGTTGTATGTGATAAAAACATACATTATCCACAAATTTAAAAAAAACTAAGATGTTTTATATATGCTGATGTTCATTGATACAACATTCATGAAATATCTAACTCCATATATGTGACTTTCTAAAGTGGCAAGATATCAATTATAAATATATCTCATGTTTTCTCTTGTATGAAATGTAAATAAAGGATGTCTTAATTTCCCTGTTTCCTCCAGAGGATGGCAGAGTTTGAGTTTTGATGTTAGAAACTCCATTGAGTTTGAATGTTAGGAAATCCATAATCAGGCAGTATAGCTAAATCTTGAAGTACCATGAAAGATAGAAATGAAAGATTACCAGTTTGAAGACTTGGATTTTATGCCATTGGTTCCCAACGTAAGTTAATATTAATTATAGAGGCTACGTTTGCAGTTTATTTTCAGAAAATCTGGGAAGATAATTCTTTCTTAAAATATTTCTTTCACACAGCCTTGCTTATGCCTAAAATTCTGTAACTAGAATTCGTTCTTTTTTCTTGAAATCCTATTGGAGGATTTCACATCAAACCTCACTAGTCATATATGCTTTAGTATGTGGATTAATTTATTAAATCCTTTACTGGGAGCAGAGTTTAGCTGAAAAGAAGACAAGTACAATGAGTTTACTTGTCTAGGATGTGGGAGAGAAAAAGATGGAGAATAAGGGGGCAAGTACATAATGGGAGAGCAACAGAAAGGGAAAATGGGTACAACATATTGGTTTCAAATGAATTCAAAAGAGTGGTTGCTATTATCCAAAGTTTCTCCCTTCCTGGGTTACCTGCTATTTTGGACACACCAAGACACAGAAAAAAAGAAGTATATTACTGTACTTAGAAATTTGGGGGAGAAGGGGCACATTTTTAAGCTTGATTGAACACAATTTATTTTAACATAATTTATTCTTATAGTAATTTTCTATCATAAGGAAATTAGAAATATGAAAATTGTAAAAAATAACATCTTCAGGGAAAACTTCTAAAATAATTTTTCAGGTGAGTACAATGCTCTAAACTGAGGTTCCTAAATTCATATAGGTTTTTTTGTTTTGTTTTTTATTTTTTTTTGAGACAGGGTCTCAGTCTATTACTCAGGCTAGAGTGCAGTGGTATGATCACAGCTCACAGCAGCCTCAACCTCTCCAGGTTCAGGTCCTCCCACCTCAGGCTCTCAAGTAGCTGCGACTGCAGGCACACACCACCATGCCTGGCTATTTTTTTGGTGTTTTTTGTAGAGACAGAGTTTTACCATGTTGCCCAGGTTGATCTCAAACTCCTCAGCTCAAGAGATCTGCCCACCTTAGCCTCCCAAAGTGCTGGGATTGTAGGCATGAGCCACTTTTCCTGGCCTCATATAGGTCTTTTTTTCTATAGATTGAAATGTTGTGAATATACACGGCATTCTCCCATGAAATCATCAGATCTCTGAAGTCAGGCCTGTCTCTTCTCTGGGTAAGGACTGCAGAGAACACAGTGACTTCTCTCACCATATCACTCTCCTGCAGTTTTACTATATGTGGCGTTGTCTGTGTATACATCACTGGGTCTGTATAGCCCATGTTCATACTGCTATAACGAAGTGCCTATGACTCGGTAATTTATAAAGGAAAGAGGTTTAATTGACTCACAGTTCAGCATGGCTGGAGAGGCCTTGGAAGATTTACAATAAGGGTGGAAGGCGAAGGGGAAGCAAGGCACCTTCTTCTCAAGGCAGAAGAAAGAAGTGCCAGTGAAGGGGGAAGAGCCCCTTATAAAGCCATCAGATCTTGTGAGAACTCACTCACTATTATGAGAACAGCATGGAGGAACCAGCCCCAGGATTCAATTACCTCCACCTCGTCTCTCAATTGACATGTGGGGATTATGGAGATTACAATTCAAGAAGAGATGTGGGTGGGGATACAAAGCCTAACTCCATCAGGCTCACTGGAGAGATGAGAGGTGTCAGATGGAGCCAGTGATGTATACACAAACAATGCCACAAGTCTTAAGTCTTCCCCAGTAACAACCTAAGGCTTATTGGCCTCAGCTGGTGATGCATGGCTTTGAACTATGGCAGACTTATGAGGTCTTAGATTTCCAATCTGCTCTTAAGTTTTAAAACAAACCTTAATAAAGGCAATTACACCAGAAACAAATGCATTTCTATTAATTCACTGGCCAGAGTATCAAAAGAAAGTAATAACCTTATTTCCATTAAGAGCAAAGTGTGCTACAGTCAAAACCCCCCGAGGAGGGTACCAAGCTTGGAAACACAGCATGCTTTTAGAAGTGTTGGTGAGACCCCCTTTCCCTTTCTTTGCCTTATCAAATGAAACAAAACAAAATCCTCTTTCCTGGTGCTTGAACATACTCTAATAGGAGGCAAATTATTGACAACTTTTAAAACAGTTAAGCTCAAGGTAATACTCAAAAGTGTGAATAAGGGTGTTTGAACATCAAGCTGGAGTATAAATGATATTTCTGGGGCAGGTGTGCCAGAAGGAGAGTATCGGAGGTCAGACAGGGGCTCAAGGTGACATCATGGAGCAATGTAATCACACACCAAAGAAAAAGAAGGACGTGAATGCACTGTTTTCCTTCAGATCCCGTATTTTGCCCCATGAGAAATTAAATGAACAGGTTCACACATGTCTTCTCTTGTTTTCAGGGTTTCAGAGTTCTTCCAACTTTAATCATGTTACCTGCCAACATTTGTTAAAAAATCTTGTCATAAAAATGAACTAAAAATTTACTGTCTTTCAACATTCAACAAGTGAAAAGCATTCCCCCTGCTCATCATCCTGTCACTCAGGGTAGTGATCAGAAATGATTCAGGAATTTATTTGAGTATAAAGGTCTGTTTTCATTCTAATGTGTCATTGTGTGTTAGAAACGCTAGACAAGAAGAAACTTCAAGAAAGTGAAAAAGTTAAAAGTGAAGTTGTTGTTCATAAAATAGTTGTTCAGTGCAATCTCCAATAATTCTAGTTAAGCAGGAGCACTGTGGCCTGTTTTTGTTTGAGTTTTTTGGTAATGGAAGTTTGAGGAATTAATTAGAAATGTATGAAATTTAAAACATTCTTTTAACTTTCTCCTCTACCCAATGCATTGCCCATTTGGTATATCTATGCAATATCTTTTGAAATATTAAAATAGATCCTTTGGTATATCTACACAATATCTTTTTAAATATTAAAAGTTACCATATTCTAGTCTGTAAATACATGGGAAAATATGGTCAAACTATATTATTTTGACCTGTGATTTTGCTGTGGAGTCCCTGGTAATTGTTTTTGCATGTGGCACGCTAATTGTTGGCTGCTCAGGAGTCTACAGGATATTTACAAAACTACTTTAAGTCAAGGATAGTTGATTTCTAGCATTAAGTCCCTTGCTATCCTAATAACTTTCCCCTTTATGTATCATTTCTACTAGTTTACCTAGTAAGAAGAATTGTTTTTTCTGCTCTCATCCATAAAAAACTTGTGAAAAGAAACCTTACTGGTGGGAAAATAATTTGAATGGAAAACATGGACATACATATATCAGGCCAAGGATTAAAAGATGATCATTATATGTGAGGAAACATTACAAGAAGCTTTCACTATATTAGTTTTTCCAAGTCAGTGTTCCAAGTCAGTCTTGGATTATGTGTGAAAAGTAAGAACTCTATACTGTAACAGGTGCTGGCAGGAAATTCCCATTAAAGCTTATGGAAGTTATGCCTGTAAAGTCTTGGCATCTGAGAAAATTCTCTCATAAGAATGCATTATGCATCAGATATTTTTTCTCACTAGAAAAACAATGTGAGGCTGTAACTACTTAATAATATTCCCAGTCACTATTTTGTTAACACCATCCCTTGGTGATGCCATCTTTGGTGACCTTGTCCTGTATGGAAAGTACATTTCAGCGTTGTGAACATGCATTGTCTCCTGTATACAACAATAGATATCTTGATCTTAACATCTGTCTGTCCATTCAAAGCATAAACTTGAAAGTACTTTTTTTCCAGTAAAGTCACTGGATTTATACTAATCCATCCACATTCTGAAGACTGACTCTTAATATGAAACTTGATAAATGTTTACGAGATTTTGCTGGAGTTAAGAATACAGAGTATGAACTATCAGGTACTAATTAATGTACAATTTTATTCCACAGTATTGGTATGTATGCTGGAAAGCACTAATATTATGTTTGGCTCACAGTAGGTGCTTAATAAATGTCATCTTTGTTTTCCTCATGTAAATGACACAATATCTGTATATCCACACCTTCAAAGAGTTATAGTGTAATTTTTAGAACATATGCTGGCTTACCTTCAAGTTAGCAGATTAGGCCTTTTACTCTGATCAAGCTCAATTTTTCTAGCCTATTAATTGCAGAGGTTAAAATATTCTTTGATTGAAGTTTGCATGTTGGATACAATTGAAAAAAAGTTCTTTTTTCTTACCCTATAAACTATTTACAAAGAATTTGATTCAAATCCAAGGGTTAATTTGGATTTCAAACACTAATCAAGTTAAGGACAGAGATAAATTTACATCACAGTGAATGCTAGAAAAAGCCCACTGAAAATGATTGAGTGTCTGTATATATCCAGATGTATGCATCCATATCTAGATTTGTAACTACACCATGAATCAGACATTACTAGCTTACCTTTTATTGTATTTAAAATTAATGTAATTAATAAATTAGTATTATATAAATACTAATGTATATAAAGCTATAATTACATTTATATTTATAGTTTTCAATATGCTTTTCATATATTCATAAATATATCTTTGGTGAAATGTCCTCAGCTAGGATATTAAAGCTACCTTCCAGAACAGAACACACACACGCACACACACACATGCACACGCGCACACATACACACACAGCATCAACCCAGGCAATATGCCAAAGTGTAGTCTCCGTGAAAAAGGTTTTGCTTCAGGGCAATAGCAAACTAACTCACCACCCTGCTGCACTGTCCACTCCTCACCACATTGTTCTTTGCTGTATCCTTAACTTCCCCTCCTACAGTGAGGAAACATTTCTTTGGACTGTTTTATTGCCAATACATTTTTTACTTTGTATCATGAAATGAAACAAGGGACTGGTTTCATTAGAAGGAGAGGTAAACAGAGCATTAATTAAATTTGCTGATGATACTAAATTGGGAGGAACTGTGGACATCTGTGAGGACAAAAGAATCATACAAATGGACTTAAGGAGTTTAGAAATACGAGCAGGAAATAATAAAATGAGATTCAGCTTTAAATAATGCAAGCTAATACATTTGGGAGAAGATAATCAGAAACATGGCTATTCAGTGGATGGTAGATGCCTGGAAAGTGGTGATGGTGAAAGATACCTAGGGGGTGATAATGGGAAAAATTGTACACAAACTTACAAGGAAGTAGGCACAATGCCTGAAGGTTTATATATAAAGGAGCATAATTTTTTGAATCAGAAAGTGGATAGTGCTATTCTTCTGACACTGGTCGGCTCAAAAGCATCAAATTTGGCTTTAGTTAGTCAAATCCCTCAGGTTTATGAAACAATTTAACATTATTTGTTGAGAGACTGGTTTCTCCCTATTAACAATGAGAAAGTATGTTTTGTCTGAAACTTGTGTCAGACACAAGGGTCATTGCCCTATTTCTGTCCTATCCTATTCTAGATTATTACAAATATGGTATGTCATACTGGTCTACATATATATCATGCCCCTTGGAAAAAAAACAACAACAAAACAAACAAACAAAAAGCAAAGAACAAAACCCTTACTTTCACTTTTAAGGTAATTTCTTTACATTCTGGATAATATGACATTATGTTTAAAGAGACATTTAATCATTGTCTCTTCCAGCAGCAGGTCACTGAATCTTCAATCTGTAAACTTTGTTTCTCTAAGGATAGATGCATGGATGAGTGGATAAACAGAAAGCTTGGATAATATCTGTCTCTTCATCCATTTAATCATCCATTATGAATTGAGGCCCTATCATATGCCAGGTATAGTGTGCTAAGCACTATGGGGATGGGGTGAGCCAACCATAATTCCTAGACTCAAGGACTCACACTCTAGATGGGGAAACAGATAATGAAACTAGCCATTATAGTCCCAGGCAATAAGGGCTCTATTAGGGAAAGCAAAGCTATCACTGGAATATTGTGGAGGAAGGGCCTAATGATGTTCAAGAGATCATGGCGGGATGGTTACGGATTTAAGGTAGAGAATATTCCTTGGAGAAGGTGATTCTTGTGATATTCACAAGAGAATGAATGTGAATTTGGCAGATGGACAAAAAGGGAGAAAGAAAAGCATGGGAAAGGAATAGGCCATTGGAAAAATTTATGTTCTTGGTATTCCTGGAGCATAGAAAGCAGCTTATAAGGATATGAAGCCGAACAGTAGACAGAGGTCATATGCTTATCCTTTTTTTATGGGGGTAATTAGTGTGGAATTTTGTTTATCCTTATGAGATCAACGAATCATTGGAGGATTCTAAGAGGGCATAACACAATCTTATTTGTATTTAAGAGGGATCATTTTGGCAGCATTGAAAAGAGTGGCCTGGGCAGAAATAAGAACAAAGGCAAAGACCTCCTTAGGAGATTTATCTCAAAAGGAAGTATGGAGGCCCAATCAAGGTCACAGAAAGTGAAAGGAAGAACCAGACTCAAGAGATAGTAAGAAAGTAGAGCTCATGAGGCTTGGTGAATGATTCGGTCTGTAATGAGAAAGAAGAATCTAAGATGTCTAACATATTTCTTTCTAGGGCAATGGGGAATATAGGTTGTAATGCTGTGGGCTGAGTTAAGAAATAAAATAGGAGGAACATATTTGTTGGGAAAAGTGATGAGTTTAGTTCAAAAAAGTTCAGTTTGAGGAGCCAGGGGAAAATTCAAGAAGGGTTGTTTCTAGACCATGGATCTGAGTGGAAAAAAAACAGCTTGAGTAATTATTTGCATATAGGAGCTCTGAAGTCATTGAAGGGCTCACTGAAGCTTTAGGTATAATTGAGATCACCCTGAGAAAACCAGTAGCATGAAATGTCAGAGTCAATAATTAAATCCAGAGGAAATGAATGTTTCTTATGCTGTCAAACTCTAGGCCAAACACATGGACTCCAATATTAGACTATGCAATATCAAATACATGGTCAAATGCCTACCTTCAAGACAAAAGGAAGAAAAAATCTCACTGTTGTCGTGACAATACCATCTGTTAGGTGTGCAACTGTTCTATAGGGAGACTAAAGAGTTAGTCATCCCAAACTGTCAGAAAATGCAAAATATAACAAGAACAACATCATTTTAAAAGAAGAAAGACAACAGTCCAATTTTAATAACATTGGTACATTCAAAGTCTTTATAGAGCTTTTGACAGCAACAGCAGAGTTTAACTTTTTTTTCTGCTAGGAAGTAAATTTGGAGAAAATGAAATCAATATCCAATAGCAAAATCATGTATTCTGTCTTCATTAACTTCAAATTGATAGATCCTGTGTATTGACCATATATTTCTTATTTTAATTATTGGACAGTCCCTATCAACTCAAAAAAATTATCATCCAAATAAAAATTTCCTGAGAGGTACATGGAAAACAAACAATGAATCAAGAGGGTGATATATTCACAGGGAAGTAAACTAATACAAAACAGCACTAACACGGCATTCCAAGTCTGAATTAAAGGAAAAGATGTGGGGCTCAACTTGCTGTGTGGTTATGGGAACTGAGCCTAAGCCTGACCATTCTCAGGCATGTCAATTACAAGTCATAGTTACCATTCAGTTACTTGATTAAAAACAGCAGGCTATTGGAATTGAAACAATGCCTAATGGGATATGACTTCCTCTGATGAAAATGAGTAGAGAATGGATATTTTAGTAGTTGCTGATGGTTAACTTAAATGGAGCATCCAAAAATCGATGAAAATAAAATCATTAAGGAAACATAACTTCAATTGTTTAGCATAGCTGGGTATTGATAGCAAGAATGGTACCTTATTGAACAATATGATATACTCTTATCAGAAATGAACTTGTTTAAATACTTAAAAAGTGGATTTACAAACCATGTTATTCTCTGAGCTGCCTTCAACCAACAACTGTTGGTGATTGATCTTTTTATACTATCAACTATACGCATGGGTAGCAATAGTGTGCAACTCTCCAATGAGGATTTAAGCAATGTTGAATATAATTTACCTGATTATACACCATTTACTGAGAATTCATTATGTGTTAGGTACCATATAAGAAGCTGGCTTATACACGAGGGAGCACATCATGTACTTAATATTTTAAATATTTTTCTTCTATAAGATATACTTACACCCTAGATCTAGGGCATTATTATTTTCTTAAAAAAGAGTGTGTATTTACATATTGGGTCTCTGGTCTACTATAACCTCAAGAATTCTTCCAGCATTATCATTTCAGAGCTATTTTGGTTTTGCAGAGTTAGGTTTTTTTCTCGAAGTGTCCAGCCCTTGATTTTTTCCATTTGATTGTTTTTTTTTTTTTTTTTTTTTTTTTTTTTCTGAACCGAAAATAGGAAGCGGCTTGAAACGTATAAAATCAGGCACAGAGAGATAAAACAAGAAAATAAATGATTATTTTGAACCCAAGAAAAACATCTTTAACTGTATAGCCTACTCGTCTATAAGATAACTTCCCAAAGAATTTAGAGGAATCTCTAAGACATGAGTCTTTTAAGGAAATGGGTAAAAAGTTCTAAATATCCTGTACAAAAAAAATATGTCATGTTTATTCATACAGACCACTGCAATTATTTCACCTGGAATCTGTATGTTTCTTTTACCATATGTGTGTAGACTAATTGATTAATGCTTAAATTGAGTATACAATTTGAAAGTATAAGAATTCCTTGGAAAATGTCATTTTTTTTCATATAAGCTTTAAAAAAGAACATAATTCATTAGGAAACCCACAAAGAAGTATAATATTTGGGTTTCATTTATAGCTTCCTGAATTAATTTGGTTTCTTAATTATCATTGATTTTTAAACCCTAGGGAAATACCTACACAAATACAATGTATAGATTCTTTTTCTACCAGTAAACAACAAATTATTTCATAAAACAGAGTGACACTGTTGTGAAAGTTGATTATTTTTAATCAATCAGTTCATATTATGTGACAAGAATCAAAACATTTGTATTGAAAAGCTACAAATCAGTTTTTGAATGCTAGGGCAAAAAAATCTGAAAATCTCTGACTGCCTTATTATTATTATTATTTGCTTCTGCTTTTTGAAAACCTGAAAGCTTTCCAAATGCATGCATTTTTTTTCAAATTTTGTAAACATTTGCTTCCAGGCTAAAACATCCTGCTAACTTTCAGCCAAGATTATTTTTATGGTAGAACTATTAAGTTCTGCATATAGGGCCTTGTAATGGGAAAACTCCCAGTCCTAGAACTCCCATTGTGTAAATGACACCAGTATAGGCTATTTGAGAGTATTGCATCTTGGTAAGTTGAGGTGTTGCATTATTTAAATTCCCCATCCACAATAAGAAGCTAATTTCCTAGGGTCTTAATTTTGGCTCTGTTCCTTCCAACTGACTCCAAGGGAAAAGTATGTTAAGAACCTAAACTTTACATTGGGGGTGGAGGTTGGAAATTAGACTTAGGCTGTATCTGGGAAGAGACATTATTTATTCTGATGCATTGTGGATTTTAAAGTGTGGGAATATCCGCTGACTGATTTGACCAGAGCCACATTGCTGTATTTCTTAGATAGCCTCTCTTGTTGTTGAACTGCACATTTATTCCTACATTAACTTCTGTTATGTTTAAGCTTTCTTTTTGATAGTAAGACTGTCATGTATTGCTAGACATAGATAAACTCTGTTAAATGTCACTAATAAATACATGAATTAATTAATAACTAGTTCCGTATACAGAGTTTGTGAACATTCAATGCATGCCATAAATTGCAAGGTTTAAGTTTCAAGCATTTTCTTGAGCATGAGTAAGTTTCTCTGGAACAGCAAAGCAGGTATCAGGTACCTACGGCAGAGATGGCAATGTTTTCACTAGTTTGTCTTCTCTTTCTTACAGACCTCACAAGCATGTCCTCTTATCCACATTTGTTTTCTTAATTGCAAAATGCAGCTTTTCCCCCCCCTCCACCTTGTCATCTCTGATTTCTTTTGGTTGTCTTTTCCTAGTTTCTCTTTTATACTCTTGCTGGCTGTTTCCTGTTTATTCTTTTTTGATTTTGTCTTCCCCTCGAGCCCTAAATGTGGCTTTCTTACAGACACAGAGGCCCCAGCGTGACTACCCCAAAGAGCCAATTCCAGCTTGGACCCAGCACAACACTATGCTGTCAGGAAGGTGGCAGTCTTTGTGGCTGCATTAAAACAAAACAGAATAAAACACAAAACACCAAAGCACTAAACTGGTCTTAATTTTAACTCAGAAAAGCCAAGGAGATTCACTGCAAACTTTCATGGAGCTTCTTTGAAGATCATCTCCATTGTAAATGCATGCGGATGCCTAACATAAGACATGAAAAGCAAACACTTTAAAAAAAACAAAAACATAGGTCACTGACCTCAGAAACATTTTTGTTCAGTCCACAAATATTCTCCAGGGAAAAAGAGAAAGTGCTTATCTTGTACTCTTGATTTTTTTTTTTTTTTTGGAGCATGTAATTTTTATCAGTTTGTTTTGTTTTTGTTACTTTTTTTCACTCACTGCTTATAAAACTAGCAAGCAGAAGTCTCTCTGGAACAAGATAGAATCATAAAAGTTTTCAAGAATCTCGTCACAAACTAAACAGTACAAATTGCACATTCTTCATGGAAGTATCAGCCTTTAGTGCGTGCCTGGATCCAACTATAATAGATTATCCCAAAGTGGGAAAGAATGAACAGTATAAAATTAGCAGAACTGGGAGCAGAGCTTGTCTAGGGAAGGCAATATGATCTGCAGTTTCGGGGCCTGGATTCAAAGGCAACGGGAAACAACTACGTAAAGTTTGATTTTTGCAAGTAAGCACTCGGTAGGATCTCAAGAGGCAGACTGGTGCACTGGATCAAATATCAGGAAAATTATGTTAACAACTACAATGCTTGCTACAATACAGTACAATGTGTACTGTACAATAGCTGTACTAACATGCCTGTTATTTATATAACACATACATGTGCATATGCAAATGCAACATGTATATGGCAAATATTCATGTATTTATTTACATGCCATGTTTTAAATTTTTGTTAGATAAGTATATTCCTGAGTTGAGTAGGTGTTCAGCCACGCTTTCTCATGATATTAACACACATATCCAAATATTCACATAATTAAGCAGGTTTCATTTATAATGTCACAGGCTTGTTAATTTCATATTCTCTCAAACTTCACCTAACAGTAGAGGAATTACCAAAAAAGAAGCAGTTAAGGTATAATAATAATTTTAGCCATCCTTTTTCCAAGTTGCTATAATCTACCCAAAGATAACTAATTGTTCAAAGTAAACATTCCACTCAGACCACAAAAGGAATCCATTACACAAACATATAATTCACAGTCATTTTTAGTGGGTTGTAAACAGTTTGGAATGAGCATAAAATGGGACAAAAATCAAAGTGAGCATTTTGAAATGAAAAAGTGTTTGCTACAAAAGGTCAGTCCCTTTGCTTGGCAAACTATGTAGAAAAGCCTGGGAAAATGCTGATCACACAAGCAATGAGGGAATTTTAAAGCCAACAGCCTCCTTGTTTCTTTAAACAGACATCGGAACCTATAACTGGATCCTGTCAAACAAACGACAGCAAAAAAATATAACAGCTGCTAAGAAGTCAAGTTGAGAGATAAAGTTTTTGAGGCTAAGGACCTTCTCAGAAGTAGACTAAAGGTCTTTCTTAAATCTTTAAGCAAGGTTATGGATCCCAGGGTGGCTTTTAGGCACCAAGTCAAATATGTAACTTTGTGTACCATTCCTGTCATAGCATTTCGTGTTCCAGAAAAAAGACAGAAAGGGCAAACTTCTTGTTGACTAGCATCTGCTGAGGCATTCTGCAAAGTTGCTTATACCTGGAATTATCACATTTGAAAAACATGATTTCATTTTAAAAAAACTGTGGTCAAAAGCATATGACATACAATTTCTCTTCCTAATCCTTTTTAAGTGTATAGTTCAGTAATTTTAAGTATATTCACATTGTTGTACAATAAATCTCTAGGTATCATTTTAATGTTTTAAAATAGTTTGGGTGCATATTAACCAGAACCGGGAATCACAAAGGAAGTATGAGTTAAGACATATTCCAAATGAATGCTAATCTAAATTATATTACAAACTTAAAAAAATTAATGTTATTCCCTTAAAACCAAAAATATTTTGGATGCATAAAAATATGTTTAGGGTAGAAATACGCTCATTCATCCAGTTAACCCTACTCTTACATAAAATATGTATTTGGCAAAATGCTTGTTTGGTATTATTGGGTAGAAATATGACTGCTTCGCCACTTAAGGCATGTCCTTTTAGATCTCACAACAAAGGACTCCCTATATTACATAGTCACAATGTCAAGAAAATAACTTGCAAAATAAGGCAAAATTAAACGTCTCCTGGTCTTATAACGAAGATAAAACCAGATAAATATGTGTTTATCGTTCAAGGTTTATTACATCATTTTTAAACACACATATTTCCCTGCTTTTTATTATTGTCATGGTTCTTCTGTCTTGTAGGGTCTGTTCTTTTCTCTCATAGTACTTATCACAGTTTATGCTAACATACATAATCGTGTGTGTCTGTTTGCTTGATGTCTATCTCCTCTGTATTATCAGCTGGTAACATGGAAGATGACACACAGTAGGTACTCAATAGCTATTTGGCTTCGATTGCTTCATTTAACCAATATTTATTGAGTGCTTACAAGGTGTTGTGTGCTGTATAAAGCTTCTTTCCAAATAATGGACCTCAACAAAGGATAGTCAATTACATGCTTTGCATAAAAAGAACTATGAATTAAGGTCTTACTTGTTACACCAGTTTAAAATATATACTTCGTTTACTTCAGGTCTCCTAGGCCCTTGTATCTAACAGACACAGGTGATCGCATTTTTAAGTAAGCAATTTCTACACATATGATGTCATCATAAACTACACAAAGTGTTCTATAACATAGTGAAAAATGAGCTTCTCACTGCTTATATCTACTATATGTCACAATGCCTTCCTCTACATCAAGCTTTCCCAACCCATGGCCCAGGGGTTTGAATGCAGCCCAACACAAATTTGTAAGCTTTCTTAAAGCATTATGAGATTTTCTGCATTTTTTAAAGCTCATTAGCTATTGTTAGCGTTAGTGTATGTAACGCTATGTGTAGCCCAAGACAATTCTTCTTCTTCCAATGTGACCCAAGGAAGCCAAAAGATTAGATAGATATCCCTGGTCTACATGCTTGTTTCCTCAAACCTCCAAAATAGTGTCAGATGATCTCATGCTTTTGGTCATTGTACCCAGGATATGAATTAAGAATTAGCAGAACCATGTTTTAATATTTTCACAGAAATTACTTCAAAAAAGAAACATAAGTTGAGTTTTTCATTGGCTAATTATGATTTCTCAGATACATGCTCTACAACTATAAAGGCAAGGCAAGGGGGAAGGAACCACTTGGAAGAGCTTTAAAGACTAACATGCTCCTTAACAGTTTGTCTTCCAAATTTTGCTTGTATTTTTAAGGCTCAGCAGACAATGTCAGAAACCACAGAAATGAAGTTAATCTAGTTGTAACAGTTGGTGAGAAGGAGAATGCTCTGGTAGTTTAGAGTAATAAAGAGAACCAAATCAAGATAAGGAAACATACTAAACAAGTTATTAGCTAAATTGGTTTACATTCAGTTTATTAATAGATTTTCTTCTAGACATGTCCAAAAGTTGCAAAATGTAAAATGTAACTAGTATCACTTTACCAGGGATGAATAAAGAATGCATCTTGTGCCAAGTACTGGATAGAATTTCCTTGGAGAGACCACAGAAGCGTGAGCAATTTGGCTGTGTTCAATGCAAACAGGTAAGACAAATAACTGACTGACTTACTGGATGGATGGATGGATGAATGAATGAATGAATAGTGAGATCTGCCTTCCTGATAATGTTTCATTTAAAATCATCCATCTAATAAGCATTTTAGAGATATAGCCACAATTTGTAGATTTTTTTAAAGGAGTAAAAAATAATCACAAGAAAAAAAAAAGAGAAGGAAACAAATCTTTTTTATAACAGCCAATGTGCCAATGTAGTGAGTATCAGGACCATTTCCCTAAGACTGTGAGAATAAACACATAGTTTTCATTAAATGTTCCTTTCCCATAACTGGTCCATCAACATTTCCCATGACTCTGCAGTTGAGTTTCTTGGCTGGGAGAGTATCTGGCCATTAGAAGGAGGGATCCAGATATGCTGAGTCCCAGCCATGCTGAGAGACTTGGCACCTTTATATGCTACTTCCTAATACCAACCCCAGCATAAAATGTCATCAGAAGCCTGCATAAACATTGGACTTAGATTCACATAAATTATTTCTGTCCTGAAATGCTTTATGCCAGAATTTCATAAAAACAACACTTCGAGTAAACAGAATTGGTGTATAAATATAAGAATATTAATCCAACAAAATGATCATAGAAAATTATAATCAAAAGTACACACTTGTAAATCTTGCAGTGATGTGAGAGGTTTATCTTGTGCTTCTTAGTTTTTATTGAATATTTCCATAGGGTTCCTTTAAGCTGATGCTGCCAAAGTGCTTTGAATTATCAGTTGCTTTGTGGAACTGGAAAGTCTTTGAGTTTCATTAAAATGCTTAGGAATTATTTTAATAATCATATGTGTGATTAGCGCCTGTTTAGTGATGGATCTACAAATTCATTTTAAGAGTAAACACAGGGACAATGAAATATAATGCTAGATGTGATTGCTCCAGTCAGCAAAAACATTGTCTTATTTTATTAAAAATCACCAACAAAATGCCATGAACAGAAGACACGGTTTCTATTTATAGACATTTTCTACTCTACAATATTATAATATCTGCACACCACAAAGCTGCATCTAGCAGAGTTTTTCATTTTGCCTAGGGTAGAGACATAAATTGAGAGGAATGGAGCACTTCTTTACACATGGACACATCTTGTTATGTGCTTCCCCAACGCCCTATTTGGATTTTTGGTCTAATATAACAGTGCTTACACTGTCGGCGCTGAGTATTTATAAGTGGATGAAGATTTCCTGAAAATGATGACAATTTAGTTATTGGAAATAATAACATTATAATATTCTCAGTGATCCATTTTGTCTTTAAGTACTTACTAAAGAATATTTATTCCTAAAAATGTACTTATAAAATTAAATGAAATTGCAACTTGCAATAAAAACACATTTTTTTCTAAACTCCAATTGACTTCATTTCTCAGACACCTCTCCTCATGTTCATCCTGTAGTTGCTGCTTTCTACTCTCACTGTACTCTCCGCTCTTCTCTCTGATGTGTTGATATGCTTTCCCCAAAGTCATTCTTTTTATCCACATTACCTACCCACTCTTCCCCTTCTTGTTATTTTCTCATTCCCTACTGATAGGGGAATAATAGGATCCCAAGGCTGTCCTTACAGTATAATTAAAGTATGAATTTCCAGGAGTTAGAAATTGCAGACTATTTTTATCATGCTTTTATAATAAAGCCAGGTAACATTGAGAGAATTGAAATGGCTTTTTCCTAGCAGATTATTGGGTAAAGATTTTTTCCCCTTGGTTCTATCGTCTTAAGAGACTAGGAGCTGGAAATGGGAATAGGTTCACCGATCCTTTTTCTGAAAACACCTCTATCTTTTACATGATATATATCCCCCTAGATCCTGGGAATATGTTGTAAACTTGTAACAGATGGTGATGAAGCCTCGCATTTTTATACAATACATTTTTTAAGATTCTGCATCTACTATATGTATCTTCCAGGAAAAATGACCTTGAATGAATGAAGTCATAGTTTGAAGGAAAAACACCCCACAGATAGAGTGGAGTAGAAATGATGATTCAGTTGGGTTTTGTTTTGTTCCCTTCAGTAAAATGAAATAATTTCAGAAGAAAAACAGAATGTTGAAATAGTGGAATCAAAGGTCATCTTTTGAGGTGTGTCTTTTAATTGTTCCTGAAAAACCCGTTAGCGTATTCTGTACTGAACAGAGACATGTGGAAGGTGGGATATCACTGTCTGTGATTCAGAATGCTATTTGCTTAACTTGGGTAATGTTGGGGGCTTACCAAAAATTGTTCTGGCACAACGTCTACCAGCATGAATGTTAGGAGGGTTCTAACACTGTGAGTGCTGATATTTTATGAATGTTTTATCACTGGCTTGAAAACAAGAAGTTTGCACTTGAATCAACAGTATGTCAGACAGACAAAATATTAAAAACAAAAAAAGAACATTAGTGAGAATTACTAATGTCCCTATTGTAAAAAGAAACTGAAGTTAATAAGTAAGTTGATCCTCTTAACCGATTAACACAAGTCACGTTTTAATTGCATGGCTTCTCAGACAAATCAAGTGGCACTGCTAACTTGAGTATTGGTTGTGCAGAGGGTGCAGTAATGGGGGGAACTGCTGCACATTCAGTCACCCACCTCTTTTCTCAACAGCTTCAATGCATTGCTTTACAAACCACGGAACTGTGGAATTTTCACGTTCACACACTTTGTGCAGATGAGAGCCAAAAATTTGATCTGCAAAAGAAACAAAGATGAGCTTCATTAAAATCCAAGCTTGCGTTGTTCTTTAATTTGATTCCGTTTCCATATCCATTGCATGCTGAAATCTTCATCTTGCATAAGAATTGATTTTTTTTTTTTTTGCTTTATTTCCATAGTGTCTATGGCAGACATACGAAGACCACAACTCCCTCCTTTATGGAACAGGACCCTGGCCCCAGAGTGAGAAAACTGATGCTCAGCCATCGATTAGGCAGGGATGACTGTGTAAGTTATAGTCTCTCTGGGCCTTAATTTTGTTGTCTATAAAGGAATGACAAAGAATTAAGAAAATTTTTGCAAAATAATTTATCTTAGTGTCTTTGGTATACTGAGTGTTTTAGAAGAAGTTTACCAGTTAATGGTTATAAAAATTACAATGTTATCAGTATATTTAGGACATTCATTCTGCAACTCAATAGTATATGAGGACCCAAGTTCTAGGAGACTTGCTTCGAAGTGAATTTACTTAGCATTTCTCCTGCCTCGAATGCCCTTCCTCTTCTCTGATCTAACTATCACCTTTCCTTTAGGGCTCAGCTCAGATCACACTTTCTCCATTAACTCCTTCCTATCTCAGCTTTGTGTCTCCTGTGACATAGGTTCTTTGGAATACCAGATCCTCAGGCTGTTAATAGATGATTCAGGAAAAAGGACCTGCGAACAAAATGGTTTCGCATCATTAGGTTCTGCAAAGTTAGACAGGTTTCTTTAACGTGTATTTATTTTTAGAGCTTGTGATATGCCAATGTGTGCTGTGAATCTCCATGAGGGGTGGAGGATGCATTATCTCCCAAACTTATTTGAGCAACATCGTTTGATTTCAGAGAGCATGTCTCCAGACTAATGTTTCCGAGAATACCCACTGTGAAATCCTAGCCTAGCCCTCTCATTTGGAACATGATTGACGCTACCTTGCACTGTGTATTTACATTTATAATATATGGAATAGACTCTCTCAAAGCAGATTCTGAGTGTCTGAATCATCTATGTCTTCAACAGTGCTTAGCACAGACTCTGGCCTGCAGTATTTTCAGATAGATGTTTGTTTTTTATAATTGTGGTGAAACACACATAACACAGAATTGATCATTTCCACTATTTTTAAATGTACCATTCAGTGGTATTAAGTACATTCACAATGTTGTGCAACCCTCACCACCATCAATTTCTGGGTTTTGCTATTGAGATAGTATCTGTTTATTACTGATAATGAAACAAATATTTAGTGGGTCCAAGGGCTTCCCATTTCATTCAGAATGAAATCAAAGTCCCTACTGTGACTTATAAGGTATTACATAATCTGACCTCCACTAATTAATGGATTTTATTTGGGTCTTTCCTCCCTGTCTTTAAATTTGTAATAGCCCCACATTGCTGTTTCTCATGGCTGCCAAGCACTCTTCTGCTGCAGGGACTTTGCATTTTCTTCTTCATGGAACTCCATTGCCTTAGGTCTCTGATCAAATGGTATCTTTTTATTGTAGCCTCTCCTATCAGCCTTTAAAAAAATGGCTCCACTCCATGCCATTCTCTATGCCACTTTCCCAGCCTTACTTTTCTTAGAGCACGTATCTCCACTTAACATATGAGACTGATATGTTTTCTGCTTAGTTGTTTCCCTTGCTTAGAATACAAAACCCAGGAGAGTAGGAGTCATATCTCAACCATTTATTATTGGATCCTGAGTACCTAGACAGTGTTTGGCACATACTAGAAGTTCAATAAACATTTGTAGAATGATGGACTGCAAGACATCATCTTAACCATCAGTGGAGGTAGTCAATAAATTTTTTGAAGTATATGTAAAATTAGACAGAAAAATAGATAATGCAGCATAAAATAATGTTCAGTGATATATATTGTTATAAGGGGATACTCAAAATGGAGTGTAGAGAGAATTCAATCAATCATAATTTTCATTTATTTCTTAGGAAAACATAATGGTTTGAATTGGTGACAATCCAACATGGAGGGAACAATTAAAGCTAAAACACTATTAATAATATATTCCAGGCCGGGCATGGTGGCTCACACCTGTAATCCCAGCACTTTGGGAGGCCGAAGTGGGCGGATCATGAGGTCAAGAGATTTAGACCATCTTGGCCAACATGGTGAAACCCCGTCTCTACTAAAAATACAAAAATTAGCTGGGCATGGTGGCACGTGCCTGTAGTCCCAACTACTCAGGAGGCTGAGGCAGGAGCATTGCTTGAACCCGGGAGGGAGACATTGCAGTGAGCTGAGATCATGCCACTGCACTCCAGCCTGGCAACAGAGTGAGACTCTGTCTCAAAAAAAAAAAAAAAATACTCCAATATGGAAATATGCATTTTTATCCAAGTAACAGAAAGAAGCTCAAAACACATGGACATAGTATAGAGAAGTGGGAAATTATAATAGGCATTTGCTTTGAATACTTTGGTCAAGTAACAATGACTTGTTCAAAACACTGTGTAACCACTCTAAGAAAGAATGACATAAAATATTATCTAGGAAAAAATAACCCAGTAGATCAGATCAAATGATTTACATTGTCTGGAGATTACAGCCAGGAAGAAGAATTGCTATAAAGTAAAAAGCCCATTAATGGATTTTATTACTCAAATCAATTTCACAAATATTATCTTCTATCTTCACAGCAACGAGGTAGGCATATTGAGTTGTAAAAACAATATCAAGAAGTTTGTGATGTTATAGGGGCCTAATAAAAGTATTCAAAGAATATACAAAAAAAGAATATAGCAGATGTCATAAAAGGTACTGAATGCTAAGAAAAATGTCCTTTAGTAAAAGGTCTTTTTGTGTCACTTAGTGTAGATGCGGTATACAGTGTGTGTATGTGTGTACAACAGAGAGTGGGAGAAAGAGTTTGTGTTTGGAGAAATTGTTTTGTTTTTGACAGGTGGATATAAGAAGATACAGACAAGAGCATTCCAGGGAATTTACTCTTTTATTCATTTAGTTATTTGCAAAAGAACATCTTGAGTGGCTATACTGTATTTAGAGCTAGGAAAGGCTCTGGTAATATAACAACCAAGACTCATTCCCTATTTTCTAAAACTTTGCCCAGTAGAGGCAGTATATAAGTAAACAGGTAAGAATATTTTATCATGAGAAAACTGCTATAACTGGGGGAACGCAGAGGCAATGTGGGAGCATGTGGTGGGGCATCAGACCAGCCTTGAGTGCTTCCCTTCTCTGAATAACTGAATCCTCAAAGATAAGGAAAGACAAGTAAAAGAGGGAACAAAGAGCATTTTGGGGAATGAAAGGAAGTAAACAAATGCATGAATGATGGGAAGAATGATATGAAGACTGGGGTGTGCTGAGGAATACATTCACTCTTAGAGAAATCTTGATGTATTAAGTTATAAAAGAGATGGAGGTTATGTTATAAAGCATCTTAAATTTTGCCAGGTAGGTTAAATTATTTGAGAGTGTGCAGATACCATTGATTTTCTACATATAAGTAATTCCTCTCCCACCTTCTTTCTTGTTTTTAGAAGCCACTCATATGACAGAACCTGAAAATCATCTCTATTGATTTTTACCTGCTCTGCAGCTTTGGGTGATTAGATAGCTCTGGTCAATGAAATGTCCAGGAAAGTGACTCAGGACTATATAGGAAAAGATTTTTTTCCCCTGAAGAAAGGAAAGGGATATATAAGAAGTCTTTTTTTTTAATCCATCTTTGAATATCATTTTGCAATGATGTGATGCTTGGAGCTATTGCAGCAATCCTGTCACCATGAGACAATGAGTGCTAAGAACAGCAGCTAATGTATTAAAAATAAGCAACAAAAACTTGAGACCGTGATGACACTTCTGAGCTTTTAAACCAACACTAAAACACCTTATCTAGACTTATTTTCATATGAAAGAAGCCATTTTTAACTAGGTATTCTATTATCTGCAGCCAAAAGCATATGACATGACATTAGGAAGTGATTGTGGTTTTTGAGTAAAGTGATCATTATAATCATACTCTACTTGAGAAGGTTTACTTGGTAGCACTTTGTAAAGAAAAGGGAGGGCTCGGAGTAATATAGTGGGGAAGATGAAGCACAAGGAGATTAGTTAAACAACTGATGTGATTACCTAGGAAAGATGCTACGAAGACCAGAATCAGGATAAGGGTGTGATAGGTGTAATCACTGTGCACAATCCTTCTTGCCTTCTCTGAATTAGATGTATACATTCACCTCCTTTGCCATGGAACCATCTCGTACCACCCACTAGAGTGTGCAGTGTTTATTTTCCCCCATTTCTTTGATATTGGGCTTGGCCAAATGTCTTCTTTGGAATGATGTAATGTGAGTGGAAATGTGTCAGTTCCAGACTGAGGCCTTAAGATGCATTGCAGATTCCTACTCATCCTCTTGTTTCTCTGCTATTGTCAAAGAAGAGCTTCCCTGGGGAGCTGCCGCCCCTTCAGCCTGGGCTCCAGAATACATACATATGGCACAGAACTGAGGCCAACCCTTAGTGAAGAGACAAGTCCAGTCAGACCTGCAGCTTAAAGCAGAGCGGCCCAGTCAAGCCTGCACCACAGACACATGAGAAATAGATGCTCGGTGTTATATGCCACTTAGATGTTATGATTGTTTGTCATGTAGCAATAGCTTACTCATATAGGTGGTGATGAGTCCAGGTTTTTGGTAAAATATAATCTAAGCTATGCTGTGAGAATGAAAACAAAGAGGGTTGGCAGGACATGGAAACTAAAACTGGAGAGTGAACGAAACAGAAAAAAAAGTTCTAAATTTGCTAAGAATGTGGAGTTATGCCTTCAGTTTAATTTCAATCCTCAGGAGGAGACTCAAAGAAAATTACTTTCACCTTAAAATTTAAACTATTTATGCCTTACCAAATTTTACGGCACCTCTTCTGCACTCTCTCCAGATTAATCCAATTCTATCCAATTCCATTCAGTGACTATTTAGTGAACACCTACCATGTGCTCCGTATTGTAAATAATGCAAAGATTGCTTTATTCATTCAGTAACTATTTCATGCAGGTTATAAGCCAGACACTGTGTGCCAGCCTGAAAATGTAATGATGCACCATCTCCTACAGTTTAGGGGGACAGAATAACTGTCACAAGCAGCTACAACATAATATGACTAATGCTATCGCAGATACGTGTAAAAATAATAGTGAGGGTTTATTGTACACTACACTAAGCCAAGCAGGGCTCCAAGTACTTTATATATTCTAACATTTAATTCTCACATGCACCCGCAATGCTTTGAGCATAGATACTATCATCATCTTCATTTTATAGAAGAGGGAACTAAGGCCCAGATATATTGTTTGTGAAAGGTCACAGAGCATTAGGCTCTTGGGGGAGGGAGGATGGGGACCTGAACTAAGACAATAAACCTGACATGACAAGAAGGGGTGATTCAGTGGGGTTTGGCAAGTGGGTGTAGGAGGTGAGCTGATCCACCAGGTAAAAGTGACTTCCAAGCTCCTTGCTTGAGTGGAGAAGACAGAGATGCAGTTACTTGAGCATCTTGAGAATGGAAATGGAATTTAGACATTAAGGAAAAGCATTTCAAATGCAGCAGAATGGTTATGAGAGATCAAGATGAAAAGTGTTTGCTGGATTTTGGCAATTTGAGGATATGAGTGACCTTAAGAAAAATGGTTTCAGTAGAAGAGTGAAACTGAAAAGCAGATAGTTGTAGTTAAGACTTGAAGAGAAGGTGAAGAAGTAGAGACAGCAAATAGACTCCTCTTTTAAGAACTTTAGAGGTGAAAAGGCTAGCATATGGGGACTAATTAGTTTTAAGGAGAGATAAGACCTGGAGGAGGATTTTGAGTTGGGATGGATAGGAGAGAATTTCAACTACAGGGTATTTTTTATTGCCAGGGAGCTGGGTGAAGTACTCTGCTGATTATTTTTAGTGGTTATAATGTTGGAAGTGGGGGAGGTACATTACTGCCACTTACTGGGTGGTCCAGGCAAGTGCATCCAGTCCCTCACAAGGGAAAAACTGCCATTGGTGTCTTGGTGAGTAAAGAGCCTAGACATCTGGAATTTCACTAGATAGAGGGCAGATGTTTGCTTTCCCCAGTTACCAGCAAAGCCAAAACTGTTCTTCTCACTTATAGCCTCTCTTGAAACTTGCTGTACACACCCAAGAAGGTGGGGCTCTGGAGTACAAGAACATAGTATCTCAGGTGAACCTGGTTACATCAAAGGTCACCATGTGCCCCAAGCTTGAACAAAGCAATGCTTCTTCTACAAAATTTAGAATCTGGATACTGAGAGACTGAGGTGGTTGTTTCTAGGGATGAGAACTCTAGGCTGCCTACACTTAAAACCTGGGGGCTGGGACAGCTAATTTGGGAAGATGCTTATGTGCCGCAGATGAGCAGACGCAGGAACTAGTTTGCAGGGAGAGGCAAATGGAACAGATCCAACTCAGCTCCTGACTTTCCAGTGCCTACTCCAGGCACTCTGTATCCTTGCCATGGCACTTGCCATACCCATGTCATGAGTTCCATGAATACCATGAGATCCCCTCCCACCCATTTTAATAGAACTCTTGATTAAATTTGTGTTTATTGCAAGCAAATACACCTGGCAAAAATATGGATGTAGCATTGGCCAAACGTTTCAAGAAAGGGATTACCGTCACAATAGGACCAGGTTTGGCAAAATAGCTCAATGGGATCCACTGCTTACAGATGATACTGGCTAGGAAGAGTATGGTAGATATCAATTGGTTTTGCTGGTCCTGTGTCTATCCTCCTATTCTCTGGCAAGAACACCCTGAGATTCCCTTGGGGATGGTCCTTTCTCATTTTGCTGCCATTTGTTTTGGGTAGCGATGACTCCACCCCCTCCATCTCCAGTGACGAATATGCATTTTATCTTCTTGGCCACAGTAATTGGTTCAGGCATGAACATGGGCCCAAGTGGATCCTGTCAAGTAAATCCTGAGACTTTTTCTGATGTTACTGGGAAAGAGGAACCCTCTTTTTATGAGAGATGTTAAACTATGAAGATACGAGTCTGATCTTCTAGATGCTATGCTGCCACCTCTGGAAGAGTGGAAAACAGAGCTGAGTGACGGAAGACAAATATATTTGACAGCATTTTGAACGCCTAGATCCAGTCATGCCTGAAGCTACCCCTGTCCCTTGGACTCTTCAATTAAGTAGCTCAGTAAATTCCATTCTGACTTTTATAGTTTGGACAAGTTTCTATCATCTACAGTGGAAAGAATGTTGACTACAACATTAGCCTTTGACAGACAATGAATTAAATAATTGAGAAGAGATGATAATGCACATCACATGGCTTTGCAAAGTAAATAGTGCTGTCCAAAGAAAGGAAATCAGAGACTTAACTACACTGTTATTGTTGAATTTAAGTGCTGTTATAGGATTGCTCTCCATTTGTAAATCTAATACACCTAGAGTTTCATACACCAAGGAGGACAATTCAATGATAGAAATCCATTTGAGCCATGGAAACTTCTATCTTAAAATAGTATTAAAAAAGGGAGGGACAGAGAAGGCATTCTGTTTTCCAGGCAAGCATTAATGAACTTTGTCCCCTAAATGCTCATGTCTCTTGTCCTGGAACAACATTAAGGATTATTTCTACTCTCCTCTTTATTCTCCTCTTCATTACAAAAACAAACAAACAAAAAGGAACACTTCCAGAACCCTGAGCTCCTGACTTCCCACCTATATTCCCATCTGTGTGCTCACTGGTAATCCTTTCTTCCTCACTTAACAACCATAAAAATATGTATATTATTTAGAAAACACCTCTTGCTAGGGGTGCCAATATTTCTGGAATCTTCTGCAAACTCCTGTGACCTTGGCGGCCAGTGTGATCATTCTATCTTCATCCCACCATTTCAGCACTTAATGACCAGGGGTGGCAGGATATACACTGGTTGGGAAAAAAAAATTCATTTTCTGCAATTTTTCTTTGAAAGCATCTTTTGGTGAGAAAAATAAATAGACCTTCCACATGACTGCCCTTATAAATCATGTTGTTTACATAATGAATTAGTGTTTAACTAGAGAATGGTGGTTTTAAATCTTTAGGCTCTCAAACTTTTGACCGATTTTGTTAGTTCATCAGCATAACCAGGTTAAGTCTTCCAGATTACAAATTAGTTTCACTCTCCCTCATCACTGCTATATGTTTTTTGACAAATTATGGAAAGAACACCCAGTAATGGGATCTCTGTCAGTTAGATTCCAAATGAATCAAAACTATGAGGATAACTGCTCAATAGAGGCAGTTAAATGTTCAAATAATGTGATGGTGTTATCATCATTTATGCGGGAGACAGTCTCCACAGGCTTTTCAAAATGATGTGACTCTGCTTTCAGGAGAGAGGGCCATTACAGCTATTCTAGTAAACTTTAAAAAGGAAGAACAAAGCACCTAGAAGGACACACACATGAGGAACACAGAGCGAAGCAGAAAACAATAATGGCAGCCCGAATGGCTCAGTCACAAAAACAAATCAGACAATTATCCAACTATCGTGGTAATGACGTATATTGGTTAAGGTTTCTGGCTGCAAGCAACAGAAAAACACAACACTGTGGCTGTATTAAGCAACAGAAAGTTTATTTGAATGATGTTGAGGGGTGGAAGTAGGAAGGAATTCAATGAATTTATGAGAGGCTAGGGGACCAGTCTTGGAGATACTCAGAAATCAAGATGCTTAGCGGAACCATGCAATTGGAAGAAGGAGAAAAAGCGACTGTCTCGGGGTACTCATTTCATGGCCACCACCAGCATCAGCATTGTCATAATAACTTCCAATCATCAATCGCTCTAGACTGGAAGTTTCTCTAGATAATGCTTCGTTGATCAGGATTATGTTATAAAAATAATGGGTGGGGAGAGAAAATACAGCCCTCGTAGTTTCCATAGTAGGTAGCATTCACTTAGAATTTTTCTCCCACAGAAATGCCACACATATGGGCAGATTATTTCCTACTAAGTTGCTATAATGGAGAGGCAGTGGATATTGGAAGACAAAATTGTATTCAAAACATGGGTGATTTCAGCAATTTAATAATTCCATCTTTTGATTTTAAACTATAAATTAGTTTTTCCTTTTGAGAATTGGTTTTCAGCCCAAAACTTTTAGATTGCTTATCAAAGCATGCTGTTTCTATCTTTTTTTTTTTTTTTTTTTAAGATGGAGTCTTACTCCGTCGCCAGGCTGGAGTGCGGTGGTGCAATCTCGGCTCACCACAACCTCCGACTCCCTGGTTCAAGCGATTCTCCTGCCTCAGCCTCCTGAGTAGCTGGGATTACAGGCATGCGCCAGCACACCCAGCTAATTTTTGTATTTTTAGTTGAGACGGGGTTTCACCACATTGGCCAGGATGGTCTCGAGCTCCTGAGCTCATGATCTGCCTGCCTCGGCCTCCCAAGGTGCTGGAATTATAGGCGTGAGCCACCAGGCCCAGCCTCTACTCTCATCTTTTATATTTTCTCCAGTTCTGTTCCCACCTTCTTTTCTTTTCCTTTAAAATGCTCACGACATGAGCCCTATGTCATGTAACTTTCCCAAAACTTTACTGAGAATGTTTGGAGAAGTGGGTGACTTCTGTTAGTGCTATAGGTTATGGAATGGCCTATGTGTTTGAATTAAGACACAGAAAAATACGCCTAATGCTAAAACACGACGGAATATATTGTAAGTGCTTCAGGAGGTACTGCGTTAACTTATAATGCTTTGGGGCTTTGATTAGAAATATCGGTTGCTGCTTTATGTTACATAGATATCAAAAATTGGGCCGATTCTCTGCTGAATCTACGACATGCACTGGAAGTAAACCTCTCTCATTGCCTTGTTTACTTATTTTTTTTCATAAGAGGCAAGTACAAGAAAAAGCTTAATTACTTTAACTTCTCAGTAGTTTGGAATCTAAATAAATAGGAGTTACCAAATATATGCACTTCTGTGAATAGTTTTCCCCCACATGTTTATTCATATTTTTGCATCTCATCGAATCTAACAGATTCTAAAGTCTCTAGTGATACTGACAATATCTGCTACGGAGAGACTAGCCTGGGGAAAGAGGATCTCCCTAAACAAGGATAGCTGAGTTGCTGCAGCTTTCAAATGAAGCTGGACATTTAGCTGCAGGGGTAGCACCCTTTGATCAAGGCAGCCCAAAGATGAGTTTCAGGGATGGGAATGACAGAAGAGAAAAGTTCTTCCCAGCCTTTTCTATTTTTTCTCTTTATTTGTTTTTCAGGCTTCTAGCAGTCTTCAGTTTTCATAGTTTCACTCTCAACCCTAAACAGTACTTCTGTGAAGTACCCTTTGGCCCCTCGTTTTCAGCTCCTAAACTCACCTGGAAATAGATATCAACCTAATTTTGGTCTGACTAGTGCAATAGACATTTTGGTTATTACACCAGCCAGGAAGACATTTGCATCTTAAAGAGTTATTAACCAAATGGGACAATGCACATGAAATTCTTCTATATTTGTCTACTCAAGGCAAGAACTTTGTCAATACTTTGTACCTATCTTTCCCACCCTCTGCTTATCTAAAGCAACATCACACACACACACACGTATGTCAGCACACAGAATCACAATGGCATAGAGAATGGTTTGACCAAGTAAATCCTTTATGCATTTTTGGATTTATCCATTGAATCTAACCATCTGTGAGTATTTTTCAATGCCTACTGGGGATGGAGTAGTGAAAAGAACACTCTGTCTTCACAGAGTCTATATGTAAATGGGGAAAATAAACATGAAAACACATTAACATATAATATAATGTCAGATGGTGATAAGTGCTATGGAAAAAATGAAGCAAGGCAGAGAGACAGAGAGCTATTGGTGTTGCCAGGGAAGGCATCTCAGGCAATGGCATCTGAGCAGAGACCAAATGAAGTGACCAACTGAGCCACGTACATACAAGGGGAGCAACAAGTGTATAAAGCTGCTGGTATAAGCCAGGTTCCTTAGAGGAGGAGCAGGAAGGCCTGGGTGGCTGGAGTGGCATGAACAGGAGGAAGTATGGCTGAAGACAAAACATAAAAAGTAGCCTCAGGGTCAAAGCAGGTAGGACCCTATAGGTCACAGGAAGGACATACATTAGATATTAAGAATGAGTTTCTTCTAAATAAGTGGAGATTATGGAGGAGGGGGGTGACATGATATGATTTACATTTATAAATGATCCTTCTAATTGCCGTGCGAAGCCTAGAATTAAAGGGGTTAAGATGAGAAGCAGGAAGGCTCATCAGGGGGGTAGTGAAATATAGGAAGAGATGATGGTGCTTGGGTAAGAATGAATCCAATGGAAGTAATCAAAAGTGGTTGAATTTAGAATATATTTTAAAGGTGGGATCTACTGATGAAGGAAGAGACAGAGTAGAAAGTGGGGGTGATCCCAGGTGGCACATGGCAGTGATATTTCCTGAGATAGAGGACACATGGGATCTGAAGAATCAAGGATTACTCTAGATAAATCTGAGATGTCTACCAAGCACCCCAAAAGACATGAAATCAATATTTGAATATGCAAGTCTGAAGTTTGAGACTGATGTTTTAAGTTTGGAAAGCATCAACCTCTAGATGGAATTCGAAGCTGCATGAATGGTATATTTCAACTCTGAATGTTTAATGTCCAATAGTCTGAGAATAAGAATGAAAAGAGAAAAGAAGTCCAAGGCCTTAACATAGGGGTAACCCAACATTCTGAAGATGGGGAGAAGAGCAGGATCCACCAAAGGGGCACTCGCTGACATGAGAGTTTCAATAGGAAGGAATAAGAAGCTGTAAATAATAACTCTAAAACCACTACAAGATTTCATGTCCAGCTTCATTTCCTTATTTCTTTCTAACTCCTGGAAGTACAGAGTTCAGTAAAATAGTATCTGATCTACTCGATACAGCTCATAGTCCAGTTGAAAGATATTAAAATAATGAAATTACAGTTTTTGGATAAAGAGAAGGTAGGACTAATTGAGAATGATGAAGAAAGGGATAGCTTTGTGGCACTGGTAACTGAGTTGGAAGAGTAAAAATGATTACAAGTTTACTAAGTAGAGGAAGCTACAAAATGATATTCAAGGTCAACAAAACTTTACACAGTAGGAAAAGATGAATGCAGTTTCTTCTACTTGTATTTATATTTATTGCATTTATTATATTACATGCCTTCTGGTTGCCTAATGAGTGCATAAATGAATGTATGAATAGATTAAAAGATAAATATGAGAAAAATTTACAAAAGAAAATTATTTCTTTTGATATTAAAACAGCTTATAAAGAATGTTTTTATTTTTTAAGGAAATATACCCTAATATTTCAATATTTTTTTTCTAACAGACCACAGTAGGACAGACATATTAGTCTAATATTTTCTCTCTGAGTTGTAGTCCAAGAAACTGATTTCTATCTAAAGATTGTAATATGAGCACTTGAGCATGAGGGAAATATATTTTCAGTTTGCTTTCATGTATTTCGAATAATTAACATGACCAAATTTTGTTCAGCTGACTGTTGACGTACATTGTGGATTGATGATATTTTCTGCTTTTCATTTGCCTGTCATCATCTCATTAGAATCACAGAGGGGGCCAGCAAAGGAAGGGAAGGGTAATACAATTCAAATGTTAAGTTCTGCTACCTTCTCCCATATTTGTATGTTCTTTACATACTCTGAATAGAAAACTGTCCATGAAATTCACATGCTCAATTATATAACTTACTATAATTAATCTGAAGTTAAAACTTATCAATTAGGTTGTCACTTACCTGACTGAGTAGGAACTTTATAGGGGGATTAAAACTACTGTGAAATTATTAATTGCATTTGTTTGAGTGACAAGTCTGAGGAGAAAATTTGATACACAGAATTTATTCAGGTAATTAAAAATACTAAATGATTTATCTTTAAAGCACAACTTATATGGACTAAAGCTGGAAGTGTCATTCAGTGATTGAGAAGAGTTGAAAGATTCTTTTTGGGTGTGGAAAGTGTAGAAATTTTGACTCACTCTAGATTAAAGTAAAACCTAGGAAAGAAGACTGTACTTTTCCTAATATCAGCATAGATTTGTTAGAATCCCAGGTGGTACGATTTCAATTTATTTGCATGAATGCATAGTTCAATAAGAAAAGACTCAAATTTAGTTGGAGTAAAACTGCTTAATGATTTCAAATATTACTTTAATATATTAATATAACAGGTTTGAATATCGATAATGGAGTCTCTTTCATTTGGGTCTTAAGGGTGTTCTCAAAGCCACTAATGCTGAGTGCTAGGTATGCACTGAAGCACCTAAGAGGAAAGCACTTTAGGTTAAAAGCACTTTCTCTCTCAGCCTATAGTTAAAAGCTATTTCAGGATTCTGTTAAAGGCATTCTTTAGTCCTCAGCTTCAGCTTAAAAGTGGCTTTGATGAAAAGTGCTTTGAGTCAGGTAAAGGATTTTTTTAATAAACCATATTAAGAGCCAGGGAATCATGTGGTTCTGCGGAAGGGCTGGCTAGTTCCATGGAGGTGTGATGTAACCTCTACTCAGGAATGCCCATTCCCCATGGGCTGTTCTGAGCACTGTGGTCCACTAGTTATTCCACGCAAAGAAATTGAAAAACATTTCCAGGAATGTAATTGGAGAGGAGTAGTTATGAGCCCAAATTAGTAGGCCATGATGCACACATTTCTGAAAACATTTTGTCTCATTTGGGCTTCCAGTCAAACACAGTGTGTTTCTCATTTTTCAGTTTCTACTGCAGAAAGTGACAATGCAACAACATTTCTAAAACACCTTATCCTGTCCCAAAGTTGCCCACCAAACTGAATGAATAGGTATCATGTTGTGAGATGCTGCTTTGTATATTTCTCATTTTCCAGGTTTGTGGCATGCTTGACAGTTATGTTTCCAGCTACTGGGACCTCTTATGGAGGGAGGGGACATAGAGAAGGAATGGAATATCTCAGTTGGGTCTGCCTACTGAATTGGCAGAATAATGTTCACCACCATGGATGCTTACTTGCAAGAGTTGATATTAGTCGGTAAAACACACTCAGGAGAAATTGTGAACTCCTGAGATACAGCAAATGGCACATGTACTCTGGCTAAGTCCCAGGGACTAGGTCTAATTTCTGTTGAGGAAAGAGCCTCAGACACAATGGAAAGAAGCTACTCTCTCACCTTGTGAGATTCAATGAGTAAGAGTTGTTGCTTCAGGCCCTAAAAAATCAGGTGCACCATGCAGGCAGGGTGGGGAGAAGAACAGCCTTTTTGTTTCCTTTGGAGACAAAGTGGACTAGAAATTCAGTGGGATCCAGAGAGATGGAGCACATTCTGGCACATGGAAGATTTTGCAGGCTCAGGAGCCCTGGCCAGTACCTAGGCAGGGAAGCAGGTAACTGTCAGAAGGTGCTGGCTGCACAGCCGAGGTGAGGTGCCTTCTTCAGGCAGCTTGTGGGTAGTAAGGATATAAAAGAGAAAGAAATGAGAGAGGAGAACACGATGGGGCAAAAGACAGTATTCATCAAATTGTGCAACACACTTCAGGGACTCTCTTGAGTAGCTGAGGAGGCAGAGAAAGGTTGTGTTGTGATTACACAGGAGGGAGCCATGACTTGGGACATTTGTGCCTTAAGGTCAGGGCTACTCTGTTCATACCCACAGCTGCAGGGGCCTTGGCCATTGCGATTATGCAGGAATTAACTCAAAGTAGATAACAAGTTCCAATTTCATAATATAGCCTTCTAGTGTGTCTTCTAGTGGAGCCAAGTTTTGGGGGTATTGAGGTGATTTTCTTGAGGCAGAATATTTCCTTCCAAGCAGGCTGGAATGTCTAATTTTGAAGGATGGAATCACAACTTATACATCTTTGTAGGCCCAGTGCCCAGCCTATGGCTTGCCACATGCTAGGTCCGCAATACATGTTTTCAAAATAAATAAAAACAAATAAAAAATATTAAATGAATAACAAAATTGCCTATAAAGTAGAATGCAAACTCCTAAGCCTGGGATTGTGCAAAACACTTGCCACAGACTCTTCTTCTCATCAAACTCTTTTTACATTTCATCTAAGGCTGTTCCCCAGGATTTCCTACGATTGTGTACCTCAAATGTCTCACCCATTTTTACACAATTCCAAGGCTCTAATTCAAGGCTCAGTTTGAAGACCATAAAATGATAAAAGCATTAATCTTTCCCACACTTTTCCACGTGTAATTTCCCCAAATTTGTGACCTAAATACCCCTTAAAGCATTTGACATCTGATATTTTACACCGTAATTTTTGTGCATTTATCTTCCTTACTCACTTCCTGGGGACCTTGCTTTATGTAGCTTTGCATCCTCTCAGAATACAGTGGCTAAGAGAATACATGTCAGTAGGCAATAGGAATAACAATCACACCTGTAGCATAAAGAAATGCAAGCATAGCTCTTCATCCTCATCATTGGATAATGCCTGAAAAAGTTATAATCACAGTCTAGGCACACAGAGTGTTCAAAATGCTAACTGTATTTTAATGCAACATCACTAACAAATCTCATCATATATTATCTGTTTTGCAATTTTAAGAATGTGTTCTCTGCAGTCAGGTGAAGGACTGGTATGCAATACTAAGTAGAACTGGGAGTAGAGTATAACCATCAATAGCTATTGTTTGCTACGCTACTTGCTTTTTATAAAACATTACCAGTCCTGAGAAGTATTAGCTGGAGAGTGTGAAGAAAGAACATTTCATCATCTTGCCCAAATTCACAAAACAAGTAAGTAGCAGAGCCAAGTCTACTTCAAAATTTGGTAATCTTTATGGTTCTGCAATACTTTGTTTTCCTGAATAAGTAAAATACTTACAGCTCTTTTAAATAGCACAGGAAGAGTCTTGGTTGCCCCTTTCACTACAACATATGACTTCCCATTATACACACCCAAGCACAAAAAGAAAGATTTTCTTCATGTATGTAATTATTTCAAGTGTGCTTGACATACTCAAACATTATATAAAACTAATACAGTTATTGTGCTGTAGTATCTCTTTCTCCCAAGAATGAACTACATATTTTTCTTAGATGTTCTTTGTGTTTAGGATTCTAGGCTGGTCATAATGGGGGCAAAAGTCTGAGCCAAAAGGCTAACCCTTCCCCAGCAGAGTCTTCCTAAACCACTCCTAGCATGCAGATGGTATGCCAAGTTGGTTAGCGCAGACTCTCTCTAGCAGATCTCTGATCGATATCCATGGTCCTGGTCAGCAAATGAAACTGAAGTGCAACATACACGTTCATGGCAGCTTCTCAGACAGTTGCATCTGGGAGGCCAGAAAGAATCCACATACAGGGCCGGGCACAGTGGCTCACGCCTATAATCCCAGCATTTTGGGAGGCTGAGGTGAGCAGATCACTTGAAGTCAAGAGTTTGAGACCAGCCTGGCCAACATGGTGAAACCCCATCTCTACTAAAAATGCAAAAATTAGCCAGGCATAGTGGTGGATCCCTATAGTCCCAGCTATCCAGGAGACTGAGGCAGGAGAATTGCTTGAACCTGGGAGATGGAGGTTGCAGTGAGCCGAGATCGTGCCATTGCACTCCAGCCTGGGCAACAAGAGTGAAACTCCATCTCATAACAGAACAACAACAACAAAAAACAATCTACACACAGAAGCTTCCTCTAGGCTTTGGGTGGTTCATGCTGTACTGATGATAAGAACAGATGGCTTTGGCTTATCACAGGGAAGTGCTTTCCACTAAGACTTGATCCCAAAGTCTTTTTTTTTTTTTTTTTTTTTTTGAGAGGGAGTTTTACTCTTGACACCCAGGCTGGAGTGCAATGGTGCGATCTTGGCTCACTGCAACCTCTGCCTCCCGGGTTCAAGTGATTCTTCTGCCTCAGCCTCCCAAGTAACAGGGATTATAGGCACCTGCCACCACACTCAGCTAATTTTCGTATTTTTAGTGGAGATGGGGTTTCATCATGTTGGCTAGGCTGGTCTTGAACTCCTGACCTCAGGTGATCCACTCGCCTCAGCCTCCCAAAATGCTGAGATTACTGGTGTGAGCCACCGCACCCAGCCAAACCCAAAGTCTTTTACTACCATTCCTAGAATTCCTCAGATCCCATGTCTTGTGTCCCCAAACATTCTCCAATGGACTGTTTACTCTCTACCTTCTGTCCTGGATGAAGTAAGGCTGTGGCGCCAACTTTACCCACTATTCACCTCCTGCCTGGTCAATACCTTTGAGGTCACAGCTCCCCGGAAAAAGCTTCTGCTTCCCATCCTGTTCTTCATGCTGTAGTAGAGACACCTAGGCAGAGACCTCTCCTGTGGAAAAGTCTAGTCAGCTGCTACACTGTGTAGTCACATTTGGAATATTTATATTCCTATACTGCATAGCCACCTTTGGAATACTTTCTCCATATCACTGTGGCATCTCAAGTTGAACTTAACCTCACATGCAGATCTGGTTGTCTCTCTTCATGTGTTTAGTAGTATATTTCTAACCAATGTTATTTTTCTTCAAAATTATTCACTCGTACTACAAATACACAATCTTTCTGACTAAAAAGGCATGCATGCAAGTGTGTACATGAATATAGGAAACGGATGCTAGAGAACTGGAGGTATCTGACATCATTTGGAATTCTGTTTTTAATGAAGTGAGGGTCTAACCTCGCTTTTCTAAAATGTTTATGATATCTTCTTCAACTGGTAATTATGTGAACAGATTAATAACTAAAACAGGTTCTCACTTCCTCTTTCGATATTATTTCTTAAAAGGCATTGAGTGAGGTCCTGTCAAATTCTTTATATAATATCAAATGGTCTCCTATGCTAATTACTTTTTTAAGATGCAAACATTGTAACATTGTAAAGACTTCAATGCATTTAAAATGTGAAGTCACAAAAGATGTAAACATCGTATTTCACTGTCCAGGGAATGAATGAATGTATGAGGTGGTACAAATTATGAGGGAGTCCAAGGGAGCAATGGCTTTTCTGAAATTTAGAGTATTTGGATCTCACCATATTAAGATATCCTCAAGGTATCATTTTTATACCATCGGCTTATTTCTCAGCCTCTTGTTACGTGAAAGACTCCTTCACTGTGAGGTTAACCGAGGCCAGGCCTCTTCCAGCTCCATCTTTTCTTTCCTCCTATGAATCCGAGTTCCAAGTTCAAAGGGACATGTTAGGAGTGTTATATTCAAGTTAATGACCCTCACATATGTTTTACTTGGATGACATCTCTTCTAAAATCTCCCTCCTGTCTCATATGGATAGATTTTAAAAAATCATTACAAAATTGGAGCTGAACAACTGTTGAAAGAGAATGAAATTTCTCTCTTTTGCTCTACATATCTAAAGGAATTATATCTTGTGAAAATGTCAACCTTTGTAGCAGTTTCTTAGATGGCTATCTGCATAAGCTGTCTATCACAACAAAAGCATGATTCGACGGCTGTATGCTTCATGAAGACAACTTGAGTCAGGCAATTTTAAGATGTGGTCCAGGTATATACATTATAATTTTGGGCAAAATTTGAGCAGTAAATATATAACACATCTTCTTGTAAACATTGACTAGGATATTTGTGGTTTATTTTGTTTTAAAGTCAGAGCATCCTTCATAATTTGATTTTCTTACATCTGAACATACATATCACTATTCACTAATGTTACTGTCAAATATATCTAAATCTCTTATTCCACAAATTGTAATTAACATAAGGTGAATATTTGCTACATATGTGGGGACATACTAGCTAGGCACAATGATTCAATTTTTTAAAAATGAATATGTGAAATGAGTACATACTATATGGCCTTATATTTTGTCAACAAACCCTGCCTCAATGCATTACCGTAGATTGATGCTTTTAATCAGTTAGCTATATAAAGTTCTTCTAATATTTCCTGATGGAATATCAAAGGTAAAATACTAAGAGACATTTGAAAACAGAAAGGAGCTAGGTCACAATATTGTATAATGAGGACACCTAACTCTTAGAAAGACATTAAGTTGAAAAAGTGCTGTATTATAAACAGATATTTCTTTTTTATAAATTTCTTTACATTTCCCTTAATTATTCTCTTTGCTGTGCTTTTTCCTTAAGCTACTATTAAATGGTGAAAGTAAGTTTTCATAAAGCCTGTTTTATATAAGTATTGCTGATTTAAGGAGGAGGAGAAAAGTTTTTTTATTTCTCTTTTGTATTCTTTTTCTCCATGCGACAAGAAAGTATTCAGAACATCTTTTTAAACAATGAAAATAATAACAATTGTTCCTAGGAGAATAAGAAAGCAAAGGAGAGGCTTTGTTTGACTTCTCTGTGATAAGGCACTTTGGAGCTTTGGTTTTTATGAGTTGAAGAAAGAGATGTACACAACACTCTAACCCTTCTATTACGACAGTTTATACTTCCTACACAGCTTACTTAACTTAAATGTCTGGGAAATAGACGCAATTACCACCGTATGGAATGCTACTTAACTTTAAATGTTCCCTGTAGAATAGAAACCCACTTCATCAAAATTTATCTCAGTTTCTCAGGAATTATTTCTCCTCTAGGCTCCTGAATATTCCTGAGCACTTTTAAAATTTAACTCAAGGTTGCTTAGAAATAACTACAATAGAGAAAGAAAGAAAAAATTCCCACACTACTGAAGTCTGTTCACAAGTGTTTCTATGAAAGAGCTGTGTCCTATGCCCATGTACACTTTAATCATTCACTCTTTCAGCTGTTATCAATTTAAAACCAATGAAACTCCCACACTGAGTCCATTTGAGCAGTCAATTTTAATATCTCGAGGCATCTGTAGTTATTCTGAATTGGCTGCAAAAGCAGAACTAACAAGTTAAGCTCTAACCATAAGTCGACATCAGGCTGGTAAACCATACATCAAACACAGACAGTTAGTCAATACTCCAGTATGAAAAACCAACTAGCATTTTTAAGAAGAGCAATATAGTCATAATATGTTTGGCAGTCTGGTTTGCATTTCTTCCTTGATGGCTGTGCATTTAACTTTTTAGTCAACAGGGTGGTTCTCAAGCTGGCAAAAAAGCAAATTTGAGGGAAAACTGGTCAGTCTTCTGATCTGTGGGTAATATTTTTTAATGAGAATAAAAGGGATGGAGGAATGAGCCTTTTGTGAATAAGAATCTAGAAAGTGTCTTAAATGGCTGCCTTTTATAAGAAAACTCTTTCCACCATATGTTCTGGATCTTTGAGCACAGTCCCTACTTCAAATATTATGGCATTGTCAGGCCATGTGTCTCAATTTTGTGTTTGGAAAATACGGTTGTGAGAAATACCTCTTTCCCTCCCAGGAATGTCTCTGTGACAGGGTTGTTGCCTCCCATTGAGAGAATAAGACAATGAAGAAGGAGTATTCAAACAAGATCAAGGCAGTCATCACTTCAATCAAATCATTTCCAAATTTTGGGGGGTGGGAGCTCTGGGTGAGGGGGAGTGAATGGTGTTTATGACATATAGCTGCCTATTCCCAGAACTCTTTTATGTACTTTTATTTTATCTTCAAAAAGAAAAGACATATTAAAGGGAAATATCTAAGGAGGAGCAATGCTACATAAAGTTTATGTTTTCGGATCTGTTGCCCCAGAAAATGCTTTGATAAAACACACTTACAGCAATATAGTCAATTTCAAAGAAAAGCTGGGAGATATACCTCTCCCTATTGCAATTTCACTAATACTGACAGACCACCAATTATGAGTATCCAAATTCTGATATGGCCTCTTGCCTCCCTCCCACAGAGAAGAATAGAAAATACAGGAATAGCACTTTTACAACATGGAGTTATTTTTCCTGATGACTCAGTTTTACAGAGGCCCAGTTAATTTTCGTTATCACTAATCAGGTGGGGTAACAAGTCCAAAGGGAGATGCTTTTAATATTGGACAAAATTTGGGCCCCTGAAATAAAATAATGCAAGTTTTTTTTTTGAATCTTAGAAATTTATGAAATGTTGTTGATTTATAATCGACATGAATTTGGAGAAAAAAGATTTGTAGGCCAAACTGTCAGTGATGCTAAAGGAAATAAAAGAGCACTCTCTTCATCTTAGGATATGTCAAAATGAATTGTGGATATTAATATTTCCTTTGCTCGTAGCAGTCTAACACATCTGCTGAATGGGGTCCCTAATGAGGATATCTGAGTTGTGAGAGCTCTGACATGTACTATCTTTAGAGACACACTCAACATACACACCATGTGAACTCTTAAATCCCATTCATATCATAAGTGAGGAAGGAGTGAGACCTCCTTCCTTGAGTACCGTGGAAAATTCAACTTGTCTCACTATATAAGAAGCATTCATTCATACATTTGCTCAAATAATCAATCTCCCCGTCAGAATGAAATTCTGCTTTCTTCTCCCTCAATTATCCACACCTCGCCACACAATGAAATCACCATCTAGTACTTAGTGTGAGCAGTAGAATTATACCAACGACAGAGGCGAAAGCAGCATCCGGCACTGGCTTTGGATATTGTTCGTAGGTCTATGGAGGCCCTGAAAAGCTAACAAGAACTAAGCTGAAGAATCTTCCACTGCTTGTGAAGCTGGCTTTAGGAGTCAGGAGGGAACTATGCGGTATGAGAACACCTGCTGGAGAACAGCAGGGTATCAATAATAAATGCTAACCTTTAAAAAGGGGATTCTTTTGAACACTGACAAGGGCCCTGCATCTTTTTCTTCTCATCAGGCGGTTTCACAGAGGAAAGATTTAGGATGTGATTAGAGGACTGAAACAGTCATGGGCCGTCTCTCCAGAGGGCAGCAGACTTCTAACACAAGGAGGAAATACCACCTTAGCCTGACTTTTGGTTGTCTCCAACTAGTTGAGGATACGCTTTCGAGAGCACATCAACTTTGGTGCAATGTTGGGGGTGGAAGGGGAGGTTTTGTATCTGTTTTACAATTTAGACACACATACAAGATTTGAGTTAGAGCACGGAGTATGCTTAAAACATGGCAGAGTCATAAGATGAAACAAAGCCTGCCTCCACTTGTTACTGCTTCCTTTTTGGTGTGTATGATCTATTTCTTCCTATTTTATGGAAACTTGTCAGTCCTCAAACTGGAAGGCTCAAATACAATATTTCAAACTGGCACCAGTTTCATGTAACCCTACAGGGCATGCCAGAATTCTGGGCAATCTTTTAAGGATACATAGTCCACAGAATGAATAAAACCAGCATCTACTGCCAGGGCAAAATTTAGTATGGGTTTTAGGGGTCATTGACTAAAAACAAAATGCCAGTATGCTGGCTTTGAATCAACTGGGTTTTATTCATTTTACATTCCCAGCATTAAGCATAGCTATTACTAGGCATTGGATCAGTTTCATGGCTAAAGCCTGGTATTATCTGGCATTTCTTTTACTTGAGAAAAGGGAAACATCTTGAGGACTTGACTTAATGTGAAAGAAATGTAATTTAAAGGAAGAAAAAGGAGAATGATTATCATTGTTGTTTGCTAACACATAAAGTATAGTGAGTTACATACCAGAAGTTTACATTTCGTAGGTTAAAAAAATCAAGTGTATGTAAGCCACCATCTCAAATATTACATTCTCACTAACATCTGTATAAAAAGATCTGTCCCTGTAAGAAAATAAATTCTTGAACCACAGGGAAACCAATTTATCATTCTGGCTCATTCTCTTTTCCCCTTACCTAATTTGCTCCCATTTCTGAACCTCATTTTCTCTAGTTTGCTCCAAAGCTATTCTGCTTTTAATATCTCACAAGACCTGGAGTGTTTCCTGTGTGCATAACAGGCTTTTAAAATACATGGGCTTAACCTGCTACCCAGGTGCACCCTTTTCTCAACATTTCTCCATCTCTCATGGTGTCCTGTATCTTATTATTGAACAAAAGCTAACTATGTGGTACTGTATTACCAACACATTTGCTCCCAAGAGCCTTTAAATAACAGAAACTGCCTGGGAACTATAAATGCAAAGGAACCAGGAAGCTTGTAGGCCAAGATAAAGAAGCCTAAGGTTGGCTATTAATTTTGGCTAATATTAAATCATGACACAGCTCACACGTAGAGATCACAGTTCAATTTTGAACCATAAAGAAGTTTTTTTAAAAAAGAATATTTACAAGATATTTTTAAGCACATTAGTGCATACTGTGGAAGTTGTGAGAGTATTTCAGACCCAACCAATGATGGACCCATGCCCTAGTACATAAATTCAAATATAATTATTCTCAGACTAACACTGATAAAGTGGCAAAGTTGGAGCATGTCTCTACCTGAAGCTATATTACAGTGTTGATCATATATATTTTGCTTAAATTAACAGTGTAACAATTATGTTACTCTGTCATATGTCAGTTCTAACAAATTATTTAAAAAACACTTTTCTCTTAACTCAATGATTTTGCTATTCATAAACATGACTGTTAAGTCTAGGGCTGATAGCTTGTATTTGCAATTTGAATGGCAAATCTTTTTTTGTTTCTCAACATAATTGACATATTTTTAAAAGAACTATAATTTTTCAAAGACATTATTTTCTTTTATGGCAGACACCTTAAACAAACAGTTATGTCTGTGTGGGTAATTACTTAAATGTTCCAGCAGTTGCATGACATTATATAAGTGAGTGCAGTTAGCACAGAAAAATGAGCTTATGCCCATTTATGTATAAAGAGCATAATGATTAAAATTACCAAAAAGAGAAAGATAAGCCAAGCCCAAGTTATCAGTGTACATTTCTTGAAGTAAGTGAATTACTGCTGCCTTTCCTAGATGCTTGCCTCGAATGATTTCTCGAGCTTTAAACAAATACTTAACAGAATGGTTTCCTAGGGCCATCTTGGTCATAATTTACTCTGTGCACTTAAAGAAAGAAGAGGAAAAGGGAGAAAAGAAAGAAAGATAAAAATAAGAAAGGCAAGATGAAATGAAGGAAAGAAGAGAGGAAGAAACAAAAAAGAAAGGGAGAAAACAGTTGTGGGATGGCCAAGGTAAGCTGAGCACCATTTTCCCATATATCACTTTATTTAAACTTTCAACATAAATTTCATAAAGAAGAAAGCCAATAACCAGATATTAAGTTAATAGCTGGTAAATCAAAGAATCCGGCTTCAAGCCTGGCTTGGTCAAATTTCAAAGCTGCTATAATTTCAAATAATCTGAGATATTTTCCCCTCATTTTTCTTAATTGTAAAATGGAGCTGAAAAATTGACTATCAGCAATAAGATTGATTCAGTTTATCAAGAGAATATAAAGCATTCTGTATCCTTTGAAAACATATGATATTTGAGGTATGGGATTAGTGTGGGATGCACCAGCAAACCACCCTAAGGCAAAACCATATCATTGGCCAGGTCTACCCATGTATTCAGAGCTCTAGTCATTCTCTGCAGAGACTCATTCTTTAATAAGAGTGGACAACCATTGCCCATCAGACATTTGGGCAAAGTCACCAATTTGATAGAAATAGAAAGAATCAAATAAAGGAAAGAAAAGGACCATAGATGAAATTGATCATTTAAAGACCAGAAGAGAACAATTTAAAATAAAAAATAAAAACAAAACTCCAAAACAACAACAAATTCTAATCTATGTCCTCAGATAGCTTTTAAAACATATCTACTTTTCCTATTTATTCAATTACCAAATATTTATTGAGCTCTATGTGCCATCCTCACTATTGTATAGGAGTAGAGTGGTCAACACAGTTTTTGTTTTCATGGTATGTGAGAAATGAGATGTGCAAAAAAAGAAGAATGGGAAACAAATCTAGAAAATTGAAAACATGATTGCTAAAGTTAAAATAATGTAAATATTGGGGAACAAAACTGAGAATTCTTTCAAAATTTGAGAAAAGATAACACTGAATGAAACCATCAATTCAGATGATCTAATGATCACATAAAAAAGATCTCAGAAAAGGAAACAGAGAAAACAGGTGGGAGGAATGTATCAATGTAATAACAAAAATATGAAAAATCCAGCACTGAAGAACCATAATTCTTAAAATTAAGGGCCAAGCAGAATAAAATTTAAAAATCCTGTCCACTACATACATTATCTTGATTCCAGAATCTCAAAATAAAGACCAAAACCCCCCAATGATTTTGAGAGAGAGAAATTCAAAGTAACAATGGCATAAGCAAAACAATTTTAAGAGGGGAATCTGCAACTCAGTGTTGGACAGGCAATGGAATTTTATACCCAACTAAGCTACTGATCGAGTGTGTGGGCATACTGAAGGTATTGTTTAGACCGTTGAGGACTCATGCTTTCCAAATGGGTTCACGGAAACTGTTAAAGAGTAATAGAAGGGAAGGCACGGGATCCTGAAGGCAGTGGATCCAACACAGAGGAGCAGTGGAAGGAAATCACAGGGCAATCAGCTGGAGAGCAACCAGTGCAAATTGGAGAAAGAGGCTGAAAGGACTTTAGAAGAAGATATTCAGGGGAAAAAAGCAAGGAGTGGCGGACTAGAATACACAGACAGTTTGAGAGAATGAAAGCACATAATGACATAAAGGCCCAGAATGCAAGAAAAAAATGAAACTCTGGGTAGGGGAAGAAATCTGTGCAGGAAATTCAAAATGGAAAAATGAATCAAACTAAAAGCGTGATTATAAGCAAATGATAGAGCATAAGGTTTGAAAGCAAGAACAGTATAACTGGAGTGGCCCATAATTCACAGCATGCCACCCATGGATATGTTCATCCAATCTGGCATATAACTTGGCCAAAGATTTGATAGTATTTACATGACTAAAATAAAGCTGATTATTGTTTTTTTTCACCATTTAGTCCAAAATATGGAAAAACCATGGAGGTAACGTGAAACAGCATAAAACTGTTAATATATCCCTCAAATGTAAAAGATAGGAGAGTTTTTCTACAATAATCAGGGGCCTTACCCTTTGAGAGTCACAGGAGTTATGATATTATAAGTACAGGAAAGGAAGTCTATGTGGTGCTACAGTAAACAACCTTATGTAAGCATAATAGTATGAATGTTGATTGATTAATTGATTTTTTTTTTTTTTTTTTTTTTGAGACAGAGTCTCGCTCTGTTGCCCAGGCTGGAGTGCAGTGGCGCAATCTCGGCTCACTGCAAGCTCCGCCTCAGGAGTTCACGCCATTCTCGTGCTTCAGCCTCCCGAGTAGCTGGGAATACAGGTGCCTGCCACCACGCCTGGCTAATTTTTTTGTATTTTTTAGTAGAGACGGGGTTTCACTATGTTAGCCAGGGTGGTCTTGATCTCCTGACCTTGTGATCCACCCGCCTATGCCTCCCAAAGTGCTGGGATTACAGGCGTGAGCCACCACGCCCGGACGATTGATTTTTAAGAAAGGGAGTCTCACTCTGTCACCCAGGCTGGAGTGCAGTGATGTGATCATAGCTCACGGCAGCCTTGACCTCTTGGGCTCAAGCAATCCCTCCATCTCAGTCTCCTGTGTAGTTGGGACTGTACACATGCATCACCACGCCTGGCTAACTTTTTTCACTTTTTGTAGAGAGACGGGGTCTCGTTATCTTACCTAGGCTTATCTTGAACCCTGACCTCAGGCAGTCCTCTTCCTTTGGCCTCCCAAAATGTTTGGACTACAGGCATGAGCCACCCATGCTCAGCCATTTTTTTTTAACTTTTAAAATTTACCCATAAATAAGCCATACTTATAAAAACAAGTAAAATAAAATAAGTTTGTACGACATAGAAGTAGAAGAGAAGACTTGGCAGAGGAGATGAGAGGAGAAGGTGGCTGTAAATTGTTCATCTTACCAATGGAGGCCTAGCGCTCAATTTTCTAGGGTTAACGAAACATAAGTAGAGATGTAGGCATCTTGCAAGTTGTGGAGAAAGCTAATGGAGACTGTGGGATGAGCTGTATTTGACCGTAAGTATCTGGCGAGGAGAATAACCAAGTAGGGCCAGGCGCGGTGGCTCACGCCTATAATCCTAGCACTTTGGGAGGCCAAAACGGGTGGATTGCCTTAGCTCAGGAGTTCGAGACCAGGCTGGGCAACATGGTGAAACTCCATCTCTACTAAAATACAAAAAATTAGCCTGGTGTGGCGGTGTGCACCTGTAGTCCCAGCTACTCAGGAAGCTGAGGCAGGAGAATTGCTTGAACCTGGGAGGCAGGGGTTGCAGTGAGCTGAGATCATGCCACAGCACTCCAGCCTGGGTGACAGAGTGAGAATCCATCTCCAAAAAAATAAAAATAAAAATAAAATAAAATAAAATAAAAACAAAAAACTAAGATAAGGCTTGGTGTAGTTGAGTAAAATTCACACCTAATGCAGCAGAAACCTAAAGTACTGTCTAAGACTGATAAAGTAAGATATTACAACACTGAAGATAAGAAGGACATTGACAAAAAAGCAAACCAACTTTCACCCGAAATAACAGGGATGTAGGTATGGACCCAATCACCAGAACTATAAATAGAAACTGTTCAAAGTGGTACCTCTTACGGAGCAAAACTAAGATGAGGCTGGAAAGCCCTTCTCCTTATCATAAATCCCTGAGGTGTGCTATTTATCCTTCAAGCAGGTTTTATAATATACTGATTCAAAAATAAGTAGTATGATACTAATTTCAGTTTCTACTAGTGCCATCCAGTATGGTTTTGTCCTTATTAGGATGAATGAAACTACTTTCTAAACACTAAACATTTCTAAATCCTCTCTGATGCTGTTATTTTGACATAAGGGCATACTAATTGCTCCTAAAAAGCCAAACAATTGTTATCTTCTCTAAAAACTGTATTACCTAAACTTGGATGTCAGTACTGTTATTTGAAAGATTACATAAGGCAGTCTGGCTAAAACTAAAGAGCTGTTACTTCAGTTCCAAAAGCAGGCCAAGGAGATTTATAAACACTCCTACCACCCAAAAATGGACGCTTTTGCCTATAATTTATATGTTAAATGGATTCAAGTTTTGTTCCCAATAAGATGCTCAATGTTAATAAACTCACATATTTAAAAAGGGCTCACCATTCCTTGGCAAACTTGAATGCCCTTGGAGAACTTTTCCAAAGCTACCACTGCAATGGTACAATGTTTGCTACACCCACCTGAGCTATTAAGATTTCTTTTCATTGAGCAATCATTCAGAATTTTTTTCTGGCCCACTTTATCTGATATCATAATATGTACTTCTCTTTAGTCATATTAAAGAAATTAGAAAATATGGGCCAGGTGCGGTTGCTCATGCCTGTAATTCCAGCACTTTGGGAGGCCAAGGCAGGCAGATCATTTGAGGCCAGGAGTTCAAGACCAGCCTGGCTAACATGGCAAAACCCCATCTCTACCAAAAAACAAACAAACAAAAAAACAAACAAACAAAAAAACAGTGGGGCATGGTGGTGCACGCCTGTAATCCCAGCTACTCAGGAGCTGAAGCATGAGAATCACTAGAACCTGGGACGCAGAGGTTGCAGTGAGCCAAGATCATGCCACTACACTCTAGCCTGGGCAACAGAGTGAGACTATGTCTCAAAAAAAAATAAATGAATAAATAAATAAATAAGAAAATACAGCACCATCAAGTGACTGTTTCCAAGTCTAGGTTCTAGCTAATGAAACCACATATAAAACAGGTTTTGAAGAAAGGGCTTGTGATTAAGTTTAGATTGTGTGATAGTGGGGTAATTCTCTTTTCACATTAAGTGCTTTGTGGACGTGACTCTGATGGGCGTTACAGGGTCAATAAAATATTAGCCCTTCCTGCCCCCATGGTGGTGCTCAATAAAGGCTGGTTGAATTCAAAGCCCAGCCTCCTCAACCTACTGGTGAATTACATGAAAGAATAAACACTTTGAAAATTGACATGGCCGGCCGGGCGTGGTGGTTCATGCCTGTAATCCCGTCCCTTTGGGAGGCCGAGGCGGGTGGATCACGAGGTCAGGAGATTGAGACCATCCTGGCTAACACGGTGAAACCCCATCTCTACGAAAAATACAAAATATTAGCCGGGCGTGGTGGCGGGCACCTGTAGTCCCAGCTACTCAGGAGGCTGAGACAGGAGAATGGTGTGAACCCGGGAGGCGGAGCTTGCAATGAGCCGAGATCGCGCCACTGCACTCCAGCCTGGGCGACAGAGCGAGACTCCGTCACAAAACAAAAACAAAAACAACAAAAAAAAGAAAATTGACATGTCCCTGCAGAATCCCTCCCAGGTTTCAGGAAGCACAATTGTAAGGCCCAAACTGCCAAGCACAGCTTTCCTGAACTTTGGTAATGGAGGCCTTTTGTGCAGATATGAAAGATTAGACAGTTTATAAAGTATGATATAGATTATCTGGCCAAATGAGCTGCAGAACAATTCTAAAGCCATTATTCCTCTTTCTAAATAATTCTTCCCTTTGAAAGAGTTAAGTCATTTTGCTTGGAAAAACTAACCATTTAACCATTAATCATTAATTGTATGTAATTTTTCTTAACTGATTAAAAATACTGATTTTATTGTTTTTCTAAGTCTTTGCTTTAAGTGTAAGAAAAAAATGGATTAAAGTACTAAGTTTGACTAGCCAGGTATTTTTAAAAATTGGTTTAATGCCTTTTACCGAGTTGGGGAAAAAAAAAACAACAAAAAACGCGTAGTAAAAGCCTTAAAAAAAGTTCATAGCTAAAACTGAAACAAGCCCAAGAAGTGACTATATTTGCATAACTTGATCTGTACTTGGAAAAAAATTCTACTGAAGACAACAATGGAAGCTTATCAAATCAGAATTTTACATAGATTTTCCATAGCCCTACTAATGAATACTGACTCATTGGTCAGTTATGGTGAAAATTTAATGGAGCTCTAAGATAAGAAATGCATGAATCAGAGTGTGTTTAGCGGTTCCATTGCTTCAGTATGAAAACTGCATTAGGCATCCAGCTTTCCTAATGCTTTCTGAGACCAATTCTAGAGCACTGTAGTAATTAATTCTTCAGCATTTCATGTGGAGCCAGACCCTGCCACTGAATTAAAACCCCTTTTATTTTGTCCCAGTCATGAAAAACTCGGACGTTATATAAAATTAGGATTATTGGCTGCTCAGCTGGTTTTATATTTTTCAAGATGGCAGTTAACCTGCAACTGAATCTTTTCTAAGAAAATGATCATCTACAGGGTGAATTCTAAGGCAGAACTGAAGGTACTAGTAATACTACTTAGCGAAGTTGAATCTGTAGAGGGTCAATTACTGTCTACAACTCATTAAAGTATTATGCATCTGAGAGTAAAAGTCTGAGGCAAGTCTGATTTAAAGCAGGGTCCTAGTTTACCCTTAAATCCTAAGAATTTTCTATTCTGTTAGTAATGTGTATGCTTTTGCTTCATGAAATTTCACCTTCTACAATTGGTTCAAAGTGCTAGCTAATTTTTCAGATCTGTTCACCTGTTTCAAAATGGACTGAAACTGATAGATCGAACAGTTATTATAAATTATTTAAATGCTAATCTTTTTAAGTAACGCTGAAATTAGGATCTGCTTTGCCCTCTTCATGAGAAATGATTGCTTATTAAATCACCTCTCAATTTCTATAAAGTTTAGCCTTTCAGCTTTCTTCTGAGGGTTAGGAGTTTCTTTTCGCCCAATTTCAAATTCTTTCTTACATTTAATTTTCAAAAGGTACACATAACGTAAGCTAGAAAATCTGAAAAATACAGAGAATAATAAACTTCATGCATGGTTTCTTGTTTTTAAAAAGAATCAATTTAGTCTGTATATTCTGTAAGATAATTTCCAGTTATAGAAATATACTAATCAGTGGTTCTATCTATTCATCCTTTCATTTGACACACTAACAGTGATAACAACAATGAATAATAATATTAATAAGCAGAGGGCATTCATAGAATATTTACTTTTGTTCCAGAAACTCTGTTGAATGTTTTACATAGGCTATGTCATTTATTCCTCTCAATGATGTATATAAGTATCCCCATTTAACAAATGAGAAAGCTGAGGCATAGAGAAGATCATAACTTGATCAATGTCAAAATGAGTGACTGGTGATCTAATTAGTCTAATGCCAGAGACCATGATTGGTGGTCATCATCTATTCTTACAATCATCTATTCTGCCTTCTACATATATTTGTAAAACTACCTAGTTACTTCAGTTTGGATTGAGTTTTTAGACTGCCAGCTCTCAATATCCATACATTTTCATGACACTAGTTTGTCTTAGACTTTCTTCCTAGCACTTACTTCAGACTATGACTAGGATGATCAGATAACTTTTTATCCAAATCAGGACATTTCTGATAGTGAAAAGGGCTGGGTTTGTAAGTGTGCTGGTTCATACTTACTAAAACCCAGCTGTGAAGTGGAACCACCCAGGCTCAGGAGGACATGGTATCATTCTAACAGGTCACTAGGATATCCTTTCTCTGTTCCTAGTGCAGAACACAGATCCTCTGTGGGCAAAACTAGGTATATTGTTCAATGGCCCCATGATACCTCCTTTATTTTCTCAGGATCCGTTTTCTGGACAATTATTTTTCTTTTGTCTGTTACAGAGTAGAAAATTTAATAAGCAACCTAAGAAGAATAAAATATTCTAATATTCCTCTAGAGCTGATTAGCTATGAACACAGAGGCACATTCATTTATCACAGTTATAGTACAAGTATAAAATGACCTGTACCTTTAATAAGTCCTTTTTCTTGCAGAGTTTTCAGGGAAGGTCTTCGGGTAATAAACTTCTTTAATCTGCTTTTAACTCGATTTTTGTCGCTTGTATCGGAAGCACTGTGATGCAGTCTGAACACTGAAGATTTAAAAAAATCAGAGGCTTTCAGTAAATTTCTCCTTTATGATTATTACTTTATGCAAATCTGAATAGAAAACACTAGTTATGTAACAACTACCTGAATTAATAGCTCAGGCTCTTCTGTCTAGAACAAAGTAAAATTTGCCCACATGAAAGTGTTAGTCCTGTTGTTGCAGCATGAATGTACGAGAATGGGATTAGTTCCATATATTCACAATTTATTTTCACTTTCATTTCCTTATATTTGACATAACCTTTACATGGATAATTCCATGTATTTATGCACAAAATTATGGTCAAAGAAAAATTCATCTAAACTACAGGAGACAACTCTTTAGCATTGCTGATTTCAATTAAATGTGATTATATACCATCCCTAGCTAATGCAGACATTTCTGGAGGTCCTGCTTGCTTGAATAATTTTGTCAATCTTCTTTTCTATATTAACCTGAAGTGATTTATTTTTCTGAAGCAGATATTTCTTACTCTCCTTATTGATGTATAATTACTACCAGTTCTATGTGAAATTCAGAAACATAATTTGCCTCAAACTTTTTCCACGTCTTCATTAGTCCCCTCTCCTCAGCTTCCTATTCTCAAATTTATCTTCAAAGTCAGGTGCATGTAAAATTCATTCCTGAACAAATATTTGCTGAATGTCTACTAATCAGGCTCCATGCTAAAGGCTGTGAATTTGGGGATGAATATAATACTTAAGGTCTGGGTTTTCATTAAGCATAGTCTAAACACATCCAAGATGTCTTCTTCCTCCTCCTCTTCTTATTTTTAGACAGAGTCTTGCTCTGTCACCCAGGCTGGAGTGTAGTGGTGTGATCATAGCTCACTGCAGCCTCATCAACCTCTCAGGCTCATATGATCCTCCCACCCCAGCCTCCCAAGTAGCTGGGACTACTGGCTACACCTGACTAAAGTTGTTTTTTTTTTTGGTAGAAATGGGATCTCACTTCATTGCTCAGGCTGGTCTCGAACTCCTGGGCTCAAGTGATCTGCTCACCTCATCCTCCCAGAGTGCCAGGATTACAGGTGTGAGCCACTGTGCCTGGTCCAAGTTGTCTTCTTATTAATTACAGATAGTAATTTGTTGTGTCTGTAGATAAGATATATATCTTAACGGAATGCTCCACTGCCTTCATTCAATTGTTGACATAATGAGAGGGTTTGGGATACTTTATTAGGTATTCTTTTTAATAAATAAAGATATGCTTTTGAAAATCTACCTGGTCCAAGGAGTGAGAAACCTCCCTATAACTGGCAAAGTAAGGGAATTTTTGCATCCTCCTTTCCCTGCCTTTGACTACAAAGCAGGCTTAAACTTGAATTAGCAAAATGGGGAATTAAGGTGAAGTTCAAGACTGAGAATGACAGAAAAAGAAAAATATCCTGCTCATCTCCTAGCTGGGAGAAGGGTGGAATTTTATTTTTCAATTAAAGTTTGGATTATCACATAGGACTAGGTGCTGTAAATTACTAAATTGAGACAATTCTTGCCACTTGAAAATCTGTAATACTTTATATTACTTTAAACTATTGCTTCCCAAATTTTGTACTATTGACATATTAGGGTAGACAATTCTTTGTTGTAGAGGCCTCTCCTCTGTGTAGGATATGGAACAGCATCTGTGGTGTCTACCCACCATATGCCAGCAGCACGCCCTCCTTAATTATGACAATAAAAAAAAAATGTCTCCAGACATTGCCATAGGTCCATGAGGATGGAGGTTGGGGTACAGAATTACTTCCTGTTGATGATCATTGCCTTAAACTGATTGGAAAAATTATAAGGCCATCTGAAGTTCTCATTTATCGGTGGAAGGTCTATCTATACATCGAGAAAATGTAAACGAACTCTGAAAAGAAAAATAAATGTCTATATATCTATAGCACATGTATGTATGTATATATACACAATCTCATACATATCTACCATCTATCTATGTATTTGTCATGAGCTATCTATTTTTTAAATGAATTTAAATAAAAGTACAATGACTATCATGTGAGAAAGGTGGACAGCTTCTCAGCTATTGGGCTCTTAAGAATGGACACAAGGAGGACAACACCACACACCAGGGCCTTTCAGGGGGTGGGGGCAAGGGGAGGGAGAGCATTAGGACAAATACCTAATGCATGTGGGGCTTGAAACCTAGATGACGGGTTGATAGTTGCAGCAAACCACCATGGCACATGTATACCATGTGCCATGTAACAAACCTGTACACTCCGCACATTTATCCCGGAAATTAAAATTTTTAAAAAAAATTAAAGTAAACTTTAAAAAATGGGTACTATAGGTCTGAGAGTTAACAGATGTCCTCAGCTCTCAGGGTAATTTAGGCAGGACCAAGACAGCCTGAGTCCTTGCAGCAGTTGTACTGTATATTGTTTGGCTATGAGCAGTTTCCACCAGTGTATTATACAAGTATGATTGTCTCTGTGGATCTCAATAGTTTGAAAAGCACTGCTTTAGACTTGTGCTATCCAATGTACTAACCACTAGTCACTTGGGGCTATTGAACACTTGACATGCAGTTTGAGCCATATGTTGAAATGATAATTTTTGGATATTTTCTGCTAAATGAAATATCTTATTATTTGTTCCTTTTTACTTTTTAATATGTGGCTACCAGAAGATTTTACATTATACATATATTTCATGTTGGACAGTGCTGGAAGATAATAAAAAATAAACACAAATTGACCACTTACTATATACATGGCAGTGCTGGGTTTAATTGTTGTGGATAAAATGTATATGGCTTGTGTAATTATTTATTTTATTTTTATTTATTTATTTATTTATTTTTGAGACAATCATTACCCTGTCACCTAGGCTGGGTTGCAATGGCACAATCTCAGCTCAGCGCAACCTCCACTTCCCAGATCGAAGTGATTCTCATGCTTCAGCCTCTCGAGTAGCTGGGATTACAGGCATGCACCACTAAGCCTGGCAATTTTTTTTTTTTTTTTTTTGAGATGGAGTCTCGCTCTGTTGCCCAGGCTGGAGTGCAGTAGCGCGATCTCGGCTCACTGCAACCTTTGCCTCCCGGGTTCAAGCAATTCTCATGCCTCAGCCTCCTGAGTAGCTGGGAGTACAGGTGAACACCACCATGCCCAGCTAATTTTTGTATTTTTAGTAGAGATGGGGTTTTACTATGTTGGCCAGGCTGGTCTCGAACTTCTGACCTCAAGTGATCCACCCCCACCCCCAGCCTCCCAAAGTGCTGGGATTACAGGCGTGAGCTACCACGCCCGGCCTAATTTTTGTATTTTTAATAGAGGTGGGGTTTCACCATGTTGGCCAGGATGGTCTTGAACTCCTGGCCTCAAGTGATCCTCCTGCCTCATCCTCCCAAAGTGCTGGAATTACAGGTGTGAGCCACCATGGCCGCCTGACTGGCCTGTGTAATTATAATGCAGCACAGTAAGGAGTCAAATGGAAATGTAAGAGATTAAAGGATCTAAGAGGAGGGATTGACCTCAGGTCATTTTGGAGAAATATCAAGTGCCCTGAGAACCCAAGCAAACAAAAATTGCTTTTACAAGACCTTGAATATCAGCCATTAACAAATTCAAAATTGTATAGTTGGAAGAGTCATTCTGAGCATCTTAACAAAGTCTGTTTATGTGCTATCTTATCAACTTTCCTTCTAGGTCCAGTCATTGCAGTGACCACCAGTCATGTATGATCTGCTTCAACTGAGAGCTGTAGTCAAAGTCCCATAGGTCTGGATTCTAGCGTTGGAGACTAAAGAAACACTTAACATCCTTCAGAATAACTCTGCCTCGGGGCAATTTTGGTTTCAAGTTCATCTTTGGAATAACACAGAATAATCAATCTGAGTTTTCACAGGTTATGAAAGTAATATTTTCTATTTCTGGTCTCACCTCAAAAACCTTGCCATTTCCCATGATAGAATGCCAAGAAATGCAGGGCCAAGCAAGGTATTTTTTTTTCTTCCATTTGGAACTAGTAAAAATGATGCCATTAGAAAGTACTTTGCAAATTAAAATATACACACATGACGTATAAATGCTAGATTATGAAAATAATTACGCTGTGAGTTATATCTTTTTGAAACTCCCCTAGGTATTCTGGTGATAGTATTCTTAATTAGAGAGATATGTATGTATATTATATTGTCTTCAATACCACCATCTGGCTCCACATGTGAGAAATGCATGTAAGGTGCATTGGTTTTTCAAAGAAAATGAAAATATGGTTTTAAATGCTTTATCTTGTTTCCTTCTCATACATACTGAGAAACTAGCAGAGTCTTGGACACAATTAGACAGTTTTTAACGTAGCCAAACTCTCCAAAGTTGCCTCTAATGATGACTTTCCTGGAGACAGACTAGAACGTCAACTTCCATTTCCTGATACCATAAATAATTGTCCTCAGACGACAAGTCAAATTACAAGGCTTGTGCCATCATTCATTCCACTCATTTTGTTCTAAGAAGAGTTATGTAGAAGTTGAAGTCAATAGATGACTATAATATATAGCATACTTTTTATTAACCAAATAACTTGAAAGCACTATAAATACAAAATAAAAACGTTAAGAAGTGCATGGATATAAAGCAAGGTCCATCACTGGGACCCTGTAAACAGCAGTAAAAGTCTTGAATATTGTAGTTTACAAATCTGATTTTAACAGCCAAACTTATAAAACAGTTTACGCTTTTCTGTTGTCAAGGGAGAAAAACTTGCCAAATTGTTCATTTTAAGTAAATACAACATAACCAATTAAGGAAAGCAAAATTTAAACACATGCCTATGATGATCGGGACATAGTTTGCTTCTGATTTCACTACTGATTTGAACAGAACACTGTTCCTTCCATTTTCCCACAGCACCCAAGTGACCCCACACATACTTTTAGAAACTTGTAATCACACAGTGCAAATAAAAGGACACTTTACTGGAAAATACACAGTGTGGTACAATAATCCATCATTTATGAAAAATAGAATTCAGCCTTTTCTTTTCCCTCAGAGATTCAACTACTTTTTGAGGGTGAAGCTTCCTGCAGTTTAAAGATTTATGTTAAGCCAACGAGTAGTTTTTTTTTCCATTCCCACTTTGAGTTTTTATTTGAAAATAAATAGAGCCAAAAGAGATATGGGTTTAAACTCTAAAACGTTTAATCTGATTTGCATAAGAGACTAGAGCAATCACTCTTAATCCTAGGTATTTTTACCTCCATAAACATTAACCTTAACCTGAAATGTACTAGCTTTCCAGGCATTCTAGAATTTACTTATATTTCCTTTATGTTTTCCTCTGCTTTTTCCACTGGAGATCTTTTCTGTCAAGCCTGAACAAATAGAATGTTTTTCAAAGACTGAGAATTTTCAATAACAATAGGCAATTTAAATCTCAACACACAGGCCAAAGGCATTAGGTTTAAATACCATTCTTAACCAGTTGAGAGGCTTAATTGGTGCTAAAACTGCTCTCACCAGAGGGGAGTTAGAATTCTGGGCTTTCTAAGATGTTAGGATAGTGGGCTTTCTAAGATGATCTTCAGTTAATAGTATTACATATGAGAATAGGCATTAGCCCAACACAAGTTTTATACCTGACACAGCTATTATGGTATTAAAAATCACCTCTAGAGCTACAAATGCTTACTGTAATGGGTGCCCTTAGTATACTTATTTTCTCACTTTAGTAACAGGAAGGGGAAACAACGCCCTTTGGATGGACGATGAACATCTACTCCCATTTAGGGTATGGGAACCACAAAAGAAAACCCCCAAATCTTCCAGAATTCAACGGTTTGGATAATATGATCCAAAATTGTGCATCTGCCAGAACATCTCTTTCTGGGGACCTTATTTTGAAATACCTTCTTTTCCTGCCAAACTGCTGTTCTCGCGGTATTCCCATGTTACGATTACATGTTGTTATTATTTTTTTTTGAAATTTGGAAATGCTGGGACAGCCAACATTTCAGAAATGTTGCTAAAGGAAAGTGGAGTCATTATCCTTCAGAAAAGCTATTACACACAGCTTTCTATGCTACTTGTTCTCACTTTATTGGTGAGGTTTGACATTGAGATCAACATCAGTGTAGGTAGATAGTTTTGTTAGCAGCTAAGAGCTCTAAGCATTTCAATTCAATTCCAAAAGGACATCAAGGGCAAAGCTGGCAACAGTAGCTTTAGTGCCATCATCTTACCACACTGCAGTATTCAGAGCAGGAAATCAAAGAAAAAAAATGACAAAATAAGGTTATGTCAGGCTCTTAATCCCCAGAGGTTCCAAAACTCTTCTCACACCATCATAGGGATTACATAACAAAGTACTGAATTATCTCCACTCACATTTTCCAACACAAACTTTTTGTATTGGAATTACCCTGCTTAACTACTTTCCAAATTACATAAATAAGAGCACCTTATCCCAAATTGATTGAAAAAAAGAAATCAAGTTTATTACATTTCTTTCCAGCCTCCTGTTGATTCCTTTCCAGGGCATTCATGCTTGTGCTAATTCATGGGGCTGTAATAAATACTACTTTGCCTTCCCCAGCCTGTGGTTTTAGAGCTCCTAGAACTTTGCACATAACTCCCTATGTCAGAGTGGGCAGAAAGGGTAAGTTTGGGCTTAATGTACTGTTGGTCATTTAATATCTCTTTTTTTCACTTGCTCAGTGTAAATAGAAGTCATAATTTCAAACCCCAACTTGCAGCCTGAAAAACTAAGTTATTGAAACTTTAAGTGACTTGCTCAAAACACAAATCATGATTAAATCTGGAAATAATTGAAAGAGGGAACGCTGGGCATTTTAACTGCAGTGCTCAGTTTTAACCACTTAATTCCCACTTAGACATTGTGGAAATACAAAATAGACAATTAGATTCGTAACAGAAGGGTGTGTACACATCATCCATTCCATGATTAATATTCATGCTATCTACCCATTTAAGGAGCAGTGAAAATTCATACAATGAAAATGTTTACTTTTAAACTGCATTATCAACTTTAAATAGTTAAATCTAACCACATTTTTGTATTTTTGATATCAATCAACAGCTGGCATCTACTATCAATTCAGCCACAGGAAAATTTCATGGCTACTTTTCTCAGGAATGTATGTATCCATGTCTTCTACTTCTAATGCATTTGTCTATGATGTAAATTCTTCACTGTCTTTTCATGTATAGACTTAGTATTTTTATTTTGCTCATAATACATCTTAGGTATATCTACATTGATAACGTATTTCTATAGTGTAAGGCAGGGTGTTTTGTTTAAACTCTTTTTGTTATAGCAGTTAGCATAGCTTTGGGTTTCATAGTGAGTAATTTTAATGGTAGTAATGATGATTGATGATAACTTCAATCCCATACTGCAAATATTAAGTATACCATCACAATGTTTAATTTCCCTTCCACTATAGATTTATCTGGTTTCTTTTTATAAGCCAGAGTTTAAAGACTTTTTTTTTTTTTTTTGCATCACAGGTTATGAAAATACTACATTTTCAGAAAAACAATAAAAGAGAGGGAAAATATACCTAAACAGCAAAACCTATCTTGTATGTAGAGAAACACAATGACATTTTTTTTTCCTGAAACAGAATGAGATACAGTGTAAAATATAAAGATTCAGATCATTTAGATATTCTTCTATTGACTATATATCTTAACTTGGCTTCTTATGACTTGATATAGTGTCAGTAAAACTTTGTCACTTGAGAGCTGTTCAAAACTTTGATAAATTTGCTAATAAAGTAAGTGGTTATTGAGCTAAGGCAGTAGCTGATTTTGAAAGCTGAATTACTAAGAAAAAAAGAAGAAAATAACATAGGGCATCAATCCACACAAAGGGCACTGTGAAGCAGAAATATATTTTCCATGAGGAAAGATTGTATATTAAATACAGGAATGGGTTCTCTTCTAGTGATAGAAAACAGGCCACAGCCAAATCAAATGAGAAGAGCCTTAAATATAAATGTGAACGTCAGTCCATAAAAGAGAAAAAAACCCCAAAAAACAAAAGACTTGTAGGCGTGGTAATTCCACCACAGAGGTAATAGCCTCTGCCTTCTAGGAAATTAACACTTAGATTTCTGCAAAAAAGTACATCAAGTTGGAGAATAAAATACATGCATATATAAGAGTATAAGAGTATTGGATATTTTAGTACTGATGTACGGACTCAGATTCTGAACCATCATTAGCAGTATTTCAGTTGGGTGGCATTTAAATACTCTCTCCATGTATACATACATAGTGAGAGCTACCACTGTATATCATATGTACGTATTTGTTTGCACATTTGTGAAAATGCCTGTAAAGATACATTCTCAGCGGGTAAAGAGGGGAGTAACATATAGTAACTTTGAGGCTTCTTCTTTAAATCTCTAAATTCCTGGACTGTGTGTGTTACAGTGTATCCTTAGTAAAGAATATGCTATAATGTATCCTTAATTTTCCAAACAAAATTTTCAGCCAGGACAGAAAAACATATATGACACGTGCAGGTAGTTTGAGAAATGTCTTAAAGCCAAATAATCAATAGTTAAGAAGTGGGAAAATGTTTCTTAGATTATAAGTTATACATAATTCTTCTAAAATAGTCTTAATTTCCACTTTTGCTAGACAATCGGATTATTCTAATGTCGTATTTATAATAATGACTAATATTTTGAAGTTATTTGCTATATAATAAGGAATTTACTAAGCACATTGATCTCATTTAATCCTTATCAATATGGTAGGTTCCATTATCATCCATTTCACGGATTAGAAATCTGAGGTTCAGAGAAGTTAAGCCATGTAGCAAATCAGTGGCAGAACCACAACACAGGTGGTGTCTGATTTCCTGCCCTAGGGCCCTGCCTGTTCATCTGTGTGGCAATGCTGTCACCGCGTCTAAGGACATAGAGAGATGGTAATGTCCCCCACCCCCTTGCCTCACCATACTCAAGTACTTGCAACCTAAGGTCTTAAATCATCTGCTTTACATGAACTGATTACTGAAACTATCCATGTGGTGTGTATCATTGTACGGCTGAGAGAGAAAAAGAGTCATCTTAGGTGAGATGAGTGAATCATGGGACAACAGTGGAGCTGGTGGCTGAATACTCTCTGGATTGCCAATGAGAACAGTTGAAGAATACATCTGGGTACGACAGAACTGTAACCGCCATGGACATGAATTGAGTTCTGCTGTAAGGAAACATACTGGGCAGAAGACAAATCACTCACCATGCCCCAGATTGCTCTATGCAGCAAGACAACAATGAACACAGAAGGAGAGATGTAGGTGGGAAATGGGGGTTCCTTTCAGGCAAAAATGGCTAGCAACCTAGCTGTGTCTTTCAATTTTACCCCTGCCCTCACACAATCTTTTTCAGACACACACTTAGTCCACAACAGTGTAAGTGAACACATTTACTTCTGCAAACTCCTTAGCTCTTCTTTCAGCCAAACTGGGAAATCCCGTTCTTCTCTATACCCAACCCCAGAGCTCAGAGGCTTGTTTTGTTCCTGGTTGCTTCACAGGAACTGAGTGTAAGAGTTCAGGATCAGGACTTGGGGAAAAGCAGATAAGAACCATTGATATGCTTCCTTCCAATTGCTAATGCCATTCCTTTCTTTTTTCTTTCTTTCTTTTCAAGTGTGTTCCTTTCTCTCCTACCCATTCTTTCTCTTTCGAATAATATAGGCTTTGGATTTTGAATTCCAACTCTGTCACTTAACATTGTATCTTATTCAAGCTATGTCAGTTTTTTGTGCCTCTATTATATCATCTGTTATATGGGGATAATAATATCCATGCCAAGCATTTTTGTGTATGTTAAATGTTCTGATATAGGAAAAACATCCAGCTCAATGTCTAATGTATAATACACATGTAGTTAACAGAAACAATTATTATTAATCTTAATAGATTCATATTAATGATTATGATTAATAATTAAAATATAGTAGGCATCCTGCATCATCATCACCACTGTAATAATCATTAAGTTTACAGAACAGGTGTATAAAAAGGACCCTTCTCAGCCTCCAGCCCAGTGTCTCTCACTTTTTCAACATTTACTGGGCATTCACTATGCATCTGTTACTATTAGATTAGACCCTTAGCTGCTGTATATATGTGTGTGTGTGTGTGTGTGAGTGTGTGTGTGCGTGTGAGAGTGTGTGTGTGAGTGTGTGTGTGCGAGCATGTGTGTGTGTGTAAATGATTTGGCTCTCATTAAAAAGAATGCTTGTAGACTTTCCCAAGAGTTACCTGTGATTAATTTCTGCCAGGTAGAGTGTATTTCAAGACTTTGAACATGTGTTAAAATCATTGGGTTTTGAAGAACTATCCATTAACGACTTTCTGAACTGTGACAATGGATATTGACAGGGCTTGTCAGACTAAACCACTATTGATTGGCTCACATCATGTGTATAGCAAAACCAATTTCTTTCAAGTGCTTCTTCCTAACTGAAATACATTATTGCAGCCTTCCTCTCTGTTTATTATAACACCCAAGCTCATCGCATGTAACACATCCAGCAAAAAGGTTTCACAATGAAGCAGCAAACAGCAACACAGAAAGAAGTGAAGGTACTTAGCGATCCAAATACTCTTGTACTGTAAGTTGCTATGTGTTTGCAAAATACTGATTCCTTGCAGAATCTTTGTTTTTATTTTATAATACTCTTGAATAAGGAAAGATCATGGACTAACAGAGCTTTGCTATTGTTTAATGACCCTGTGGCTCTCATGGTTTCTACTCCTGAAAGAAACTATTTTAAGTATTGTGTGTATGTTTAAGTTGTTGGGAAAGAAAGTGTTTATGTTGGGTCAGTGCTCTCCTGCCCATAAACACATACAGCTCCACACACACATACGCATAGGGCTGAGTCTTTTCCCAAACCTTAGAATGTTTTCTTCATTGTGTGACTTAAGCCAACTTTGGGCATATGCTACATATTGTACAGTTTTATTATTAATTTGAATTTGCATTGTGCCTTTCTTCCCAAGGGGACACATTTCTTACTGAAACAGTACTCTTACATAACAAAGAGCATTCTCACAATACCCCCATGAGTAGGAGGAATTCCAGATTTATTTTTTTTACTTGAAAATATTATTATTAAACATGTTTCAAAGAAGTCCTTTCCACAAGTACTAGGGGATCATACCTCAGGCTTCTTGGAGTGTTTCAGAAGTACCTCAGAGCCCAAAGAAACTTCGGCAATAGTTTTTATCCTTTAAGAAGCCCCAAGTTTACTGTATACAAGTGCCTGGAAAAAGCAGAGTATTCCTAAATGCTGAGCATAATTCTCAGGGTATTCCTGAAATTGGCACCCCTCTAAAAATGATTTTTCTCACCCACATGAGTCACTTTTGATAAAAACAGGGGAGACTCTTGGTTAACTCCACCAATGCTTTAATTAAATCTGGTGTGGTGCCGCCAGTTTCTCTCCCATTCTGAGCATGCCTTGCAATTTAAAGGAAAATAAATTGCATAGGAGGCTGGCAAAGGCGAGTCGAGAAAAATGTATTATCCTTCAAAGCCCCTCTGAAACTGCAGAGTTCCAAGTTTACTTGAACGTTCTAGACAACGATTTCTCCTGAAATAAGGATTCCTTTGAGTCTTGTCTCTGGCTCTAAGCTATGGCCCAGGAGGATGGCTGCTCTGGGCACCCTGGGCTATGCCCTTCCTCTGGCTTCACCCCTTTGCCATGGCCTTCTTACCCCCACATTCCCCAGCTGTAAGACAGGTTCCTGGCCTGGGGCCCATGCTCTTGGCACCCTCTGTAGGGCCTGCTGTGTCTTGAGGAACAGTTGGTTGTCAGAGTGGTAGCCTCCCTTGCCTTTTTCAGGACATTGAATATCCGGAAATGTCAGGCCAGAGTCAGAGAGTCTCTCACAGAATAGTTTTGTTGGGACAGAACCCTCTATTAAAAGCATCATTTTGACATAAGGTTCAAGCTATTTGCTCCAAAATGTGCGTGCGAAGCACTGACGCCCTCCCCCACAGGAAGTGTATTGAAAATGCAAGGGGTGCTCTGAGCAGATCTGAGGACACAGTATGTCGTCTACGGCTAAGTGATCAGGGATAGTGGGGTGGTTTGTCCTCACAAATGCTGACAGACAGCTGCAGTTTGCAGCTGGCAGGGAGCTTATGCTCACTAAACAAAGATCTAGCTGGAGCCCGGTGAATACTTGGCTCTATTGCAATAATCATAATTCATAACATACATTTCTAAAGAAGGAGAGAAAACTAGGAAAAGCCCCACAAAGATCCACATCATTCTGACACTTGATGTGGTCTGGATATAGGTTGTTTTATGTGTTGTCCATTTTGAAATCCCTCTGCAGTTCTGTATGGTGACGGTGGTCACCATGTGTGTGACAAATGGAACTACTTTCTGCTTCCAGCCACCCTTTTGGATTAACTCTTCTTTCCATTTAAAAATTGTGATGGGAGACTTACTTACTGCCAAAACTCCAGTGTTATCCCAAATATTTTACTTCTTTCCTAAATGAGTTAATTGTAATCAAATTGCCAAGCTTTTTTCTGTTGTTGACCGTCAGATAACCCCATTCTTGGGCACAGTTCATGTTGGAGTCTCAGAAACATGAAATATTAAATCTGGAGGGAACTTGAGAGAGCATAGAGTGAATGCGCCTAGCTTTTCAGATGAAGAAAAAGACGCCCAAATTGTTTAAGTCATTTGGTTAAGGCCACGTAGTAAGAAATAAAGGTTCAATCCAAATTTCTTAATCACCATTTCTGGTTTCCTGTCAGCACCTCTTTATGCCTCTCTAATCTCACATTTAATTTTAGAGAAACACTGTTCCTAAATCCAGAAGAATGTTCCAGAGGAGACAGTTCTGTTGTTCGAGGTGCCCACTACTGGCCCAATTCTTCCAGTAACCAGGAATTTTAGATTTAAATCTAAATGCAGTAATTGCCATCAATTACTTTTGTTTTATCCTACATTTTTTTAGAATTGGGCAGTTTTGAATATAATATGGAAATATATTTAAATTTGTATGCATAATTATGCATAACCTGAAAAATACATGCCTCAAGGGTGGGGGGTGATTACAGTAGCCTTCGTTTTGACACGTAGCAATGCTAAGTGTTTTGCTTTTATCCATTTCTCTAACTTTTGCTAACCTGAAATCTGTAATAGATTATTATTATTTGGGGTTTTGAGTCTTCCTTTTCCCTGGGGGAAGAGGATTTTGTTGCTGAATGCCAGGACACCCCTACAGATGCAGATGTCACTGAGAAGAGTGCCTGCTGGATATACTTTCCATGTGTTTCAGCCTAAGCTAGGAGGGAATATAGAGGATTGAGCTACGGATGGGAAAATTCATTTCACCAAATTCCAACCCCTCTGAAACTTGAACTTTTGGACTATTGAACGGGCTGAGATTTTGGTCTTCTTCAGGCTTGTTTACTCTTGACAAAATGGAACTTCTGGTCTTGGAAAAGAAAAGTCTTTGGGTTTTAAAGGCCTCCAAAAGCTTCTTGAGACATTAAGTACCTCTTACATAAAATAACACAGTGATGATTTAAGACCGGAGGAATTGGAAATGCGCAGATTAAATGACCTTTAAAATACACATAGGTTTAAAATCGAAAGGAAAATGCACTTAGCAAAAAAAGCATTTGGGATTTATTTCCAAAATATGGCTGGAAACATTAAGCAAACTCAAAATGAGGCAGTGCACACACATCCTCATTTTGACTTAAAGATCTACTTTAAATAACACAACAGATGTAGTCATCAGCATTTATTCCAACAGGGACACTGTGAATGGTGAGAAAGACATGGTAAGACATGGCTAATAACAAGAACTACTGTCATTGTTGTCCCTTAATCCTCCAAACTGTCAAAGTAGAACCAAGAGTAAAAGAGAAATATTCTGGCAGGATCTGACTCCCTCCCCATTTTTGTCAAGCAGTTCAGTTAGGAAATATCCACCAGGAAATATTTCCTTCACTTAGTCATCAGAAAGAAAGTTTAGCTGTTTGCACTCTGGCACAACAGAAAAAAAGAAAAGGCCACCTGTGAACGTTGGTGTGAAAACACGAACAAGTGCTGGGGAATGCAATGGCTAAGGAAAGCAGAGGGGAACAGAAACATGGAGCATGGGTGGGCCCTTGCAAAGGAAAATGGAAATTTTTCTCCATTGCAAGTCAATGGCCACCTGAGAATTTCTCTGAGTCATGTGATGATTTGGCAAAAATATTTCTTTTCTCATTTCATGGCCACAAGAAATAAAGTGTTGTTGAAAATGCAAACTGGAGGTGAGGCTGAAGGTGGGGTGAGGTGGGTCATTCATGTTCTAGTTTGGAGTTTAATGGTGGTTCCTACACTGTCTGTCATCAAGCCTAGTATCTAGTGGTGACCAATAAAAATGTTTAATAATTGAATAGTATCAGAGCAAGATGTGTGGTGGAAAGCACACAGGCTTGCGCATTAAGAGATCTAATTTTGAGTCCTGGGTCTACCACTTAGCAAGTGTGTGACTTAACTTCCCTGGATCCCAGTCTCCTCATCTGCATAATAAGGATAAAAAGATCTTGGTGCCATGTTGCAAGGATTAAATACTATGATGTATAATATCACAGTGCTTTATACATACTCAAATAGATTGCAATCCTCCCCTCCCTTCCTCCTCTTCTTCATCATTCCACCCATCATCATCATAATTTACAGCTTTCACTAGATTAGCTGAAAAGTGAGTTAAACAGAGATAGTCCCTAGGCTTTGGGAGCTAACAATTAAACCTCACAATACCGATGCGTCTAAACAGAAAGAGGATATGAATAATTTAAGAAACTTGGAATAAGTATATAAAAATTAAATTAATCTTATATTAATACTAGCTCTCATTAAAGAGTTACGCTCATATTGAATAGGAAGAGCCCTAGGAATCGCCTGTTGAGACAGTACATTTTCTCACACTTTTAACGCATTGCATACCCAATTCTCCAACTGCATGAATGTTTATTAATTGCAACTTGATAGCAATAAATGTACTGGCAGTATAAATCTCCCTGGTGAATGCATGGTGTGGGTTACTACTACTACTTCTGCTAATTTTTAAAAAATATATAGAAATCTTTTATTTTATACACCTTAATTTAAAATTTATGTCCTGTGTCTACCCAAACAGAAATGGCAGGAGGTCTGATTTGATAAATGTGGAACAATGTTACCTTATACGGTGATAATAATGATCAGAATTGCATCAGATGTATATCCCATGCCATGTAGCTTTAGGACACACAACTGTATACTTTGATAATCACAGCTGAAACATCTTTTACATATTAAAAAAATTTTAACACAACACTTGATTAATTGTAGATGGAATGTCAGCTCTGGGGAGAATCTAAAGATCTAAGGAACTGAGTTGTGATTATGGTGGGGGGTAAGGGAGCAGGTTAGTAGGCAGGAGACGCTTTGCTTTGCTTCTGCAGGTCATAGGGTAATTTCCATCACTTTTCAGATAGATTAGCTCTGAGCAGCAGAGTAAAAGATGGGTCCTCAAAACGAGTGTTGCCTGGGTAAGCATTCAAACCTGTAGATGGAGGTGATTGGTTACACTTCTTGTCAGTCATTCATCCTACTCCAAACAGGTTGGTCTTCCTGCTCTTTCTTGAGCATATCCTGCCTCAGGTCCTTTGCACATGCTTCTTCCTCTGACCTGAACATTCTTTTCTTAGACATCCACATGGCAACATACCTCACTTCCTTCAGCCCTGTCCCCAAACATTCCCTCCTCTCCTAGGTTCTTTCTCTACTTAAAATTGTAAGTTTTCCCCACTTAGGAGCCCTCTATCCCCTTTCTTTTCTGTGTGTTTTGTTTTTGTTTTTACTTTGCTAAACATCACTATCTAATATGTATTTTACTTCTTTTAATAATATCTCTTTTTTCTTCTGTCCCATTAGAGAGGCTTTCCCAGAGCAGGATTTTTGCTGATTTTTTAATTACTTTGTTTTGTAGAGACTCTAGTCTCAGTTCTAGAGACTCTGGTCCCAGATAATCTTTAAGCAAAAAAGTGCTCAGTATGTGTGTGTATATATACACACACAAAAATAAGTGCATGCTCTCTATGTGTGTATATATGTGTATATATATACACATATGTGTGTATATATATACACATATGTGTGTATATATACATATGTGTGTGTATATATATACACATATGTGTGTGTATATACACACACATATATTCATATCCTTTCTGTATCTATACACACACATGTGTGTATATACACGTATGTGTATGTGTATATATGTGTATATACACACATGTGTATCATATACATATATACACATGTATCATATGTGTGTGTATATATATACACATATGTGTGTGCATATATACACACACATATATTCATAACCTCTTTCTGTATCCATACACACACATATATGTATATGATACATGTGTATATATACACACATATATATACACATATACACACACATATATACGTGTGTGTGTGTGTGTGTATATATATATATATGTGAAACTGTTTGGAGTAGGATATATATATATGCCAACCTGTTTGGAGTAGGATGAATGACTGACAAGAAGTGTAACCAATCACCTCCATCTACAGGTTTGGATGCTTACCCAGGCAACACATACATATATACATGTATGTATGTGTGTATATACACACACACACACACACACATATATATGTGCACACACACTGGCTACTTTTATGCCATTTCCCACAATGAAATATATATATCTATAAAACAAAAAAATATTATGAATTCCTTTTTTAGAAAAATGAAAACTCTTAATCTCTTGTTTCTAACATTTTAAACATCTATGGAAAAGCCCTATGCTCTAAGAAAATAAACCACCTAATGTTTTATGAAGAAGGAAACTGCTGATTGGTAATTATCACTAAATGACAGTTTGATTTTATATACACAACAGGTCTCAGAGGAGATCCAGGCTCTCCGTTCCCTTTTTGTTTTTTTTTCAAAACCTTGAACACCTAGAAGAGTTGTAGTATTTTTCTCCTTATTGACCTATTCACAGATACTAGTGCCAAATCATGTTGAGCTCTTTCTTAAAGAAAAATAGAATACATTAAAATAAAAAAAAGTTAAATATTTTTTAAGGATACTTATACATCCATGGATATACTGAAATTATTCTAAGTCATCTTTATCATTGGCAAGGTGAATGGATGACAAAGGAAAACACTGTGAAGATAAGAGTCCTGCGTGACTAATGACAATAAATATGATGAGGATGATAAAGAGAATTCTCTGTATCTGACAATTACGGAGAGAGAGAAAAGAAAAAGAGAGAGAGAGAGTGAGAGAGACAGATTGAGGTTCTTGGAGAGAGTAGTCCAGCATGTGGCTGAGGTCACAGACCCCTAGACCAGCACTTTCCATATAGAAATATAATGTGGGCCACATACATAACTTTTAATTTTCTGGTAGCCACATTAAAAAGAAATAGTGAGTATTAATTTTAAAAACATATTTCACTCAATCTATCCAAAGTATTATAATTTCTCCATGGAAGCAATATAAAATTTGTTAATGAGATATTTCATATCCTTTTCATTGTGCTAAGTCTCTGAAATCTTGTGTGTATGTTTTCATACCTAAAGTGGATCTCAATCCAGTCTAGCCACTTTTCAAATGCTCCGTGTTCGCATGAGGCTAGTAACATTCTTATTGGATGGTGCAGGTCTAGAGCAAGTCTCTGGGTGTCATGTCCGAACTTGCGCATGTGTCAATACAAAGAACTGGCCCACTGGAGCTTGCATGTGGGGCACTGCTACAGTTGGCACAGTGGCCTGACTCAGCGATAGGCTCACTATGGCATTGGGCAGGGGTGTATAGGAAGAAAAAGTTTTAAAATGTATTTGTATCTCACATTGGTAGAGCAGGTTGTAAAAGTTGCATTTCATTTTTTATCTGCAATTATTAGGTTTCTGAATTTTAGTATGCCTATTTTCAAGTGCTGCTTTATTGTAGCATGCTACCTGTGAAATTTCACTCATGCTAGTCATCTCTCCATAATTATATTTATACCCAGACTTTAAAATATATCTGTCAGGAGTGAATGGGTCGACTACAGGTTCTCAGGGGTCCTGGGTATTTGAAGTTTATAGTCTGTGCTTGAGACAGTTATAAAGCTTCTAAAGTGGCAATGCTTATCTGATCCTTTCTCTTATTACACAATATTTTATTCTTGAAAACTCACGGCAAAGTAAAAAAATATAAATTCTCATAAAGGGTCAGTTTCAGATGATCTATTTTTTAATATAGGAAAGGCTGGATAGGCATTGTCTGGTTACAGTGCATTCTCCAAATCATGATTTTGGTCTGGGCAGAGAAGTTAGAGAGACAGTCAGACACAGTGTCTACTTGACTACAGAATAGATTGGTTTTGTTCAATTTGAGGTTTGATTTTACTCTTCATTGCCATATATTTAGCTGACTTGACTGTACAATGATTTGAATAGACTACTGATTTTACTTGTATGCCATTTCCCAGTATGAAATCAATTCACATAGTCTCAGCCACAACTTATTCAAACTCAGAAGTATGTACACCTCTTAACTTTTACAACACCCACACACACACACACACACACACACACACACACACTTACAAAGAAACCCATAGCAACCTATGGGCTAGGTGAGTTATATTGTGCTGTAATCTCTAGGATTTAATTATAGGGCAAATAATCCTTTATGGCATCAAATACAAGCAAAGCAGATTCTGAGAAAGCAGTTTTATTAGTTGAATAGTAATAATCAATATCTATTTCTAAAAGGTTTATGAAACCTTGGAACCAGTTCTGAAAACCACAGCCATATTCACCTTATGTTCACAAATGATTTGCAGCTGAAGCTTTCAGTTTCAGCTTTATTTTTTTCCACAAATGATTTTGTTCTTATTGAAAATAGTCATCAGAGATCATTTATACATGTTCATCTTTGAAAGTCCCTAAAGGAAAAAAAGTTGACTACAAACAGAATTCCATTTTAATATTAAGAATAAGAGCATGTCTTAAATATGATGAATAAGATGGAAATGTTGCTAGAAAAAAAAAACAGAAAAAACTTGTTCCCATTCCCCTTGAAATTTTTAGTGTGCATACAAGTACTTAAAATATAAACTATACAGTAATTGATGCTATGAAGCAATACACAATCAAACAAGGCACCCTATGGCAGATTGTAAACTTCATGTTTTCCAGCTTTAAGGAACCAAAGGTCTAATAAACATGAACTTAAACTACAATGAACATACTCAAATCATTGTTAAAAAATAGGTATTTACAACAATAAAGTGGTACTGCTACGGCAAAGATAGATGAACTAAGCTTAGATCTGTGCAATATAAAAAAGGAAACAATGATTATATAGTACAAATAATTTTGCTGTAATATGACAGGCTAATGACTTAAGTGCCCAATATCGTCATTATGGTTCTGAACTCCATGTGCATTAGCAATAAAGACTCAGTAAAACTACTGTATAATTCATATTTTTGCATGAAAATCTTGTTCTTCTTTTAAAATAGTTGTGTCTATAAGATCTATAAGCCTAAATGGAAAAGTTAATAACTTGAATTATGTATTATATCTATGTTATGATCTAAAGATATTCTTCAGGAAATTTCTAGTCAATACTTATGATGGAAGGAGACAATAGTTTTGGCTGTCTGGGTTTATTTTAGTATTTTTTAAATCAGTAACAAATGCTTATTCGTTATATTGATGCATTAATTTATTGCACATATAATTTCCTGAAGATTATACAACCCCAAACCAAGTACTGTTACATTTGTGATCAATGCATTTTAATTTTCTGGAAAAACCCAAATAATTGAAAGTCTAACAAGTACTTAAAACATTCATCTTTACTCAATATTTGCCACATATGTAACTATTAATTTAACTTTTTTTCAGACAAGGTAAATGAATTGTACACTCGTTAAAGAGACTGCATAGATCAGGAATCAAACAAAAGATTGCAAAAAAAAAAAAAAAAAAAAAAAAAAGGCCACGGAGTAATTGAATAGCACGACTAAGCATTATTTCAAGTTTTCATTTTCTCCTCCTTAGATTCCCCAGTCTATATATTAGAAATCTTCCCTCTGTCGTACTATAATATGAAGGAAAACTATGCTTAAGAGTATAGCAAGAGTAGGTATTTTCAGACTGTTGAGCCATGTATCACTAAGATATTTTTCGAAGAGATGCTGAAAAACACGAGAAATTAAAGACGTTTTTCCTTTATTTTTTCTTTTTAATGCTTGTAAGGGAGCAGCTGTGCCCAATTCTTAGAGTAAAAGGAAAACCATATCAATTTTACTCATTTTTGTGTTTGGAATGAACATGTGATGAGAAGTACATTTTGCCATTACTGAATCAGGAGATGTGACAATAATTGTAATGGGTGTTGTTTCATCTACCTGCTAAACTGGTCCTTTTTACTCAAAATATGGTCTTGTAGGGTGGCATCAACCATCTGGCATCACAGAATACGAGTTTTACAAAGAAACTTCTTGGATGTCTAAAAATGAAGTGAGGATAGACGAGCCCCTCAAGGGTGTCTGCACAGATGAAAACCACTTACATTTGCAAATGTGTGCACAAAAAAGAGGATGGAATTACCCGGAGAATAGCTCCTCTCAATTACCTGCTTTGTGCCTGAATATGCTTGATTTATGAGTATTGGACGAGGAGTCGGGAACTTGAAGAACTAAACGAGAAGACAAAGCCCATCATGTAAAATACTCTTTTCCACTAATACTCCAAACACAATGTATGAATGCTTGGACAAATATATATGCTGATTTATACAACCAACTCTTTTTCCCCATAAGCAGAAATTGAAAAAAAAATTCAACCCAAGCTGTCTTTTCCATGAGTCTTGGGAAATTGCACAGTTCTGAAAAAAAATTGGCTTGATTTTCACAATTTTTAAAAAAATGGATATGGAAAGAATAAGATTGTGCCCATAAAAGCCAATTGTTTCCAAACCACATTGTATTGTTTGGCCCAAATAATTTGTCCTCCTATATAGAAGTAGGGAACCATGACAGACTGAAAATACAATAGCCAATCAAAACAAAACTTCTCTTCTGGACTAATTTTACCATCCTGGGGATATTTGCTGGGACCCGAGCTCACCCCCTGTGCCAATGTGACAAAGGCAAACTAAAGGAAAATGAAAAAAAAAAATTTTGGAATGCAGGGAAATAAAGAAGTCAGTCTCCATTCTAAACCATCACTGTTCAAGGCATCCATTTGTTGACTGGCAGTGCTGGGGTATCTGTTAAATGAATCCCTAAACAGAGACAGAGTATCCAACCCATGCAAGGGACTTTTTGTCTTTTTGGAAGAGAGGAACTAGAGAGGTGATGTGGATTTGGAATTGCAAAAAGTGTCATACCTAAGCACAAATGGAGAAAGTGAAGCAAATTAGAAAGTCACTGATGTTAATATAACAGAAGGTAAACTTTAGTTGATTTTTATTGGCCAACATGTCAAAAAGTAGTGATGAAAAGAAAAAAAACTTATATTTTTTCTTGCTTGATTAGCATCTAAAAGGTAATTATGTTTTCAAATATTTTATGCTTTTTTCATGTAATATATGCATGTATATATTAGCATTTGGATTCCTAAACTGGAAAAAAATACAAAGCATTACCTTTGTGCTAAAATAAATATGACAGATATTTAAAAGTACTGCCAGTTATAACCTGAAAATGCAGATATCAGCAGAGTAAAGGCCTTCAGTGACCAGATTTACTATATTTTTGATAGTCCATATATGTAATATTTAAATTTAAAGATTACAGTAATACTCCCTGATTCAAGGATGGTCCAATTCTTAATAGCAAGACCTTTACTTTGCTATGATTTAGTGGCCTCAGTAAGTGCTGTAGCATTCAGGTCCAGCTATAAAAGTGAGAGCCAGCTACAGAAATTAGTTTAAAACTGAGAGCAGTGCCCACCATTCCTCTTTTCCTTCTTGTCCTCCCTCTCTTGATTCTTTTCTCCAGGCTTTTGTTCATCTTTGAGCCTTTGGCTAAAGCTCATTAAAATGTATTTTAAAATGTTAATGGAAAACCAGAGAAAATAAAAAACAGGAGGAGGTTAAGGAGGGGAGACCTAAGGAAGAAGGAAAGAAAATAGCAATGGGTTAAAAGGGAGGGATAGTAGAAACATTTTGAGAGACTGATGGGAGAAAGGCTTTCAGTCTCAACACTTAAAGAGTGAAAAAATTTTATTCATTGTGAGGAACTATTTTAAAAGAAGGGTGTTTTTAAGTTTAAAAAATAAAACTTGTTATAATAAATATTTGATTGTGAAAATGACATAATTGCCTTATATAAGATGAAAAGGATTTTTACGTAAAATAAAGCAAAATTTTCCGATAAAAAGCTTTAAGGGAATGTAGGAATCCAAAGAATAGTCATAGAATTTTAATATCATGATTACCTATGATAAAGACAAAATTAGAACAAAAAAATTATGAGGGTACAGCCTATAATAGAAATCTCTGGAAATGTCATTATCCTCCAACACAAACTTCTTGAGATGTTTTGACTATCAGCAAGTAAAGAGGCAAAACTAGGCTTGATTACATCATTTTCACTGCAACAGAAGTTTGTCTTGACTAGAATTTGTCATAGAAATTTCTGTCATTTATATTTAGTAATATAAATAACTTGTCTGGCAAGACTAAGCATAGTTTTCCAAATTTACATGAATATACAGAGGGTTTATTTATTTATTTATGCTTTTTAAGGCAATGTTTGCCATGTTAATAAGAATTCTTTTTAGGATATGTTGTTGTATGTCTTAAATCGCTAATGTAATTTGTTCTGTTTCTCCAAGGCTAGACACCTACTTTCCATAAAATTATATTTTCAGTCTATTCTTTATTTCTATCAAATTATATCTGCCTTACTAGGTCACTATTAAAATAAATAAAATGGAATAAAGAATTATTGACCTTGATTCTCTTACCATCAATTTAATAAATAGATTATCTTATTTCTTATAGAAAAATAGCCTATTTTTTCCAAGGCTCTAGAAGTTCTAGCCAAACTAGCTTTAATCGTCATCAGCCTTACCAAATCAAAGCCAAATGAGTGGTTTTGACTAAAATACAATTAAATTTATAGACATGCCAACAATTACAGGTCATTTTATAATCTTGTTCTTTGGAAAGAGGGTAAGAGGTAGTTGAAAGCAACATTTTAATGTTGAATGGGGATGTCTTCAAGAACAGGAGAATGGAGGGTGTGAATGTTGGATAGGTATGCCCATCACTGAATGAACTGGGGAAGAAGTGAGTCTGTTTTAGTTCCAGCCACTTGACAGCTGTGTGACACTGGGCAAGTGAATGTGCCTGTAATGGCTTTTTAATATGTCAACCTAGCTAGGCTGAACTATATAGTCTAGTCATTCAATCACACACCAATTTAGGTGCTGCTGTGAAGAAATTTTTAGAGGAAATTTAAGTCTCTAATAATCAGACTTTAAGTTAATCAGAAGGTATATTATTTTACAAAAGACAAAATTTAGACCAAAAAGGCATTGTATAATCATCCTGGGTTCAACAGAGAAGCAGTACCACTACTAGTAAGATGTAGGATAGCTGGATGGATGGTTAGATAAAAAGGTTGCAACTTGCCTGTTCTGATTTATTATAGACACTCCTATCTATAACATATCTCCCCCCCTCCCCCCCCACAAGATGGAGTTTTGCTCTTGATTACCAGGTTGGAATGCAATGGCATGATTTCAGCTCACTACAACTTCTGCCTCCAGGGTTAAAGTGATTTTCCTGCTTCAGTCTCTTGAGTAGATGGGATTACACGGGCCTGCCACTACACCTGGCTAATTTTTCTATTTTTAGTAGAGACAGGGTTTTCCCCATGTTGGCCAGGCTAGTCCCAAACTTTTGACCTCAAGTGATCCACCTGCCTTGGCCTCCCAAACTGCTGGGATTACAGATGTGAGCCACCGCACCCGGCCTATAATATATATATATCTATTATGGATAGATCAGACTAGGCCAGGTGAGCTATCTAGAAGTTGGCTTATCAGAGTTTTCCAGTATTTTTGGTTCCCTGGGCCACACTGGAAGAAGAATAATTGTCTTGGGCCACATATAAAATACACTAACACTAACAATAGTTGATGAGCTAAAAATAAAAAAAATCACACAAATATCTCATGTTTTAAGAAAGTTTATGAATTTGTGTTGGGCTGCATTCAAAGCCATCCTGGGCCACAGGAGGACTGGGGGTTGCAGGTTGGACAAGCAAGCCTGGTTTAGATATTCCCTAAGCTCAGAGACCCCAAATAGCCTCTGCCTTGGGAGTTCCAGCCTACTTTGTGTCTTCCCTTTCTAACTGTTTATGAACTTCAGACTTGCATAGCAAGCTCCTGCCACTGGAAAAACCTTTTTGTCTGTCTGTCTATCCATCCGTCCGCCCATCCATCCATCCAACATCTTACTACATCTTACTAGTAGTAGTACTGCTTCTCTCTTGAACCCAGAATGATTCTACAATGACTGTGTGGTCTAACTTTTGTCTTTTGTAAAAGTAGGTTGGTTAGGTATAGTCTTGGTTACCTTTCAGCACTCAGTGCACATGGCTTTGATTTTAAGGTGAGCATTCCCTCATTTTTAAGGTGAGACATTTTTGGAGAAGGAAGCCTCATCTATTTTGTTTATTATTATATCTCCAGTGCATAGGACAGTGTCTAACTTATTGAATGAATAGATGTATGAGATTTTGTAAATATCTACTGGGAATGTGAGGTGTATCTAACCTTTAGTAAAACTTTGTGCCTTTTTTGCTATCATGGCATTGCAGAAGACTTAATGGTCAGGAATCATTTCTTCTTTGTAGTCTTTTAGTTTTTCTTTTTTTTTCCCCCAATACTTTAAAACTGTAAGCTGTCATTTTTGTAGAGGCAAACTTCCACCACAAAAATAAAATTTTAGAAACAAGTGAACATAACAATTCCCAGCAAGATGGAGATGGCATGGCCTGTCAATTATAGTTTACATTATTTACTTTACACAACCAACTTTACATATCATGTGCACCGGTAATAAGTCTATTTTATTTTACTGAGACAAGTTCTGGCTCTATTGCCCAGTCTGGAGTGCAGAGGCATGACCTTGGCTCACTGTAACCTCCGCTGCCCAAGCTCAAGTCATCCTCTCACCTCAGCCTCCTGAGTAACTGGGACTACTCCGAGTAGCTGCGCACCACCATTCCTGGCTAATTTTTGTATTTTTTGTAGAGATGGGGTTTTGCCATGTTGCCCAGGCTGCGCAAGTGATCAGCCTTACTCTGTCTCCCAAAGTGCTGCGATTCCAGGCATGAGCCACAGCACCCAGCCGATAAGTCTATTTTTAATGGTGAACCTCCAATCCTATTGAAACTACTGTTAAGACCTATTTGTTTAAGGTGCCACACAGAAAAGGGCACTGCAAAGGGGAATTATATTTACAGACAACAGCAGAAACAGGATTAGCACCTATGGTTTGGCAAATAATTGAATTTTTCTTTACAGTCAAGGATATCCTTGGTCATAATGAAGGAAATGGACACTGAAAAATGGTTAATTTTTATCTGTTTAAACATTTTCCTGATAAATTTGCTGTTGTTCTTACACTTATAGATTCCTTTACTTTAGATTGCTTCCTTTTAATGGTGGGAATAAAACCAATTTTCTCGAATGGTGGCGAAGCTAAAATCCTCTAGCGTTTATATTGTTCTTATAACATTTAGCCCAAATGAAGAAATGTTAGTATCTGTGCCCCCTAAAGTTAGCACTAAGTTCAAGGAAACAAAGATTCTACATCACAACTTCACTACCCCACAGTTGTGTTCAAAGTATAAGAGTAGTCTAATAGAATATGCCACATCTAAAGAAATTGTTTAAGGATTTTAATGTAAAGGTGGGCTTGAGTTTTTATTTTTTGAGAGACAAGAGTCTCATTCTGTAGCCCAGGCTGGAATGCAGTGGTGTGACTGCAACTTCTGTCTCCTGGATTCAAGCAATTCTCCTGCCTCAGCATCCCGAGTAGCTGGGATTACAGGTGTGCGCCACCGTGCCCGGCTAATTTTTATATTTTTAGTAGAGACAGGGTTTCACCATGTTGACCAGGCTGGTCTCGAACTCCTGACCTGAGGCAATCCACCTGCTTTGGTCTCTCAAAGTGCTGGGATTACAGGCATGCGCCACCGTGCCCGGCCGAGTCTTCTAGATGCTCTAAGCAATTTGAAGCCTGAGGAAGGGGCAAACATTTTACTTCAAATAAAAGGAAGGCAGAAGGGGCCTCTCTATTCCCAGAGTCGATATTGGGTATGTTATTTACATTCTATGTGTCTGTTCCCTTCTGACAAGAATGGTGAAACTGCCCCTGGAAGCTGCCCACTCTGGGTTCCTTTCCTAAGTTTCCCCTAAAATGGTAATGTTTCAGCTTTCTCTTCATTTTCCCATTTTCTTCTTATCAAAGAGAGGAGTCGTCCCACATACATGTTGTTTAAAAGCATCAAAGTTTAGGTAAAGTCTTCCTAGCACATTATATCACTTCTTGGATAAAATCCAACTGAGGGAAAAAATGATGTTAAAAAGAATGATAACCCTAATGCAATTACATATCAAGCAATAAACCACAATTTGTGCTTCATATTTGAGATCTGGTTAGTATAAAATAAAGATTCTAATTTAACATTATTCAGATACTTTGTCTTCTAAATCTTTATATTCCAGCTCTTTGATAAGAAATTATGTTTTCAGTGTCTAGATATATATATTTTCCAGATGTCTGTCATTCATGCCTTCAAGAATGCAGAGGATAAAATGAAATGAATAAAACTAGTAGTGAAAAATACATATTGTAGTCATATGTCAAGGGCTGGTAAAGTGCGGGGAAAATAATTCGTGTGAGCAAACCTGAGAGTTTTGAATTTCAGCAGAGAAGAGCCAAATATTCATGGGCAAAACATAGTACACACTTTGTGAGATATATTTTCACTAATAATCTTGCTCATCATCCATCACAATTGTACTATATTTTATAATATTTCCGATATTGGAAACCAACATCTATTATGGAAAATTTAGAAGACAAAGGGAGGGAGACTAGAGAAGAAAACAATAAAGTAAACCCATGATCATTGTAGTACTTAGAGTTACTGTTGCTATTTTTCTTTTACATCCTATATTCATTCACTTATTTAACAGATATTTAATGAGCCCTTACTCTATGCAGGGGATGCATCTCTGGCCAAGCAGACCAGGCCTCTGCTTTAATACTTCATATCAAACAAGTTTTGTACCCCTCTCCCACTACTTCACATTATGCACGTTCATTCTAAGTATGCTCCATACTTAGAATTATGCTTCCACAATTTTCTTTGAAAACTTAAGTGTTCTTGATTACATATATACCATCATATGGATGCACCATGATTTTTTAAACAAAGGCCCAGTGTTGGGCAGGTAGATTATTTCAAATTTTTCACTATGATCAAAAAACACTTCAATTCAGACTTTTAGTGTTCTTTGAATGGATTTTAAGAACTGAAATCGTTTGAAGAGTACAATTTTTTAAAAAAAAAATTAAGAGTACACATATTTCTAAGGCTTTCAGTGTGTATTTCCAAATATCGTATACAGAAAGCATAGGTAGGCAATACAGATAAAATACTTATATATACCCCTGTGTGCACACACACACTTTTATATCCACATGATTATGATGCAGTGAAATATAGTAGTTGATAAGATTTATGAAAACTACTAATATGCCACTTTCTAACTTTAGTTTTATTTTTAAATGATAGCTAATCATCTTTGTGATTAGAAATGTTACTGAGAAGGATGGGAAACAAGGCAAATAAAGCATCCTCCCCCCAACCCCCCATTTAACCAGATGCAGCATTTTGGCACTTTAATCAGATAGTGGTACCTTGATCCTCCAATTTGGGTTGGATGCTGGCAAAAACAAATCTTTGCAACTCTTTTTCATCAGCTACTCAAATCATTCTATTTCCTATACCCCACTGCAACTTTCTTAAATTCACTGTGACTTGCTTCAAGTTTTCAAGTCTTAATCTGGCATCCCTTGTTAATCTATTAAATGTGGTCTTTAATTGAAGCCACTAGCAACCTTAAAAACTCTTAAGGTGCTGTATAAAAATATACAATTATGCCTCCAAGCATTGAGACCAGGTGGCAATATGCCTTTTGAGAGCATGACCTCACTGAGACTAAAGAAGTTCTAGTCAGTTTCTTAAATTAAGAAGAAAAAAAATTAGTATCATGTACCAAACAGCTACATTTAAGAGGTCAGGTGACCCTAAGCATTATGACAAGTTTATCATTTTTTACATATATTACCTCAAGGTGATCACAATCTGAGTATTGCAAATATTTTCTTCCAAAAAAATTGCTCTATTTTGGCATAATTTGGTTACTATGAAAATGTCAAAACAGCCGAGTCATAACTTCAAAGCAAAATGTAATGGTTCATTAGCAAAGGAGAGGAAAACATTATAAAAGAGGGAATAAATTTTCTCCTCACTAAACTATTCATCCTAATGATGTCTATCTTAATGACCTTAATTGACAAGAGCCAGAGTTCTCAAGTTCCCCATTTGAAGAGTCCATTTTCAAATGCCAAGGACATGAAGAACTGTCAGAGTTTTCTTTCCTCTGGCCCATGATCACCGGCCCTTCAAGAGGAATCTCCTTGCCTTTAAATGGTCTCTGAACACACTGCAGGTAGTGCGCAGAGTCATTGCGCAGGTCTCAGTAACTGTCTCCCTGAAGGAATTTCCTGGAAAACAAGGGTCGAAGCTCTGGTCCTACTTAGATTTCAAGTGCCTTCAGACCATCCTGATGCTGTTCACTATAGCTGCAGACACAGCGGTGTTGGCATGTTTCTGTTGCTTTATTTTTCAGTTCCTTGATCATTACTTGAGTATTTGAAGATTTTACTCACTGATTATTTGTGTGCTTTCAAATGACATGAAAATTACCTGTTTGTTAGAAGATTAGCATCATTCACTAGTAAATCTTTAGACCTGGGACCTTTTTGAGGCAGATTTTGAAGATGTATGTTCAAATATTCTAGTTTTTCTTATGTTCTTCTAGTTTATGTTCTTTAAAATTAGATTTTCAGAGTTATTTTTATTTCATTCCTAAGAGACTACTTTCCAAATAACTTTTAGTGCAATCATAATTTTTTTGTTTTATATGTGATTGATTTTTCTTTATTTTATCATTTCTAACCTCGGATTTCCTTAGTTATATTTAGTTAACGCAAAATATTTCTTAAGTATGTAATTGTTTTACTTTTTTAATATTAAAAAAGATTTAATACTATGCATTTGCCTCTGAATATTATTTTGGTTGCATACTATTAAATTTGATATTGGATTCATCCTTAAGACAAAAGCAATTGACAGAAAATTTTTAAATTAGTAAGGTACTTGGGGTATTTTGTTAATTTCTTGTTATCAATTTTTTATATCTTACACAGATGACATTTTAAAATAATTTTTGCATGTATAATTTTGTGGATTTAGTATATAGTTAATAATAAATACTGTGTGGGTATTTAAAAACAATGTCCAATATTTGTATTTATAGTATAAATTATAATATATATTTATTAATCGACAATATAAATATGTAAAATATATTTTTACACCATAAATATATATATATTAAAATAAAACAACACAGGGTTTCACTCTGTTGCCCAGGCTGGAGTGCAGTGGCACAATCACTGTAACCTCCAACTCCTGGGCTCAAGTAAGTTCCCTCAGCCTCCTGGGACTACAGGTGCATGCTACCATGTCCAGCTAATTTTTTTGTATTTTATTTTTTGTGGAGACTGGGTCTTACTATATTGGCTAGGCTGGTCTTTAACTTTTGGCCTCAAGTGATCCTCCAGCCTCTATCTCCTAAAGTTCTGGGGTTACAGGCATGAGCTAGCATGCCTCACCTACATCCACTATAATTTTTTGGATGTTGGTCTATGATTAAATTTTATATTCTGGTGCTTATTTGTACGTATGCAGATTTCTGAACAGAATCTATTAAATGAAAGGAGTAAATTATTTGGTGGAAACTTTGAGGTGGGAGCTTTTTTCTTTTAAATAGAACAAGAAAATAGCAAACTTTTGAATAAGTTTGTGAAATAATCACACTAATTGTAAAAATCAAGTTACAATTTGAGATTTTGTTTTTACTTTTTAACTCACCATCTGTTAAATTAATAAATGCTAGAGTTTAATTTTTATTATATATTAATTTTCAAATCAACTTTCTTTGACATTTATGCTTTTTCCATCTGTCAATATGCCCCTTAAAATTTATTTTTATATACTATAGACATACATGCATTATATCTGCACAAATCTCTGTCTTTCAAAACACATGTACACAATTTAATAACATAATTACTTACATATAATAACAAAACTTAAAGGCAAGTTAAAAAAGGAAAATTATACAAAGCCTATAAAAGGTATAATAGAATGTGTTCTGATTTAGACTGCTGAAGTTATAATCTAGACTCCAAAACTAAATATCTGTGTTTCCTCCTCTGTAAATGAATATAAAATTAACATATAACATGTCTTGAAGATGAGAAAATACATGCTACATGCTTAGAACAGCTCATGGTGAATACAAAATTTTATTTTTTTAATTCATACTGATACTAATATATACAGATTGATTACAATTTTTTTCTTTTTGGAAGGGAAATGCTTTCACTTTATGAAAATAAGTTTAGCCATTTCACTCTACATCTTCACATTGTTTCCTAATGCTAATTTTAGTATATAACACAATAGAAAATTCAAAATTATTTCATTTTTAATGATTCTAAATATTTCTCTACAACCTCCAATTAAGTTGCCCTCTGTCATTTTATGTTTACCATTTTGTTTTTAATACTCTGCAAGTTGTATGGACTGTTATATTTGGTCTAACAGAAGTCTCAATGTTAATAGCCAACATTTAATGAAAACTTACTATACTCCAGACACTATTCTAGAACTTTCAGGGGCTAAGTTATTTAGCCCTTACTGCCAGTCCTTGAGGAAATTTTGCACAAGCCAAATGTAGGTTCTGGCAGGGCCAGGACTTAAGCTGAGGCTTCTGGCTCTACCACCCAGACTCGTCATTATTACAGTGCAGCTGGATACTGAGGTGAGTTGCCCTCCTCTGGACTTAAATAATGGGTAATATTTGCTTCCTAATGGCAGGTCTCCATGTCATTTAACACTGTGTCTATTCATGTCCTTCGCCCACTTTTTGATGGGGTTGTTTTTTTCTTGTAAATTTGTTGGAGTTCATTGTAGATTCTGGATATTAGCCCTTTGTCAGATGAGTAGGTTGCGAAAATTTTCTCCCATTTTGTAGGTTGCCTGTTCACTCTGATGGTAGTTTCCTTTGCTGTGCAGAAGCTCTTTAGTTTAATTAGATCCCATTTGTCAATTTTGGCTTTTGTTGCCATTGCTTTTGGTGTTTTAGACATGAAGTCCTTGCCCACGCCTATGTCCTGAATGGTAATGCCTAGGTTTTCTTCTAGGGTTTCTATGGTTTTAGGTCTAACATTTAAGTCTTTAATCCATCTTGAATTGATTTTTGTACAAGGTGTAGGGAAGGGATCCAGTTTCAGCTTTCTACATATGGCTAGCCAGTTTTCCCAGCACCATTTATTAAATAGGGAATCCTTTCCCCATTTCTTGTTTTTCTCAGGTTTGTCAAAGATCAGACAGTTGTAGATATGTGGCATTATTTCTGAGGGCTCTGTTCTGTTCCATTGATCTATGTCTCTGTTTTGGTACCAGTACCATGCTGTTTTGGTTACTGTAGCCTTGTAGTATAGTTTGAAGTCAGGTAGTGTGATGCCTCCAGCTGGATTAAGAAAATGTGGCACATATACACCGTGGAATACTATGCAGCCATAAAAAATGATGAGTTCATGTCCTTTGTAGGGACATGGCTGAAATTGGAAATCATCATTCTCAGTAAACTATCGCAAGAACAAAAAACCAAACACCGCATATTCTCACTCATAGGTGGGAATTGAACAATGAGAACACATGGACACAGGAAGGGGAACATCACACTTCAGTGACTGTTGTGGGGTGGGGGGAGGGGGGAGGGATAGCACTGGGAGATATACCTAATGCTAGATGACGAGTTAGTGGGTGCAGCGCACGAGCATGGCACATGTATACATATGTAACTTACCTGCACATTGCGCACATGTACCATAAAACCTAAAGTATAATAATAATAATAATAATAAATAAATAAATAAAGAATTTGTATACATGTGTCTTTGCCTTCATGATTCATAAATGATTTTGATATAAGAAAAAAAAAAACAACACTGTGTCTATTACTAACAAGTGACAGATCCTCCCTCCTTGGGCCAGCCAGGAAATAATGACAGCCTCCAGACCATTTGGGATTAAAGAAAAAGACACCAGGGCTCAAGCTTGGAGCATTTTGATTAAACTTTTTTCCTTTTAAACACTTTGGTGGACTATGGTCCATGGTGATACTTAATACTCCATAGGTGAGAGTTTGGCCCTAATGTAAATGCAAAATTTCTAAAAAATTCAATATGAGCTAGACATGTAAATTACATCAGAATAGTATACTCATTTTGCTAATAAAATCAAGCAGGTATATTTTAACAGTATTTCATCATATGTATATTCATCTTTAAATTAAATCCACTTGTTAGAGAATGGGAAATAGCTACTTAAAATTTGACCATAAATGTCAGAGGTGTTTGAACCAGAGCAACTCCATCTTGAATAGGGGCTGGGTAAAATAAGGATAAACCCTCTGGGGCTGCATTCCCAAGAGTTTAAGATATTCTTAGTCACAGGATGAGATAGGAGGTCAGTACAAGGTATAGGTCACAAAGACCTTGCTGATAAAAGGATGTGGTAAAGAAGCCAGCCAAATCCCACCAAAACCAAGATGGCAATGAAAGTGACCTTTGGTCATCCTTACTGCTCCTTATACACTAACTACAATGCATCAGCATGCTAAATGTCTTTTAGTATGTCTTTTAGCATGGTCTAAAAAGGGGAGGAGCCCTCAGTTCCGGGAATTGCTCACCTCTTTCCTTGAAAACTAATGAATAAGCCAAACCTTGTTTAGCATATACTCAAGAAACCACCATAGAAATAGCCAACCAGCAGCCCTCAAAACTGCTCTATGGAGTAGCTATTCTTTTATTCCTTTACTTCCTTAATAATCTTGCTTTTGCTTTACTCTATGGACACTCACCTCAGATTCTTTCTTGCGCGAGGCCCAAGAACCCTGTCTTGGGGTCTGGATTGAGAGCCCCTTCCAGTAACAAACTCTCTTTGTTAATGTGGAATTGATAACATTTGGAGTCTCTTTAACTCCAGTGCTTAAAACAGTGCATGCCCAAAGCAACTCCCCAACAAATGTCTGTGATGTGAATGTGTGAACTGAGTTCTTGCTCTGAGTACTCCAGCTTTTTAGAGTTTACGTCATCTTTGTTTGTTCCCTAAATAAGCATTCCAATTTTTAGAGCCTATTTTGCCTTCCCTCATTCATCAGATATAGAGCATTTTAATCTGAGTTAATCTGCTTGTATTATGAATATATTACAACAGAGAAAAATTATTAATCCACCCATATTATGAACGTAAGAAAAATATTAGGAGGAGTATTGCTCTGTGCAACTTGCATGTTTGTTGGTTTTCAGAGTTCATTGGCTGATCTTTCTGGTTGAGCCTGAGTTGCCTCATACACCTTTATTATAATTCTGTCTAAGGCCTTTCCTTTCTATCTGTTCAGTGGAGGAAGAGCAGAGCTCAATAGATGAGGAGCTTTACTCCACTGGTAGGACTTCCAAATAAACAAGCAAACAGATAAATATACAGTGATTGCCCATCAGACTGTATTCCCAGCCAAATAAAACACATTGCTTGGTGTTTAAAATATCAGATTCTCTTTTTATCCCAATTGTTTTTTTAACATATTGAAAGAGTAAAGGTATCTGTATGATTCACCCCTAACTTACTATAAACTTGGCTCAATAAAGACTAGTGAAAGATGGAGTAGAAAAAAGGAATTCCAACTAATTCCTTTCTTGACAAGCCCATAAATACCAGTTGTCTTCCTACTTGAGCATGAGAACTAGGTATCAATTACTACAAATACGAATCCTCAGGGCCTCTCAATGATGGTGATTACTAACGAAGGCTTCTGGAACATTCTTTCCACCCAACTTTGAAAGAACCAATTTGTTTCTTTTGTTTGCTTATTCCCCATCAAAATGCTGATAAGTAATTTCTTTTCAGTTAAATTCCTACAACTTCATTGAACTTTGTATTTCCACATTCTATTGCCAAAGTTTAACCCTCTCAATATGACCATTTGAGTTACATAATTATACCAGTTAGCTGAGTTTTCTGCTCCCTTCTGAAGCATGTGTTCTATCAGATTTGGTATGAAAAGTCTGTCTCTGGAAACAAAGAAATTGACCCCTATCTTTAACATCTTTTTTTTTTTTTTTTTTCTGATTGGATAAATTTGTTTTCACTCAGTAAGCTAATATGATATACTTATGTTATGTATTATGTTAATAGTGAATCAAGACTTTTATAAATGGAAAATGAATGAAAACAGACTTATGGTTCAGGAAGTTTATAGCCTTCTGTAAGGCACTCAATATACTATTTTTCCCCTATAAGTCCAAGGACATTTTGGAAAATACATTAATCTCTAGGAATTTCAATCATTTATCTTTAAGATAACATTTTCTTAACCAAATTAGGAGAACTTTTCAAAATACTATGGAAGAAAATACTTGTACTAACGTTATGATTAACATTTATTGAGTACTTACATTCTCCCAGACAATGCTATAAACGTCACATTACTTAATCTAATTTATGCTTCCAAGCAACTCTGTGAGGTAGATACTATTATTATTGACATTTTTAAGATTATAAAACAGTAGCTTAGTGAGGTTAAGTGACTGGCTCAAAGTTTGTAGAGCTAGTAAATTGCAGAAACCATCAACCTCACTCCAGAAGCCGGCAGCTACACAGTGGTTTGTGGTTCCAGGCTGTGAAGTTAGACTGCTTGGTTCCAAATTCTAACTCAGCTACTTCTTAATTATGTTAACTTTGTGTAAATTGATTAAACTTTCAGTGCCTCAGTCACTTAATAGATAAAATGGGGATGATAATAATGTGACTGAGCTGCATTGGGTTGACAGAATTCAATGAGAGTACATTAAAGTGCTTAGAATGCTGCCTACAGCCTGGTAAGCTCTCTAAAGTATTTACCATATCTATACCATGCTTCCGTGATATGGGAGACGTAACAACTCTGTTCTTACAATACTGTTCATAAATTTGACAGAGTAATTGTCCTTGGGTAAAAATTAAACAATTTCCTTTATGCCAAATATTTTTAGAATGGGAAAGCTTATGCTTATTTTGAATTCTATTATATCATCCCAATATTTTCTAGTAATAATCACTATTTATTAGGATAAATTATAGGTAGAAATGATAAAAGATTAAACACAGACAGAACCTTTGTGAGAAGTCTAATTACATCTTTTGTTGGCTTTCCCTCCTACTCTCCTATGATCAAATAAGCCCTCTCATTTTAGACTGCTACAGCATTGAGACAAAAAAAAAAAAAAAAAAAATCCAAAGGGGCCACAGTTGAGGACTCTTGCTACAAGGGTGCACCTCAGCACACAGAAAGTTACACATGCATCTTTTACATACTTATCCTTAAACTGTTTATCTGGCACATCGACAGGCAGCTGGTGGAACAAATAGGAAATCCTGGGAAGCACATTCATTTTTAAAGTGTTAATGCGCCCAATCCAAGAGACAGTAATGTGCTTCCATCCGTTAAGATTCCCTTTAATGTTTCGGGTTAGAGGGCCATAATTTAAATGAAATGCATTATCCAACCTGGAAGGTATTCCACATCCTAAATATTTAATTGATTTCTCCATCGGGGGAAGATGAGCCTACACGATAAGCAGATCCTATCTATATCTAAGTGTTCGATTAATAGTGTCTCTAATTTAGGGTAATTTAGGAGTTTACAACTTATAAAATGGCTATTTCTTCTGCATTCCTCCCAAAGTACCAAGAGGATTGTGTCTGGATTAATTGCAAACAGCAGACGATCCTCTGTGTATAATGAAAACCTAGAGTCAGCATCATCCAGCCATGCACCTATAATTTGAGATCTCATCTGAATATTTTTCACCAGGGGCTTCACATCCAATGTAAATTGAAGTGGCAAAGGAGGAAAGTTGTAATTGTTGCATCTCCCTATTAAAAAAGTTTAACAAGTCAAGTTCATTCCTGCTGATTTTTAGTTAGTTGGGTCTTAGCTAACTGAGTGAGGAAGATAAATCAAGCTACTTGCAGATTTTCCTAACGGTGCAAAGTTTGGCACCCTGAGGACTGTGGAAATGTCTATTACTACACTTGTAAAGAAGAGAAGTGGAACAAGACTGTGGGTGGCTGGATCCATATGAGTGATTTATTACTCCTGAATGCACTTAGTCATTTCCGGATAAGCACTTAAGTGCCAAAAGTTTATGGTCATTTTCAGTTTAAGAAAAACACAGGGCACATCTTAACATATGAAACAAATATATTATCTAGAGAAATTGGTATTTTTTTCTGAGCTGACCAACAAACTTTAAAATTTGAGCTTATAAATGCAAAGGAACATTTAACCCTATCTAAATATGTCTACTTTTGATTTTCTGAGGTCCTTTCAATTCTAATTTTTTCATAGAAAAAAATACGGATATTCTGTGAAACTATCTTGGGATTTGGGATCTGATGACAAATTAAAAATTTAGTGGCTTATCAGGTATATAATTTTTAATGTTAAATTTACCTTTTCAGTGGCAGTTTTCCTCTGTCTTCTTGAAGTGCTACTTTCTAGATAGCTTAATTTTTGTTCAAACACAAATTAGAATCAATTTTCTGGGGAAAAATAGTCAGTATAGCTTCTGTTCTCCACAACAAAGAAAATACATTTGTAGACATATTCTGGAAATTTAAATCCCCGAATGCTCTTTTGAGCAAGTCCAAGGAGATTTGAAGACTGACATTTTGTACTTTGCTATCCCCGAGAGGCGAATGTATGATCATCTTTACTGAGGTTTGTTTCCGTCCCTGCTGAATTAATATATATTTTCGTTAACTAATCTTGAAACAACAGGAATAAAGTTTATCCAGGTCTTTTATACCTCAGAGAACAAAACAAATACTACAAATCTTTAGAGAGAGAGGATATACAAAAGGGCTTGAGGTGAATATTTCAAAGCAAATACTCTTTAAATGATGTGCAAATTATTTCAGCTCTTGAGCAAGATTTATGAAAGGGGATTAGCCCACTGAAATAAGAACCAAGTTTAAACTGTTGGGTTTCAAAGTCAAAGATGAGAAGTGGTTACAAGAAAAGGATGGAGACAGGCAACAGTAATTTAGAGGACGGATTTGTCTCAGTTTTTCCCTAAACTGACTCACCTTAAATTGCCACCAACTGTTATTCTTAACTGCAGTAAAAAAAAAATTGCATTTCTTCTCTAATTTTCTTCTTCTTTTTTTCCTAATCTTTAGAACCTGTGAAGTTCCTCTGATTTTCTATAAAGTTGAGAGTGTAATAATTAAGAAATGATACTGGAATTTATATTTCAGCAACAAGGTCTCTACTTGCCAGGTAAAAAATATATACTCCCAAACTGTGTTAAACAATTAAAACTACTCAAGCTGGAAAGGGTAACTTCTAAGAGTTTTGAGTCAGAGAATTTTTTTTTTTTAATTCACAAGTCACATCTATAATAACACAACACAGATGTTCTAATATTCCAACATGCTCTTCAAGTAATAGTTAAGAGGTTCTTGTAAGACTTAAGAAAATAATCACTTTTATGTAATTGTAAAGATTAAGTGAGCTCACTGCTTCTTATGATTCCATAATGACCTGCAGTTCTGGAAGGTAAAGGAAATTTTAATGACCCCATTCTTTTGTGATTAATATCTAATGCTTCTTGACTAAAATTCTGGATTTTGTTCAATAAAAATGAGTTAAGCAAAAATTCTATGGGTCTTCAGCCAAATCCTTCTGTGGAAATCAGTTATGGTTATGCCTGATTTAAAAAAAAAAGCATGAAACCCCAGTAATAAATCCAGGTACCTACTAGGAAAAAAAAAGATTAATTATGAAACCTCAATAACAAACCCAGGTACTCACTAGGAAAAAAACAGATTAATTATTCTTATGTAAGCTGTCTTAAAGTAAGAAAGGTAAATAAATGAAGTGAATCTAGGCACTACTAAAATTTTAAGGCATCTCTTTCAGATCTGTCTCATTACTGTCCAAAACATTTTTAAAAGACTGGACATTTTAGGGGCAAATTTATGAGAAAGATTCTTACTGAGAAAAGAATGATCATTTGCCCATTTTGGTTTCCATTTCCTATAATTAAAAAAAGGTAGACATGAAAAAAAAATGAGGTTTTATTTCAGAAATAATCATTATCAGTTCTTCCCAGTAAGTGAAATCTTACCCTACTAAGAGATCAGACTTTATTTTGAATCTTTCCTCTATTTTTTGATAACTAAATTGTGGGCCTACTTGTGTTTTCTTTGCAATTTTTCTAAACAGCTTGACTGAAGTGCAGCCTGGTGGGCCTTGATTATTTTGGCATGTGCAGCAAATAAACTTAGTCTATGAGTAAAACAGCTACGTTGCTGCTTATCCAGAATTTTAACATCTAACCTGAAATGCCAATGGGAAATGAATTCAAGTACTCAAGAACAACATAAAAATAAAGAAATTTAAGCAATCAAATACTATTACTCTTGCTGGAGAAGGGAAATAACAAAAAGAGGCTACATTTGAGATTATGTGTTCCCAAAAGAAGAGTCAAATGGAAGATAAGGGATAAGTAGAATTTCAGATGGATTTTGCACATTGAGCTATCCAGGGAATTAATGGATAATTTCCAGAGAATTGCTTGGAGCTTTGGTTTCTTGTCTGTCTGTTTTGGTGAGGGTAGTTTAGGCTCAGAATCATTGTTTGATATTTTTGCTGTTCTTTGGCTGGGACTGTTGACTTTTTGATATGGGAGTTCAGAGTTTCTGACTTAGGTGTGGCACAGGCAAAAGTTACAAGGCAGTGTTAAGTCTTGGTTCTTTCTCATTTAGTCTGTAATCATGGGTTGAAAGGGATTGGTGAGATTAAATAGCCGCCATTCAAAATCATGCATTGTCATAGCATGACCAATATAATAATCATATGCAGGGTTGGGTTATTTTACACAAAGGCCGACAAGATAGCTCTTCCATATGAGTAGGTCTTTTGTCAAAGTCCCAAAGGCCACCCTCTGGCTCTGGACTTTCAAAAACCTCTTTAAAGAAGTTATTTATGTCATATGGTAATTTTTTTTTTCAAATTTTAATGTGCATGGGAATCACCTGTTAAAATGCAGATTCAGTTCAGTAGGTTTGGGGTTGGGCTGGAGAGGCCATATTTCCTAACAAGCTCCTAGGTGATATTGTCATTGTTGGTCCATGGGTTATGTATAGAGTAACAAGAATCTAGTAGGCTCCTGAAAGAATGAGATTCTGCTTAGCTCCTTGGCATCCTGATGGTTGTTTTCCAAACCACAGAGGCAATGGGTTATTTGGGAGCTGCCAAGACTTACAATATATGTCAAGAAAACCTTTCAATATCACGTCAGAAATCTCTGGAATCTTTCTTCTTCACCTATTCCTACTGCCTAGTTTGGGCCTGCAGCATATGGTACTTGGTCTACTCTAATAGTCTCTGAATTCATCTCTTTACCTCTGATCTCTCACTCTGTGCTACCTATCTGTGCCATTCTCCACATTTTCCCCAAAATTATTACTCTAAAAATCAAATCTGTTCATGTCTCTTGCCTGCATCGAAGTCTTTCACTAGGCTCCCATTATTTATAGTGAAAAGTCCTAATTTTTTAGCATTCCGTGCAAGACCCTTTGCCAATGGTTCACTCTTCATTTCCAACCTGATCTCCAGTTGTTGCCCCAATGTTTTGCACATTCCAGCCTCACCAATCTACTGTGCTCTTCAAATATTTTATGCTCTATGGTTCTTTCCTTCTTGTACGAAAGTCTATCCATGCTCTTCTCTGTCATTCCTTGTTTCTGCATCTGAAAAACTGCTAGAGTTCCACAGCAGCATTAAACTCCATAAACCTTTTATTCTCCTTCATAGGTATGTTCTCTTCCCTGGCTGTATTCTGCCAGCCCCTACCTATGTGTGTCCAGGGATCACTTCCAAATATATTACCTGCACTCAAATCTTTGTCTCAGGGACTGCTTCTGGAGGAACCCAAACCAAAACACCCATCAACAGGACAGTGCCTCACAGTTCAGCCTTTCCCTTCATTCCTTATGCATAAAATTTGTAAGTGTTTCTTCAGGGTTCCCCTGTCATGCTCTCAGTCACTTTCCTCACTCACTCAGACATTTATTAGTTGGTGCAAAAGTAAATGAGGTTTAAAAAATGGCAAAACCGCAATGACTTTTGAGCCGAGCTAATAATTCTGAACAACACACTAGGTTTCAGACTCTGTTCTGAGTGATGGGGATAGGGAGGGGTAATTAGCAGAAGTTCTTGGCTTATACCTCCATGCACTTGCAGTCTAATGGAATAGAGTGGTTCTGGTTTAAGCTAGTGACTGAAGCTAGGTCAGCTAGGATTACTCCCCAGAACTCAGATATCACAATCCTTTTGATACAGTGAACATGGTGGGCATCCCTTGCCAGCTGATCAATACACTATAGTTTGGTGAGACCAGACTTTCAGTGGTTTTCAGTTTACTCCTTATAAGTGGCTCAATATCCATGTGATTTGTATAATATGTTTACTTTAGTCAGCAAAAGCCATCTTTTTATCACCAGACGCTTCATGACACTGACTTGATTCTAATATGTATTATTTAAAACATTAAAATTAAATAAAATCTTTCCTTGCTTTTAAGTGAATTTACATAACTCTCTGTTAAAATTCTACTCTTGTATTATTTTACTATTTTCTATAAGAATGGAAATGGCAACAGACACTTGACAAACTTTAATCTCTAGAGATTGCCATCATATCAGGCTCACACTCAGGAATGGCAGAACTGAACATTTATTCCCCATGACACTTAGGATCCCTTAAGAAAACAAAAGGTATTCACACCAGTTAGAATGGCAATCATTAAAAAGCCAGGAAACAACAGGTGCTGGAGAGGATGTGGAGAAATAGGAACACTTTTACACTGTTGGTGGGACTGTAAACTAGTTCAACCATTGTGGAAGTCAGTGTGGTGATTCCTCAGGGATCTAGAACTAGAAATACCGTTTGACCCATCCATCCCATTACTGGGTATATACCCAAAGGACTATAAATCATGCTGCTATAAAGACACATGCACACGTATGTTTATTGCGGCATTATTCACAATAGCAAAGACTTGGAACCAACCCAAATGTCCAACAATGATAGACTGGATTAAGAAAATGTGGCACATATACACTATGGAATACTATGCAGCCATAAAAAATGATGAGTTCATGTCCTTTGTAGGGACATGGATGAAATTGGAAATCATCATTCTCAGTAAACTATCGCAAGAACAAAAAACCAAACACCGCATATTCTCACTCATAGGTGGGAATTGAACAATGAGAACACATGGACACTGGAAGGGGAACATCATACTCTGGGGACTGTTGTGGGGTGGGGGGAGAGGGGAGGGATAGCATTGGGAGATATACCTAATGCTAGATGACGAGTTAGTGGGTGCAGCGCACCAGCATGGCACATGTATACATATGTAACTAACCTGCACATTGTGCACATGTACCCTAAAACTTAAAGTATAATAATAATAAATAAAAAAAAAAGAAAACAAAAGGCAAAAGGATATATGTTAACCGGAGTCAATAAAATAATGACGATATTAAGAAATTAAGCCTTCAAAAAATTATGCATTTATTTATTCTGTGTTTTGGCAACTGTTTAAACAGTTGCAAAAGTACATTCTTGCTATATTTCTAAATTGGCAGATTTATAGTAAACAAAGTTATGATTATTTTACTCAGAATTCACCCAGAAGGAAATCATTTTATATCATAATATATAATCTACAAAGTTATTTGATATATTTTAGATCCACTATATACATTTTCTCTAGATCAAATACATATATTATCTTTTTAGATAATCAACATTTATATTTATAGTATTTTATAATTATATAAAATATATATTATATTTATCTGGAAACGCAATTTCAGGAAACTCAAGAAACTTGTCAAAGTCATATGGCTGTATATCTTGGAGTTAAGAACTGTACTCAAATTTTCTGACTCTCAGACTCAAATTTCTTACACAGTCTCATACGACCTTTTGAACAGGGTTCTGAGGGCTAATACTTTTATAACTTTTGTGTTAAACTGGATTTTTACAAATAAGCTGACACTAGAGAAAAGTATTCTCAGTCTTCTAAAAATAATCAAAATTACTGTAATTATTTTTTATATATTACAGAGTTTCTTTTTCTTTTATTGCCTCCAATAGAACCTTGAAAATTCAAAGTCAGAGCCCACAGAAGAGCTGCAAGAATAACTATGAATCACAGTAACTCTTTCAAATAAAATAGGGTGTTAGAATGGATGATGGGAATATTGGGAAGTATGATCTGGGCTGAGTCCTAAAGGATGTTAGCTTTGTAAAGAGATAACCCTGATTTCAAGGTAAAAGTCAGCATGCAGCAGTGTGCATCAGGTATTATAGGGACTATTTACCTGGAACATAAATTATGGGTCACGGAATGATGAAAAAAAACTGGAGAAGGGGCACAGATCATAATGAGCTTTCTATACAGAAACTTGGACTCTAATTCCAAGAGCAGTAATTCCAATGCAGTCATTAGAAATTGTTCTTAATCTGGCTGGGCGCAGCGGCTCACGCCTGTAATCCCAGCACTTTGGGAGGCCAAGGTGGGCGGATCATGAGGTGAGGAGGTGGATACCAGCCTGGCCAACAGAGTGAAATCCCATCTTTACTAAAAATACAAAAATTAGCCAGGCGTGGTGTTGCACGCGCCTGTAGTCCCAGCTACTCGGGAGGCTGAGGCAGGAGAATCACTTGAACTTGGGAGGCGGAGGTTGTAGTGAGCCAATACCATGCCATTGCACTCCAGCATGTGTGACAGAGTGAGACTCCTTCTCAAAAAAAAAAAAAAAAAAAAAAGTAATTGTTTTTAATCTTTGACTTCAATTTTGGAGAAGACCTTATCTGATGGCAAAATCCCAGTCCTATATTTTCTACTTGGTTATGGCATTTCCTATCTAGTCCTCTAAGTTTTTAGGTTAATTAATTTTGTATACAAATAGGGTATATTTATTTACATTAGGAAAATTGGGCAGCAGGAACGACTGATTTCAGGTACTACTTAAATAACCAAAGAAAGATGAATTGGCAGATTGCTTTAGGTTTCTCGAGTCATCCATGAGCCATTTCTTGAAGAAAGCTAAGAATCCTAATGTTATAGATCTCACTTTATTAAAGTTTGATGAAAACTTCTGGTATTTTTGGGTTCATCTAATACTTTTGGGCGAAAGCAATACCTGATTTTGCTTACATTAGTGAGGGCTATACTATGAGTAATAAGAAACTTATCTTACAAGAAAATCTCAAAGATTCTATGTGTTAACAATGGAGTTTTTTTCCCCCCCCAAGCATGTTATTAGGCCCATTTGGGACATTCAAATAAATTCATCAAAAAGCAAATTACTTTCTTAGAATTTTGAAGGAAAGTAGCATAAGTTACCATACTTCAGAAACAAAAAGGAATTGACCAAATAAATCCTGTATACAGAAAGAGGTGATCATTTGCATTCAAAATAATGTTTTGCTCTGCACAGGGGATTCACTGTACAAATGCCTTAAATGCTTAAATGTCATCTTTAGCAAAGATTCTTTAAATCTGCTGTGACAACAATGAATGATGATTATATTCCTAACTTTATAAGAAAACATTAATATACGCCCATTTTAAAGTAAAGAAATAAACAAAAGGATACTTTCTGAGGATACCAAAGACCCTCTTTTTTCTTTTATTTACAATCACAGTAGTGTATTAATGCCAATAAAATATTGCTTGAGAGTTAGAGCAAAGAGCCCTCTGGATTTGCCCTATTATTGAAAGCAAGATGCCATTTGACCTAATGAAATCAGAAATTGATTAAATGCAGTTCATCTAAGGGGAAATATGCTCATGGTGTTACTGCCAGGGTCAGAAGGAAGATAGGGTGATCTAGTGCTTGAGCACTGAGAGGGTTAGATGGACTTTCAGAGTAGCTGATGCTATGAGATACATGACAATGGACATCCAAAGGTCAGAGGGCGAGATCAGCCCCTTAGATGGGAAAGAAGAGATTAATCAGGACATTCTTTGCTCAGCTCATAAGGAAGTCCTCTTATCAAATGATTCATTGAAAACTGAATGTTTTGAAGAAAGTGCAATCTATGGGTCCCAGAAAAAGTAGGTACTGCTGCTTGGGAACATATGTCAGAACAATGGCTAGAGTCACACAGGGCCATAGTGAAGCCTGGGACCTTCACGCATAATACTATTCTGATAAATTAATGTGGATGCTTGACTATCAAGTGTGTCTAATTTTTACTCTTTTCCTCTCATGGTGTTTACATCTTGCAGCTTTAACAACATAAATTTCATTTACAATTTTTCAATTTTTTTCTTTACCAACTGAAATATTTTGAAATAAGTAACTCTCTTAACCTGTGAAAAACAACTGAAAAGTGACACTCAACTATCCTTTAGATATTGTCTGTCTTGTAAGTACAGTAATATGAAGTGATTTGTTTCCACATTTTAGCTCAATATTTTTCTCAAGAGGGTTTTGAATAAAACTGGTACTAGAGTGGCACTAGTTATTTTGAAAAAAAAAAAAAAAGGTGAGTGACCATCTCACCCAAATCAGAAAACTTTGTCCTCTTGGTAATATAATAACCCATGATATTCTACACAAATATTATGACTTTTTTGTTGTTTCCAGGAAAGAGCTCTTCCATTTCTTCATAACTAGATATGGTTTATCTGTGCAATTTTAATACTGGTTTCATTTTCTTGGCAGATGGCTTGTTCATCTTATTATTCTCATACATTGGCAGCATTAGACTGTTTTATACAAAATTCTTAATAAGAAAAGGCTTTAAAATACGTATTTATATAAGCCTCCAGAACAGGCTTCACAGTATGTGTTTTAACAATTGATAATTACATATTTATCCAAGAAACTCGTGTGACTTTTTAATTTTGGATAATAATAAATATCTTACAAGTTTTCTTAATTACATAGTTCCCAGAAGGTCTCAATGGTCACAGGAAAAAAATATATCAGTTTTGGAGGAAAAATAGGAAAACAATGAGTTATCAATGTTTCATGTCAAGAGGTCTTAATGTAACCTATATTCAGAAAATTTGATCTTTCTTTGAAAGGTTCAAGTCATAATTAGAAAATATGTATATTCTTTCATTGAATTAGGCACATGGACATACCTAATTTTGTGTGGGTCTGTGTGTTTACTTCAGTTTTTAATTGGAGAACTTTTCAAACACACACACAAAAATGAAGCAATAGGATCATGATCACTTGCCTATACACCACCTAGATTCATCAAATGTTTATATTTGGGACAATTCCAGACTTAATCTGTCATTACACATACTTTTTACAAAGAACATCTGTCTTGCTAAGGACTCACTTCCCATTAATGCTACGAAAACTGCCTACCCAGTCCTCAATTCTCTCCTTTTTCTATGATTTCTTCTGGCTCGGAGGCTTTAAATTCCCTCCCTGCCACTACTGGGGACTTTCAGGGCTCACCAGAATCCTAGCAAAAGCCATTCTGAGTCTCCTAATTGCTTTGGTGGAGCCGGTACAGAAGTGGGGATCTAGAGCGGAAACTAGATCGAAAGCAATGCTACTGGGAAGTCTTAGCTCTCAGGGCCAGAGGTGCAGCAAATTCAGAATGAGTTGTTCCCTAGAAACAACATTCTAAGTGACTGCAGAAGGTTCAAGTGTGCTTTTGTGGCTTCGTACATGGTTTCCTTGTGAAAATGTACCAGGTCTAAGCAACCAATTTACAATTGGATTTTGAGAACATAGCCTACTTATAGTTGTAGAAGACCAGTATTATAATTATTTAGATTAGTACAAAAAATTACTGTTTTCTCTATCAAACTTGTTTTCATCACTTGGCATGGTCATGATACTTTGCAGGCAAATTTTCTAAACAAAGACAAGTTAAAAGTCCATAGCATTTTAATTTTTATTGTGTAACTCTCTCAATTCAAGTTTTTTTATTTATTTCTTTCTGTTGTTTTATTGCACACATCATTAAGGGGATATGGAATTGGGAAACACACATTTAAATACACATACTCTAATTATCAGAAACATATTACATATACCCTTATTGCACATGTCATTAAGAGAATGTAGATTTGGGAAATCCACATCCAAATGCATTTATGATTTCACCCAGAACACATTTGTTTTTTATGATAACTTAATCAAGAGACAGCTGAAGGAAAACCCATTTCCTTTTAGCTCTCTTACCTTTTGACTTCAGTCTTCTAACTCATGTTCATTTCAGGGTGCTTATTTCTAATACTAAAGTGTCAGTTTTGTATTCAAGTTATCCACGGTCTCCACACTCATGGATTTTACAGTTTAGCAATTGATAGGTATGAGATATATTACTACTAAAGCATAACCTACATACAAAAGTTATTTTTTAAAAACTGAAAGCACAGATGAGTGAAATCAAGAATTTTAGTTGTATGCCTTTAGTTGTATTTCTTCATAAAAAAGAATTGATGTGTGTATGAATGAATAAACTAGAACTTTGTGTAAAAGAGTAGTGAGATGGCTAATGCTGAATCCTTCCCATCAACTTGAACTTCTGAATTGCATGCTCTTCTGGGTTTAGGAGAATCAAGAGTGTTTCTTGGCTCCTTTATACTGTTGCCTGGTGTGCTGCTTCCAAGAATGCCCTACCTGCCCCTTTGACATGGGAGTTGCCAGGGGAAAGACCAGGTGCTCGTACTGAGATTTTTTGCAGCTATGACTCCCATATCCAATTCTGGCACCCTTTTTCTACCTTTCGTACACTCAGGGAGTAGGATGGCAAGCTTTTATGCCCTGCTCCAGTCTTTTGTCCACCACCACTAGGCTCAAGCCCTGTCTCAGTGCTGTCTGCTTGGGGACATGGAGGATAATAAGAGCTCCTACTTACTGAGTGCCTGCTGTGAGCTAAGTACTTAAGTGTCTAACTTCAAATTCTCACACGATCCTTTAAGGACAGTATTAGACCCATTTTTATAGATGTGGAAAGTAAAGCTCAGAAAAGTTAAGAAACCTCGCCAAGGTTATCTGATGCAAGATTTATTATATTTGGGCCTTCCCCCTCTTCGCTGTCAGTGGAAGACGATTCTCTTGCCTCAGAGAAATATGTTCACATCTTCTTTGATTGACTCTCCACTTTCCATAACAGCCCTCCCTGGAGAGCTGCTCTCCTACTCTCATCCCAGGCTGGTGTCCTGAGTTTCCCACAGTGATTTGGCCCTTGCATTAAATTTTCTGGCTTCTTGTCTGTTAGACTCAACTGATATCTTAAAATATCTGATTAGTTCTTAATAGTGTTGGCAGGTTAGAATCATATTTTTTAAAAGGAAAGTATATGTAAACATAACTTTCTGAATTCACTCATTGAGAGAACATATTTTTCCCATGTTATATAGACAAACTGGACAATGAAATGACCACCTGTTAGCTGCTAATGATGTTCACATGCCTTTTAAAAAAGTAATTCTGGCTTTATCTGTCTACAATCTTGGCGGCAAAACTTATGGGAACATCAAGGGCACAGGAAGCCAAAGGCAGAAAACTGACACTAAAGCTTGTGCTTAGACTACTAATAAGGAAGAGGATACTGTTGAGTCTCTGATTCTATATAATTATTTAATCTCCAAAGGGTGACATAAAAGCAAATGCAAGTTTTAAGAAACCTAAGTTTGGGTGTTCAAATCTAGGACTGAGATCAGAGGGGTTTCACACAGGGTATTTCCTACTTGAAAAAATATATTTTACAAAGCATCAAATATAAAATATGTCAATCACTATTTCAAATGCATGGTCTAATTTGATATTGTGTGGGTGGGTCAATCATTATGCCTTTCAAATGAAAATGAATACATACATATTGAATGAACTTAATTCAAAGTAATAGATGGATATTAACTGTGTCCTACATTGCAAAAAACATACTGGCCCTAAAAAAAAGGCTTACAACTATACATACCAAGATACGGAAAAGAATCATTTTCCAAAATTAGAGCTAGTGTTAAAGATTAAATTATTATTTTAATAGTGAAATCAAAATTGAAAGAAAACACCCAGTTTTAATTATTTTTGCCAATATGTTTTCGGGTCCTGATTCAAGTTTACTGATTTCTATGAATCTTATTTTTAACGTAATATTTCTATCCAAGTCTAAGTTTGATATAAACTAAGTTTACCTTTTACTTGTTCGCTTTGTTATAGGGTAATGATTAAAAGTACAGGCTCTAAAATAAGACTGCTTGGGTTTGAAATAGGTCTCCATAAATTGTCTTTGTACAAATTACCTTAGTTCTTCATGTCTCAGTTTTCTTGTCTATAAGATAGGGTTACTAATAGTATCTACCTCATAGGATTGGTGAGAGGATTAAATGTATCGCTATAAGACATGCACTTGGAACAGTGCCTCCTGCACGGTAAATGTTTCGTATTTTCTATTTTTTTCAACTACAAAGTAAAAGGTGAGTATGAAGTCATTGTACAATTAGTTAGATTTTGAAATGAATAGAATAAATCATGTATCTCTTCCTTTTTTTTTTTTTTGAGACAGAGTCTTGCTCTGTCGCCTAGGCTGGAGTGCAGTGGTGCAATCTTGGCTCACTGCCTCCCGGGTTGAAGCAATTCTTGTGCCTCAGCCTCCCGAGTAGCTGGGATTACAGGTGCCCACCACCACGCCCGGCTAATTTTTGTATTTTTAGTAGAGACAGGGTTTCACCATATTGGCCAGGCTGGTCTTGAACTCCTGACCTCAGGTGATCCACCCGCCTTGGCCTCCCAAAGTGCTGGGATTACAGGCATGAGCCACTACTCCTGGCCTCCCTTGTTTTTAAGCAGGGTTGAGTTTAAGCTCAAAGTAGAAAAATAATTGTCTTTTCCAATTAAAAATAGATTCGAAAGAGAAGTAGTGAGTGTTCTATCTGTAAGATTTTTTTTTCAGCAGCATCTTAATACTTTTAAACTGACTGTTACTCAACAGAGAATTCATTATCCTCAATGTTTCTCAAATACATTTTGCAAACCTTTATTTTCTCCATAGCTCAGGTTTTAGAAACATCTTAAGGTCTCCTCCGAACCAGCAATTATATCTAAGATTCCAGACCTACTAGTCATTGCATCACATATTCTTTTATATGTACTACAAAATGTCTATATGATTAACACTAAATATATATTCCCAACTGAATTCCAATTCTGAAATCTTACCTTATGTCTCAAACCATATGAAATAAAAGAAGACAATGATCAGGAATGAAAGGAAAACATTCTTTAAATGAAATAACTCTAAACTGTACCATTATGGAAAAGTCTTTTGAAATGGCATTAACTCTCCACAAATACACCATGCATTTTCTAGACATCAACATTGATAATCTTAAACTCCAACTTAGCACAACTGGCTAAGTAAATGTATCTAGCAGTTGTTGAAAATTATGGCATGGGATTTTGCATAAAGACTTAATTTCAAAAGGGTGCTTCTACTCTTAAATTCTCATGCAATTTCTAGATTTGTAGACTTCAGTAATTCAACTTTGGCAAATATGTTATCACATATAAATAGCTTCTCTCTTCCCTGTCATGTGTATGAATGTTTGTGTGCATGTATGTGTATATACATATATATCTTTCTTAATGCACACATATATGTACACGTACAAATAATCATCTAGCGTACATACATATGTGTGTATGTGCGTGTATACATGTACATATATACATATACATACATATGTACACATATACATATACATACATATGTACACATATATTCCATTAGCAGCTCTTCTCAACTTACTGAGTTCTCCTTAAATTCAAAAGTTTAGGATGTCAGTATACTGATATTTAGTCAGAGGGAAATAGCAGGAAACAAATGATGATTTGCAAGATTGGGGTCAGCCAGGTAGAAGACTCCCCCAAAATACTATAATTTTTTAAGACTTTGGGAAATAGGTTTTCTCTGGTTCCAAAGATGTCTACCTTTTCTGAGACAGAGTCTTGCTTTGTTGCCAACCAGGCTGGAATGCTGTGGTATGATTTCAGCTCACTGCAACCTCTGACTCCCTGGTTCAAGCAATTCTCTTGCCTCAACCTCCTAAGTAGCTGGGATAACAGGCACGTGCCACCACGCCCAGCTAATTTTTGTAGTTTTAGTAGAGATGGGGTTTCACCATGTTGACCAGGATGGTCTCGAGCTCCTGACCTTGTGATCCACCCACCTCGGCCTCCCAAAGTGCTGGGATTACAGGCATGAGCTACCTCGCCCAGCCAGATGTCTACCTTTTCTTTCAGGAGGCTGAGACTCAAACCAGCTCTGTGAGATATGTGTTGCATTATTTTAATAACCCCTTTTCATTGAGGAAGCAGCAGTCTGGGGAATGGTTAAGAAAGATACTCAAGATCACTATGTAAGTAGTGAGACCATTCTTTTTACTCTAAATTCAATTCTTAGAATATTAGAACTAGGTGTGACCTTGGAGAATATCTAATTCACATCCCATATTTTCTATCAGCCTCTCTGGAAAGCATGTTTCTAAATGTTTCTGGTGGTCTGAAGGTGTGGAAAGTGGCATAGCCTGTTGACTTAAGTTAGACCACGCTGGTGGTCACTCATACCCTTTAATGTATGCAAATAAAATAGTCAGGATACCAGGGTTGGAGATGCTTGACATTTCCCACTCTCAAAATCAATCACCGATCTGAACACCATGGCTATTACTCAGAAATTCAGAGGTTTGCTGTAAGCAGAGACCATGACCTTGGAACAATTATTTTCTCAAAAGGCATTACCAACAATGATGTGAGCAAAGTGCCCAGACTGCCCTCCAGTGCACAAATCCCTGGCCAGGAAATGGCTACGAATCTTCCATGAGTATGATGAGTTTGGCTTAAATCTTATTTCAATGCATTTATATTTCATAAGCACTGCATTTAGACAAACTTAAAATGAGCAAGTCAAAGAAAATACTCACTTAAAGATTTTCTGTGCTCTGGTTTCTGTTCTTTTATATCACTGTCGTAGTGACTTAGCAATTCAGTGCTAGAGGATCTTTGGATTTTGAATAATTCCAGGTTTCTTGATGGACAACTTGAATCCTTTGGCTGGAAACAGCAAATAATTAGACTGAATAATTTGACTAGAAAGAAAGGATTCACCATATAGTTTTGTGTTCTATTTTGCTGCTTATGGGGAAATTTGAAGTAAGGTAATTATTTGAGGATAGGTCCTCTATGCTGAGCTCAATACTCTAATAATAGTTTATATATGTATATGATGGTACTTACTAAATGCTAAGCACTATTCATGCATTAGTTCAATTAATCACTACAACAATTCTATAGAGTAGGTGGTATTATTATTATCCTTATTTTCCTCATTAAGAAAATGAGGCCAAAATAGGCAAGTAATTTGCCTAAGGCCACACAGGTAACAAATGATAGAACTAGAGTTCAAACTCTAGCAGTCTGGTTCCAGAGTCCATCCTCAATGGCAACAAACCCTGTGTATGTATGTATGTGCACTCACACACATTCACATACACACCCCTTTAAGGGGAATATACTTGTAACAGGAAAAAGTAAATTTGTTATTTTACTTTTTAAAGTGTTAATCCCAAAATGATATAATGAAGGCTTGCAATTAAGTATCAAGAAAATCACACAGAAAATCTTTTACTATCGTGTTGTATTCCATATTAAGAATATTTGTTTCTCAAAATTTTGCAAATATTAGTGTCATAAAATTAAATGTTCTAGAGACTCAGCATGGAATGAGTGGTTTTAAATAAGTTCATTCTTAGAAAACATACTCTGAATGTATGTTTTAGGATAATTTCACGAAGTTCTAGATATGTAATTTTCATAAGAAGAACAATTTAGCTTAGCTGGAAGAATAATAAAAATCAGTACAAAGGGTTATTATTTATTGGTATTATAACAGTGAGTCTTAAATATGTTATTTATTTTCAGGAATATGTAGTATGGACTGCATAAACTGAAAATGAAAAAAAATCAGTAGATATTACATGCTTATGTGCTTTTTACAGCCTCCAGTAAATGAATGTCCATGTTATTTCAGAAAAAAAGAAAGAATGCACTGTATTTTTGAAAGAGAGAAATTAAACAACAGTTAGTTCTACAAATCCTGTCTGCTGAAAAGGTTTTTAGTAGATTCTATTTAAACTAAAAGAACTTAATATCTCTCAGTCCATAGGATCTATTTAAATGAGTGTGTGTGTTATATGCCTAAGCAATAAGATTTAAATGACTACAGTTTAATTAATAAAGGTAACAGCCAAAACAAATACATACCAATCTGTCAATTGCATTTTTGATAGCGTGGAACCAATCCAATATGATGAAGTCAATATCTGACTGTAGAAGGAACTCATTTCCTGATACTGTGGTGATCTGAAAAAAAGAAAAAGAAAAAGAAATAGACAGGTAAAGAAACTATGTAAGATAGATCTCTTACATGTAAAAATCCTTTTTTAAAAAATACAGTTTAATAAACTGAAATATTTTCTTGTATTCCAGTAATTGTCTTTCTGGGAACTGGGAGCATTTTGAACTGCTCTCTATAAACTGTTTTTCATGTCATAACAAATACATTATTGTTTTAATAATAGAACGATTAAGTCAGAGTAGGGCTAGAGCTGAATTACTCCAACTTAAGGAGAAATAAGCCAGGAAGTTCAGAGAACTGCAGACAGTACACACTTAAGTCAGAACCCACAGAAAAATGCACCCGGGTGTGTCAGAATTCATTCTGCACGTTTGCCTCTTTCCTGTCTGTCTTTTTCAAATCTAATAGTATCTCTATATTTGATTTCCTTTTATGGAGAGCTCTAAAACAGATTATTTACCAAAAACACTAATTGCAGACTTCCAAAAGGTCATTGAGATGAATAACATTTGACTAATTCTACTTTCTTATCAGAGACCTATAGGAAAGTAATAAAAAAACCAATTTCCCCACAAAAGGAGTATATTAAAATAAAAGTTCATTTACATATTTGAACCTCTCTGGGAGAGTATTTATCAAATGAACATTCAGGTTCCTGACTCTCAGCACTGCTAAGTAGTTGGCAATGTTTAGCGTGTAACTGTCCATTTTTCATTACAGTGAACCTTTTTCTCCCCAGACTTGTGAGAAAAGGATATGACCCTACAGAAACAGAGCAATACTCTTAGTTTCACACATAACAGGCTACTTAGAGAAAAAATTGATTAGAGTGGGTGTGGACACGCTTTTTGTATTTGGCCATCAATCTGAACTGTGAAGATTTTCCCTTTGTATTATTGACTTTTCCCTTGCAACAGGAAGATGAACATTTCCCAACTACTGTCACACAGAGTTCAGGGGTTTAGAGGACTGACATTTCAAAATACTCAATCAGGAGCCAGTCACCTCTTCTCAGCCTTCCTTGCTCTAAACAGGAGGTGAAAGCTGAAATGTGGCACAGGTCCAGAAAATCACAAATCACGCTTTAGGCCATCTCTATAATTCTATCATTAAAGTGACAATTATTACCTCAAATAGCTCATTCTGAAGGTTTCAAGGATTCTCATGGCAACATTTAATGACAATGATTTTGGGGTTTTGAAAAAAATCTGTTACATATGTGCATATATATTCATTTGTCATTTGTTTTTAGAAAAACTCTATAGAGATTCAATATTAATCAGTACTGCAAAGCAACCATTCTTGATTGAGATGGGTTCCAATATCAAATGTTGTCTCTATAACTGTGAGAAGAACTGTCTAAAGTGTATACAATTATAAGAAGTGAAAGACTGAAAAATAACAGGATTTAATTGCCCACACTAGAATTCGACAGATTACTGAGGCCAATCATTCTTTCTCTCTCTTTTTAAAATGAAACTGCATATAAGATTTAGGACGGCTCAAAACAGCCTCCTGTTTTATGTATCCAGCAAAAGACAGCTCAGGTGATGTTTGCCTAATTATCTGAACACCACTGCAATGTTCTCTACTCAGATAAAGTTCCAAATATTTGCTTTATAGAGTGTTGCCTAAGAAATAGTAAACTAAAAATATAAGGTCATTTCTAACACAAGAAAACTAGTAATGTCCTAGACCTCTACCTTCATCCTAATCTGTAGTTAAATATTTTGATTATGAATGTATTTCTAACATCATAATTTGTTGACATACACAAAGACAAATGAATTAGCCAAAGCACAATGTACGATATAATGTTTCTCTGCCAGTGTAAATAAACCATTATTAAAATTATAAAAAGAAACAACATTTAAAAAGTACTAGAAACAAACATAATTAGATTTACTATATTATGAGGGTTTACGAAAGAGCCAACATAGTTCAGCTTGCAGTCAGTAAATTCAAACAGTGATAAAATACAAGTACTTTAGCAGTGCATTTACATTTTTGGTGCACGCTATGCAATGCAAAGGGGATTTTATATTGCTAACACAACCAAAAGCAAAATGTATTTTAAAAGTTCCTTTGTCCAAATATATTACTGCATTAATCATACATAATCAGTGATTTACGAATTCATTTTGAGAAACTAGATCAGAGAGCTATACGAATGCAATTCATTCAAAACATACTATCAGAGAGATACAGTTCACATCCTTTCCTCTGTCTTCCCACTAATCTTTTGAGTTACCAGGCAGTCTGGAGAAGTCTGCTACTGCTCTCTACAGTTTAAATGCATCCACTTCTTAATTACAGTCAGTAATTGACTTTGTTCTGCTCTATTCCAGTCACTCACAGGAAAGTAGTTTCAAAATCTTTGACTGGTAAAGCCCATTTAATTTAGGTTCCTCAACCCACTTTCTTATTTTACCTCTTTAGGATTTCTGATAAATGGTTTGCTGAATCATATTTGCACTTTGAACAATCGAATTTCCAACACTCTTGGGGAAAAAAGACATCAGTAAAGAATGTTAGCTTTGACTAAATCTTTTGACTGAACAACTTATGAGGACAATCTAAAATGATGTATAACAGACATAAAAGCTTTGATATTAAGCCGTGCTAATGTACTCTTTCTATATAGGTTTTGCCTCCGTGACAGATGCTGGGGTAAGGGGATGAAGGAAGAACTTATAGAAAACATAACAGGTTTAGATAAGAGCTGCTGGTCTCCATCTTGCTTAGAAACCTACTTTAGGCAAATCTTGAAATCCCTCATCACCACACCAGGTCGTATTTTGAAGGAATATATCAGGGCACCAAAGTAACCTTAATGAAGTATGCAGTGTCAATAATAAATATCTTTAAGTATCCATCTGGGGAAATTCGTCTTGAACTTTTTCATACTAAATAAGGGTCTATCTGAATTCTTGCTGATAAGAAATTTATGCCCAGGAAATTATAGAAGCGTGTCCACTGAGCAACATGCAGAGTGGGCACATTCCTTAAGGCTTTTGGGGATTAATTCAACAATAGTTTTCACGTGGGCTTAGAATAGTCTGTGTCCTTGGTACGGTTCCTCTGTACATGGAGGCAGGTAGATGCAAGTCCAGACTTCACTGATGAAGAGCGAAGAAATTTGTGTTTTAGATTTTAATTAAATGGAGTTTTGTTATGCTAATTTAAAACATCTTAAAAGAGTTTTAAGAAATAGTGTTTATGTTGATTTAAGTATTGTTCTTTTAAATATTGTCAATTAAGTAACACTCTCATCAATATTCATTCTGGCAGTAAGATTTTATGCTATTAGATTTTAATTTAAATGAGAAATTAATGTGTAGAATGGCATTTATACCATTACAAATTTCCATACTTTTGTTTACTAGAATATAAATGAAATCTTTTTTAGAACTTCTTTTTTTCTGATTATAAGAATAATACTTTATTGTGTAGAATCTGGGAAAAATAAAGATAAGAATCAAAATTATGCATAGCTACACAAAGTAAACATTGTAGGTATTTCAATTTCATTATTGCCAATCTTTTATAAATAATAACCAAACAGAAATAATGATCAATGTTATAGATAGATACACCTCATCAGCAAAACATATTTGATGGTAAAATATTATCAGCTTCTTTTCCAATTGACTTCAGATGCACATGGGGAGATTACCAAAGATGTGAGAGATAATGAGTGACATGGTGCTACCCTCTGTTTGAGAGCCCCACCCTTCCGATTGCAGAATAAATCCCACAAATAATTTCACGTACAGAAGAATAGAGAGGATGCGTTCATGACAGAACATCCTACTAATCATTAACAATGACTGATTAAGCATCCATTAAGTACAAGGCACATTGCTAGAAGCTAGGGATACACAGCCCCCACCCTCAAACTCACAATCTGTTTGGATAAATAGGACATATGCATATACAGATAAATAACAATAGAAAATGGCTCATACTGAGTCCCAATGTGAGAGGCACACACAATGCTCATGTCAAGATTTCAGAGGAGGGAGTAGTTACTGCAGGCACATTTACATCATGAAAGTATGCATAAACTGGTGGTCATGATATGTTATTCTTTAAACGTTGATTGTATCAGAACTTCAGTATATTAAGGATATGAATACCACCACTTGGTATGCAAAGTGATATCAGCTTTAATGATCTCAAAGCACATAATAAACATTCTCCAAATGCAGCTTTCCTCCACTATCATAAAGTAATTTTGCAAATGAAGAAAATGAAGCAAATGAGGAAAATGAGAATGCCATTCTATCAAATTGGCATCATTTTAAATGATAGAATTAAGAGATTACAAAGATCTTGATTTCTAGTTCACTAGTTCTCAGCAAACAGTTGTATACAGTCAAGGACTGTGTGTTTGAACAGGAAAAGGGCCGTGATAATTTGGTTTCAGTTACGAAATTTGGAATAGCAACTTTAGACAAAGTTGCTTCTTTCCTTGCAGTTAGGCTAAAGATAGCCCGATTTTAAAAGATCATGCAAAATCCTAACTGATTTTTCTTTCCAAAAACAAGCACTCTCTTGCTATGAAAAAATATATCTAAGACTGAATTGGGTTGTCTACAACTCCTTCGAATCCTAGAAAGGACTAAAGCAATCCTACACTTGAACAAATAACCTTTCACATTTTGATTAGAACCTAAGGAGGGATTATTCCATTTTAATGAAACTGAAATGGTATGTAGGAAATGTACAATAAAATATGCCAAATATCCAAAGATCCCTAAAACATGTTAAATAATATGGCTACAGTGGTTCTAGAAGACATAAATAAGAGGAATGGAATTTAATTGCTATTATATTTAGAGAGACTTTGGACTTCATGATATAATTTTTATATTTGAATTGAATTAAGTAAAAATAAAAAGTTATATCAACATACAATAAGTTTATTTGAAGTGAATATGAATTATTTTTGTGATAGTAATTTTGTCCATATCTGTATTCAATACTCCCGGCAGAAAATATACACATGACAGGGAGATATCAAGACCTAAAATCGAAGTAATAATGCTTAAAAAACCCACACAGATTCACATTTTTTTCATCTTGCATCACTCCACATATAGCTGATCAAATGAAGGTTGTCATGGTTATACTAATAGCTAAATTACTTGGTCTCAAAGGTGTTTATGACCACCAAAGAAATTACACTATCAGGCTGAATGTCTGTCTCAAATTACAGTCTGGTTTGAGTAATTCCTAACATTTCTCTTAACATGTTGAGCAAAGTTAAAATAAAACTAAGGGTAAAATATCAGTTAGATGTAAAAGGTCTTCAATTTGCCTTTCCAAAAATGTTACTTGTTAAAGCATTTTGTGAGAAAGTATCTGCCTTGTGTTCCCAATGTTGCTAGATGTTAAGTAAATATATGCTGATTACAAAAAAAAAAAGTTGCTTTGGCAACTCTCTTATTAAAATGCATTTGTAATCCCCATCTGTCATGAAAGTTTTGAAAAGTTTGTTTACTTTGGATAGCAGCCTTATCCAGGGTTACCCTAGCAAACAATGATAGCAGTCTTCAAAAGTTGTATGAGGAACAAGCCACTAGGGATCCATTTTTGTTTTAATTGGCACACACAAACACTTTTCTGGTCTATCAAGAAGATCAAGCTAATATGCATGGAGGGTGTTATATTCTCAGCTTTGGGGAGCAGTAAAGCTCCCTTTATTTAAGTAATTTAAATGATAGACTGCAAAAACTTTGCAAGTCAGAAAAATGTTTTATACTTTCTTAGGGAATATTTGTTTTAAGCAACGAAAAATGTTCTACATATCTAAAGATGTTGAACCTTATGTTATAATTACTCTGTTTCTTCTGACTCCGTGAAATGTTCCTAAATCCACATGCTACTAAATAAGCCAGGCCACCAATGGATCCTAGCATTTCCACAACTCCCCCTATGTTAACAAATGTGCATTCATTAGTTTCCAGATGTTTATTCGATATGTTTTCAATGTGTTTGGGGTTGATTGATTTGCATGTACATTTATTGGAACCCTCAGTGGTGTCATCATATCAAAATAACCTGCCCATGTAAGCAATTTCTTCTTTAATGGAAAGTAAACAATGTCGGCTTACGTACACGGCAGACCTCCGATACATTCCAAAATCTAAGGTTTAAGGCCAACCTTTCAAGAAACAATGCTTTTTAAGTGAAATTGAGCTGTACTTTGACACCCAAATAATTTTGTCCGTGCATTCGTACAACAGAGATTTGTTCTGCATAATAAAATTGGCCCTGAAGTGAACATTCACACCCCATATTACTTGCCCACTCTACCTGTTTATTAACAAATATCTAAACTCAAAATTTATTTCAAACAAACAAGCAAAAAAAAAAAAAAACCCTCATGTTCATTCTTTTATTTGTGTTAAAATATTTTAAGTACTGAGAAACAGTCTTCTCAATATTCATGAAAGAATACTATCCAAGTAATTAGTAGATAGTTTAGCAGTTTCCACAGTTTTGCAGCAGCTACACCAAAACTTTTGCCTGTGGTGCTCATATGAAAAACAACTCAAAAAGAGACTAATCGAAGCAGTTGGTGTATAAAGATATCAACTTAGAGTTTTATTTCTCTTAATTTTTAAACTGGGGGGTGTGTACTTGTCTGTAGATAAATGAATCATCCTGGGATTTGTCACCACCAGTCACTCCCTGCCAACCACAGATCACCTTCTTGCCTGAGCTATATTCACTGTGTTCAATTACTCACTTAGTCACAGTCACATGACACTTGGGAATCTGCTGTCCCCATTGTTTTCCATTGGAATTATTTTTATTATTACTGTCCTTATGTAGGTAATGCTCAATTTAAACAGTTTTAATAAATTCAAATTAACAAACATAGAATCTCGCTTTCTTCAAGATATACTGACTTATTGTCTCTTTCTACATACCTTTTGGACCCATGAGGAAACATTATGTATGTTTATAGTTTAATGAAAATATCATGTATATTATTATGAAAATTTTTTATGCATTTTACTACCTATACTACCATCATCTCTCATGAGAATTTAGTCATAATATCCTTTGCTTTCCTCACTGTCTCATCCGTGTTTTTCCTTCAAGTCCATACTACATATTGCAGCCAAAGTGATCCCTCTGAAACTTGGATATGATCATCCCATTCTTCTGCTTGATATCACTCTGAGGCTCCCCACAGCTGTTGCAGTGCAGTGCAAACTCTTTAATTTGGCCTGCCAGCCCCTGTGTGCTCTGGCACTGACCCACTCGGCAGCTCCCCTGCTCCGCATTTTCCTCTGCATTTCTACAATCCAGCCATACTGATTTTTTTGGTTCCCCAGCTGTCCCATACTTTAGAGCAGGTTGTTCCTGCTGCCTAGACCCCTTTGACATCCTCTGTCATATCATTCAAATCATTTGAGATGTCACCTTTTCAGTAAAGGCTTCTTTGAAAGAGATATTCCCCCCCCGGTGCGCTCATAACATCCTGCTTCTCCTTTATCTTAGCACAAATTGGTCTATGTTGCAATGCCTTGTTGGTCTTTCCGTTCCCCCCCACTATGCTGTAATAACCCTGAGGCCAATGACAATTGTCTACATGCACGGCTGAACAACAGACACATAAGCAACACTAAGAAAATAATAAATAGACAAACCTTATCTACTTTATTAATTTTGGTGAATGCATTATATTACATTGTTTGATATGCCATAATATATTTAACTCATTTTCTATTGTCATAAAATTTTGAAGGCTGCAATACAATTGCATTCTTTCAGGTAATATAAGTAATGTAATACTGAGGTCTACTGAAAACACTTCATGAGAGTAGAGTAGGCAAACTATTTTGAAGATTGATAATGGCAGTCTGAAGGCTGTATTTTCCCAGCAGTCAGCAAGTCCTAGACATCAGACAATAGGATTAAACTTGGAAGGGCTGGGAAGCACAAGAGTCATATTTCAATGCATACCCCTAAAATAGAACGTTCTTGATTATATTCCAAAGCCACCCAAGTATTTTACAGGGATCATCTATACTAGATCATCTAAGAATCTCACCCTAAATATAGGCTTTGGTAATTGAGAGTTGACATTATGGGAACTGGAACATAAGTTCAAAATTTTAAAGAGCTAATACTTAGGTTAATGGGTCAAGTCTTTAGAGAACCTCAGTGATGCAAAGATGCTCACTGCTGTCCATCAGCATTGTAACCATTAATTTTATGAGAACACTGTTAATATTAATAAATAAGCAAACTGTGGGAGGAGGTAGTAGTTATGTTGTTAATTTTATTTAGAAGTATTAGCTAACTTTATGATACAGTGACTTAAGCAGAAGTATGTATTGTTGCCACTAGTCTCCTATTAATAAGTACTGAGAGTGCACAACAAGAATAAAAGATGTTACAGTATGTATCTTTATGCTATTGTAACATATTTGGCCATGATTATGAGTGTTTATAAAACATTCAAGAATTGTTCCATGTCTACTTACATTAATGAGAACACCTGTTAGCTTTAGTGCTGTACAGACTTATTTGCATTAGATTCAGGTTTTCACATACTTTACCTCACTTTTTGAAACAATTAGATGCTTATAGAGAAATATAGCTAAGTGAAAAACAGCAGCTTGAATGCCTTCCGGCTCAAGACAATTCAACTCCAGGTTTCAGTGAAAAACAAAAATCTGCTCAATTACAAAACTGCCACATAGAAGTGAATGTAGGTGTACTTCATAATTTTACATTCAGAGAACAGAAGATACATGTGAAAATCTGTGCTTTAATCTTCAAGTTAAATTATAGCCAAATGAGGCAGTTTCCAGACAAGGATGCCAACAAATAAGGAATGGTGATGCCACCACAACAAAGATTCTCTGTGATCTTGGGAACTTGCTACCCAAAGTTGGTGTCTTTACTGATTTCCAGAAGCTGGATGACTCCAGCTGGTCTTCTGATTGAGTGAGGAAATCTGCAGATGCTTGCCCACCTTGTGTTGTTTCCAACACTTTGCCAAAGAGACCTTTCTATGTGATGACAGAGCTGAAAGGAGCAAAGCAGCTGAGGACTCTCTCTGAGTCAGTCATTTCTGGGCTATGGTTTGCAGCATAGCCAGAACATACCAACCTAGGAAATGCACCGCAGTTCCCTTACAGAAGCCCATGAGTCTGTCTTATTCATTACTCACAACTTCTGTAGGTCTCACTCTATTGACACATCTGTCTGCTACTTCTCTTAGGATGCTAAAGCTTCTGGGATTTAAATATTTTCAGTTATTGAAAAAGGGAACACTTGAGCAAATCTATGGATTCACAGCCTCTATTATCATCATTTAAGAGGTGCAATATTTACATAAAAATAACTCAGGTGGTGATATAGTCTAAAGATAAATGAGTATTTGTGATCAGAAGAAGTGTGATTTATAACTATTTTCTCAGACATAAACAGTGCACCTCTGTACTATACTAGTAAACACAGATTAGCCCAGGCACACACACACGAACTATTCCCACATGATTCCTGATACTCTGTCCTGGGAAATAACAGAACTGGGAATGACCCTTGCAGAGTGTGTGGCTCACAAGAAAGAATGGTATCTATTTCCTTCTCTGCTGTCAAGTTATATAATTTGGGCAGAGGAACAAATATTAGGTGAAGATTTGGAAATTAACCAGTGAATTCTTTTTTATAGAATCCAAACTGCATAATTCAAGAAGTAAGTGTAATACTACAAACTTACTTTTGGTGTCTCATAATTTTGAAATTTTGTTTAACCAAGAGCTTGACAATCTAGATTTTGCTCTCCATGAAAGAGCATGATCATTCATTAGGAATGATAGACTAGCTATCTATGTAATTAGGATGTTCATGAATGGAGTAGTAATGTTTCTTTTTCCATGAATGAGAGGCTTAAATAAATTGAAAGTGTTGAAAATTTTCCTCTGAGAATGTGGAAAAATTGTAATTCTGCTGTTTGGAGAACATTCTTAACTGTTTACTCAAAAGGGTTATCTTTAAACCAAACAAGAAAAAGCATCTGACATTTCTAAAACTATAGTTAGTGGTTTACAAAACATATAGTACATATGTACATATAATATGTTCATATATCACTATATATATGAGTATATCACATATAGTGACATACATCATAATGCAGTGATATGTATCATATATGTACATATGTACTATAAAGTTATATATAATATGTAATATGGTACATATGTACATATGTATTCTATTTCTCTGTATATAGAAAGAGAACACAACAGAAAAATAGAGAGAATTTAATAGTATTTTTATTAAAATAAACCACCTGTGACTCTATAATAGACAATGACATCTGTCAATTGAGCAACAGGCCACCCACCTAATAAGGAGACATCTGGAATGACATATCACTCCATGCCAAATGTGTGCAAAAATATCTTAACACTCCTTACTCCCCAAAGCAAAATGACATTTGTATTGAAACGTTACCACTTAAAGATGCTAGACTTTTAAAAAATGTATTGGTAGCACTATCAGTAGGGTGACTATATAATTTATTGTTGAAACTATGATAATTCTGAAGGCAAAAGGCACTGTTAATAACACACCAGGACAATAGGTGTAAACCAGGCCTATTTTGTGTCCCTGGGACATATGGATCACTAGCCAACACACACAACACTGGGAGTCATTTAATAGCCATTTAGGTGCCTAGTGAATACCTGTCATTGGTCCAATTTTAAGAACTGTGAGGTATATAAAAAAGTTAGCAGTGACCCTTCCTCTTAAGAAGCTTCTAATCTAGTGTGAGAAAAGACCAGCATGGGAAAACATTAGAAACAACAATTACATAATGATTCAAGATGGGACACATAATGGTTTTCAATGAAAGAAATCAAACTTTCCTTGAGGGTATAATGGAGGACTCAGGGAAGAATGTTGGAGAAGGATTCTAAAAGGATGGATGAGATTTAGTAGAAGAAAAGGGAGGGTAAGAGGACAACACAGGTGAAAGGAAAAGCTTGTACAATGATTCAGAGGAAAGAAAGTATATAGCATCTCTAAAGGACATGAAGAAGCTGTTCCTACGCCCTCTGTGTGGAATCTTTTCCCTTCACTCATCCCTTAAATGGAGGTGTTACCAAACATTTTCCTGTAAGACATGATTCTTCTCCCTTACAGACACCCTCCAGAATTATATTACCATTTCTCATTTTTTTTAAAAAAATTAGATTTGTAAAACTAATAGATCCCTAATGTGTAACTCTAGTTCAATTCAAAACAATATCATTTCTGATCTATTACGATTCGGACCAATGTGACTTCTGGTCTGACCTCCTTAATGACAGATGGTATAGTTACAATCCATTCTTTACATCCACTCATGAGTAAACTCCTAAGTTGACTGACATCAACTTTGTCCTTGGAGATCTTTGTAAGTCTGATTCTCACATTCACTAGGACCTAAAAGTATCAGACCCTGGGGATAGGGCCTAGTAGTCTGTCTGTTTACAGAGCTCCACAAGTGATTTGAAAATTATGCTGTATTGGAGTCTGCTGCTCTAGACCATAGAAAGATGATCTACCTAAATCCATATCTGTCACATGCCACTTAAAAGCCACTGAATGGATCCCTTTTATCCCAAGGATAAAACCTCAATTATTTAATGTATGTTGCAAAACATTTCATAATTTATCTCTCTGTCTCTAACCTTTTCAATTCCTCTACTTATTAACTGCATAACTTTGAACAATTTATTTAAAATTTTTATATTTCTATATTCTCACCTATAACCTGAGAAAAACAATAATACCTACCTCATAGGACCATTATAAGGGCTATATAAAATACAATCCAGGAGAAGAACTTAACATAATACCTGGCACATACTTAGCACTTAAAATATTATGTTATTATTTGATTTGATTTATTGACTGATTCATTGATTGTCTCCTGGATTTTGCAAACTCCACCTCTTCATTCAGGAAACTACTCAGACACTGCCTATTCAGGAAAGTCCTTTATAACATCTAGAGGTCAAAAAAGAGGTATCCCTCCAGCAGTTTGTACTAACTTCATAATGGTGTGCATCTCACTATTGTACACATCCAGTGACTTGACCTTTCTACACAATAAGCTCCCTGACCACAAAACCACATGTCCCTGCATTCAGCCAAGTATCTGGAATAGCACCAGCTCTCAATAAAGGGGTATAGAATGAATGATAGCTCAATTGGCTTAGGTTAATACTAAAGGGTTTTGGTATCCACATACGCAAGGCCTTGAAATGTAGAAAACAGATTTTATTTGGTATACTAGTAAAGAGGAAAGCAATGATTAGTCACTGAGAACCTGTATTAGCAGAGCTATTCCACAGTGTCACAGTGGGGAAGACATCCTCTTAAAGCTGGCTCTATATTGCAACTTCCATAACTGTCAACATACCACTGCCTTCTAAGGTTGTACCAATGCATCTATCTGACAAGATGATACACCATTTTGGTAAGAAGAATGCGTCTTCCATGGGCCCCTGGGTTTTCTCCAGCTCTTTCTAGTTCCTGATCTTTTCCTCTTTTACACAACTCAACAGCTGCTTCTCTGCTTTCAATGTTAGATGCCCCACTTTGAGATGCTTGGTATTTGAATAAAGACCTCTGTTATAACCCAAAGTGACTTGACATGATCTCAGGCCTTGAGAGTTGAGAATGCACCCTGTCTTGGATATCCTGTCTTTGCCAAAGCTCATTTCTGTAGCTGTATCCTCTTCTTGCTTCTGGCTTGTGGTTCCCTATTCTGGTGGTTTATCTCACATACCAGACCCTGTTGGCTGGTAGTGTCCTTTTGCCAGGCCCCCTTTTAGGAACTGGGGCTCTGCAGAGCATCTCCCTGATCCTCATAGCACCTCATTGAGTTCTTTAAATCCACCTTCCATCTGCCTCACCCATCTGAATTGTTACACATGTAATCAAGAAATAATCCATACTTGCGTTCAAGGCACCATAGTTATAAGAATATCTGAAAATGAGTCATGTCAGTGTATTCAGCAATCATCCAATGGTCTTTAAAATATCCTTGTTATTTCTGGTTGGAACTCACACCCTAACAGCCTGGACTGAATTTTGTTATCTTACTTTTTGGGTGCTGTATTCTGTCCAGAAGACACACTTCCTTCCAATATTATCAGCTCAAACTTTTCCATAGTAGTTGTCCCAACTATAGTTTTTTGCCTGCTTCATCAAGATGGTTCTATTGCCGTTAACTTGTTTTTTCATGATCTCAAGCAATAATCCCAATCCCTGAATAAATGATATCTAAAGATCATCAGTACAGTAAGTTTCTCCCTCAATTTCTGAGGCTTACTATCAACTATTGTGCCGTTTATTATTCTCTAGTATCCTGGGGAATAGGACATTAAGCAGAACATTTTTCCATCATGAGAACGAGTGTTGGGTTTGTAATCTGCTACTCTTGAGGCTCACAGCATTGGATTCATATTTCACTCAGTTTCATCCACAACATTTTCTTTAAAAGTTTATGGCTTAATTAGATGAGATTTATATGCAGCTTGTTAATTTACCTGAAGGCAGGTGGAGGAGGCACTAAGGGAAGAATGTATTCCAAATTTAAAGAAGCCACTGTCCTGGAGGTATAATCTGGTGATGGCTTTCAAACATTTCTGTTCATGAAACATGGTAAGAAGTAATCATTGCCAATCAGTAACTCTCTTTCTTGCTCTCTCTCCCCCCCTACTCTTTCTCTCAGATACACACACACTCTCTCTCTCTCTCTTTCTGTCATCTAGGTATCTTTCTACACAAAAATTCATTCATCTATTATTCAATGTATAATAATGAAAAACATACATATATATACACATCATGTGCAAATGTTCATTTATATATGTATATATCATATAATTGAAACAAAAGTTTTATTAAATAATACCTCCCTTTACTATATGTGATGTAATATATTTTTCTATCCTGATTTCTTTTTTTCTTTAATTGATTTCATTTAAGAATGCTGGTCCCAACTCACTAAACTGATTGTGACCCACTAAAGGATCTTGAATGCAATTTGAAAAACTCTGGCCTAGGGAGTAATGAGGATGTGATCCTTCATGCCCTGTTCCTTGATGTTCTCTCTCTCTTTTCCTCCCTCCTTCTCTCCCAGTCCCTTTGTCCCTCCTTCCCTCCGCCTTCTTTTCTCTTCCCACCCTGCACCCTCCCTACCTCTCTGTTTATAAGATGCTTCAAAATATCTTCATATATAATTTAACAGTTGGATATTTAAACCTAGGAAAAACTTCCAGCATATTTGTCACGTTTGTGACTATTAGGCCTGGGTGATCAATAACCCTGTGTGGGTGATTCTGCACTAAGTCATTTCCTGCCATTTGAAAGTAGAATTAACATGTGGTTCTTCAGAGTTTGGCTTAGACCCTAGGTTTTCTAAATATACCTTAAAGCAAGAGTTTCTTTATAAAAGAAGAAACAAAGATGGGGCAATGTGCTGTTTGGAATACATTTGAGATACTTCACCATGATCTGGAGAGGGAAAAACCAAAGAAGTTAAAAGCCTGGCAAACTATCAGAGACAGAGATGGCAGCTATTTGTTTTCAAGTCCCTTGTATTGAAACAATGAGTGCACTCCACGTTGTATCCTGCAGCACCATGATACAAGGTCTGGGAGTAGTTACTAGCATGTGTCTGTGTGATGGGAGCGAAAGCTAAACATTTTAATAGTGTTATGGCCTCTCCTTCTCAAGTTCCCATTAATGCAAATATAGCACATGTGGTTTAAGTCCCAAGAGCCTTGTAGGACACAAATCACAGATGTGGAATAAACATTATCAGAGAATAAGACTCCATGGTCCTCTTGCCATCAACACATGCCCTTATGCTCCCATGACATCAGGCAGATACCTGATAGGATATCTTAAGCAAAATCACAAAAAGTCAGGGTCATCAAAGGACCCAGGATGGCAAGATTCTAAGCGGACTCCAAAGACTTCTTGGTAAATTATGGCAGAGGCTTCAGCTACATCAAGGCTTTCAGAGGACACTTACCATTATGATAATTAAATATAGTAAAAATTACTCATCCTTCCTGCACCAAAATTACCAGAGACTTATGCTATGTGAGGAGTAGAGTGTTTTTGTAATGTAACCCAGATGATGTGATGGCACAAGGCCTGTAAAACAGAGCTGGTGTACTTCAGATACACAATACAATTCCCCCAGCTATCTCAATTCTTCCGTGCTGCCTTCAAGACTACAATTCAAGGTGATTGCTGCTCTAAGATTGCTCTCTTTTCTTTTTCCATCTTCTGTTCATCCCTTTCTTTCCCCATGTCATTCTTTTCCAAAATTTGCAGGCTCAAAAAAATGAGTAAATTGAGTCTCCTCCACCTAGCCCATTATCATCGCTGTATTCTAAAACTGCCACTACATTTAAGAAACTTGGGTAAACGCCTGTGTATTGGTGTACTGCATTTCCCCACATTGCCCATAAGTGAGACTTCAGTATCCATATCCCGACCTGACCTTAAAACTAATATCGGCAGTGCTGTCAATTGCCATGTAGTGTGATTCCGGGAGCTTTAAGAAGCCTCTTTGGATGACAAACTGATTCCCTAAACCTGCCGTCTAAGGTCTGGAACTTTAATTAAGTTATTCCTTTAGATGAAGCCTTTAAAACAGTTAAAAGAAAGGATGATATTTTTCTATACGTTTTCAGTGATATTGCTATGTTTTGTTTAGATATTGCTATGTTACTTTTCTTAGGAAAATATATTAAAGCAAACTATTTCTGAATATAAATGCATACTTGAAGACTTTTAAAATATGCAAAACCAGAAATGTATAAAAACTAAAAACACTTCTAATCATAGTACTCAAAATATCCCTCTTAGTATTTAATGTATTTTCCTTCAGACTTTTTAATACGTATGTTATGTTTATATACACACATATGTGTTTGTATATATATAGGTCATACACAGGTCAAATTAAATATACAATACTGTATCTTATTATATATATTTTTAACATTATATCATGAAGGCTTTTCCACGGCATTATTCTTTGAAAGCATCTGTTTAATGGCTTCCTAACATTTTGTTATAGAGATTTACTGTAATAAATTGAAGTGTCTTCCTATTTTTCCACAATTTAGTTGTTTCCACATTTTGTCATGATAAATAAACCCACGCTGCATAAGCATGACCTTTTGTTAAGATTTTTGATTTGTTTTTCTTAGAAGAGATTGTTAGAAATAGAATTACTAGGTCAAATAAAAGAATTTTGAAGGGGAGGAGCCAAGATGGCCGAATAGGAACAGCTCCGGTCTACAGCTCCCAGCGCGAGCGACGCAGAAGACGGGTGATTTCTGCATTTGCATCTGAGGTACCCTGTTCATCTCACTAGGGAGTGCCAGACAGTGGGCGCAGGTCAGTGGGTGAGTGCACCGTGCGCCAGCCAAAGCAGAGGCGAGGCATTGCCTCACTCGGGAAGCGCAAGGGGTCAGGGAGTTCCCTTTCCAGGGGTGACAGAAAATCGGACACCTGGGGCACCTGGAAAATCGGGCCACTCCCACCCGAATACTGTGCTTTTCCGACGGGCTTAGGAAACGGTGCCCCAGGAGAGTATAGCCCACACCTGGCTCAGAGGGTCCTACGCCCACGGAGTCTCGCTGATTGCTAGCACAGCAGTCTGAGATCAAACAGCAAGTCAGCAGCGAGGCTGGGGGAGGGGCGCCCGCCATTGCCCAGGCTCGCTTAGGTAAACAAAGCAGCCGGGAAGCTTGAACTGGGTGGAGCCCACCACAGCTCAAGGAGGCCTGCCTGCCTCTGTAGGCTCCACCTCTGGGGGCAGGGCACAGACAAACAAAAAGACAGCAGTAACCTCTGCAGACTTAAATGTCCCTGTCTGACAGCTTTGAGGAGAGCAGTGGTTCTCCCAGCACGCAACTGGAGATCTGAGAATGGGCTGACTGCCTCCTCAAATGGGTCCCTGACCCCTGACCCCCGAGCAGCCTAACTGGGAGGCACCCCCCAGCAGGGGCAGACTGACACCTCACACGGCCGGCCAGGTACTCCAACAGACCTGCAGCTGAGGGTCGGGTCTGTTAGAAGGAAAACTAACAGAAAGGACATCCACACCAAAAACCCATCTGTACATCACCATCATCAAAGACCAAAAGTAGATAAAACCACAAAGATGGGGAAAAAACAGAGCAGAAAAACTGGAAACTCTAAAAAGCAGAGTACCTCTCCTCCTCCAAAGGAATGCAGTTCGTCACCAGCAACGGAACAAAGCTGGATGGAGAATGACTTTGACGAGCTGAGAGAAGAAGGCTTCAGACGATCAAATTACTCCGAGCTACGGGAGGATATTCAAACCAAAGGCAAAGAAGTTGAAAACTTTGAAAAAAATTTAGAAGAATGTATAACTAGAATAACCAATACAGAGAAATGCTTAAAGGAGCTGATGGAGCTGAAAACCAAGGCTCGAGAACTACGTGAAGAATGCAGAAGCCTCAGGAGCCGATGCGATCAAATGGAAGAAAGGGTATCAGCCCTGGAAGATGAAATGAATGAAATGAAGCGAGAAGGGAAGTTTAGAGAAAAAAGAATAAAAAGAAATGAGCAAAGCCTCCAAGAAATGTGGGACTATGTGAAAAGACTAAATCTACGTCTGATTGGTGTACCTGAAAGTGACGGGGAGAATGGAAACAAGTTGGAAAACATTCTGCAGGATATTATCCAGGAGAACTTCCCCAATCTAGCAAGGCAGGCCAACATTCAGATTCAGGAAATACAGAGAACGCCACAAAGATAATCCTCGAGAAGAGCAACTCCAAGACACATAATTGTCAGATTCACCAAAGTTGAAATGAAGCAAAAAATGTTAAGGGCAGCCAGAGAGAAAGGTCGGGTTACCATCAAAGGGAAGCCCATCAGACTAACAGTGGATCTCTCGGCAGAAACCCTACAAGCCAGAAGACAGTGGGGGCCAATATTCAACATTCTTAAAGAAAAGAATTTTCAACCCAGAATTTCATATCCTGCCAAACTAAGCTTCATAAGTGAAGGAGAAATAAAATACTTTACAGACAAGCAAATGCTGAGAGATTTTGTCACCACCAGGCCTGCCCTAAAAGAGCTCCTGAAGGAAGCGCTAAACATGGAAAGGCACAACCGGTACCAGCCACTGCAAAATCATACCGAAATGTAAAGACCATCGAGACTAGGAAGAGACTGCATCAACTAACGAGCAAAATAACCAGCTAACATCATAATGACAGGATCAGATTCACACATAACAATATTAACTTTAAATGTAAATGGACTAAATGCTCCAATTAAAAGACACAGACTGGCAAATTGGATAAAGACTCAAGACCCATCAGTGTGCTGTATTCAGGAAACCCATCTCACATGCAGAGACACACATAGGCTCAAAATAAAAGGATGGAGGAAGATCTACCAAGCAAATGGAAAACAAAAAAAGTCAGGGGTTGCAATCCTAGTCTCTGATAAAACAGACTTTAAACCAACAAAGATCAAAAGAGACAAAGAAGGCCATTACATAATGGTAAAGGGATTAATTCAACAAGAAGAGCTAACTATCCTAAATATATATGCACCCAATACAGGAGCACCCAGATTCATAAAGCAAGTCCTGAGTGACCTACAAAGAGACTTAGACTCCCACACATTAATAATGGGAGACTTTAACACCCCACTGTCAACATTAGACAGATCAACGAAACAGAAAATCAACAAGGATACCCAGGAATTGAACTCAGCTCTGCACCAAGCAGACCTAATAGACATCTACAGAACTCTCCACCCCAAATCAACAGAATATACATTTTTTTCAGCACCACACCACACCTATTCCAAAATTGACCACATACTTGAAAGTACAGCTCTCCTCAATAAATGTAAAAGAACAGAAATTATAAGAAACTATCTCTCAGATCACAGTGCAATCAAGCTAGAACTCAGGATTAAGAATCTCACTCAAAACCGCTCAACTACGTGGAAACTGAACAACCTGCTCCTGAATGACTACTGGGTACATAACGAAATGAAGGCAGAAATAAAGATGTTCTTTGAAACCAACGAGAACCAAGGCACAACATACCAGAATCTCTGGGATGCATTCAAAGCAGTGTGTAGAGGGAAATTTATAGCACTAAATGCCCACAAGAGAAAGCAGGAAAGATCCAAAATTGACACCCTAACATCACAATTAAAAGAACTAGAAAAGCAAGAGCAAACACATTCAAAAGCTAGCAGAAGGCAAGAAATAACTAAAATCAGAGCAGAACTGAAGAAAATAGAGACACAAAAAATCAATGAATCCAGGAGCTGGTTTTTTGAAAGGATCAACAAAATTGATAGACCGCTAGCAAGATTAATAAAGAAAAAAAGAGAGAAGAATCAAATAGATGCAATAAAAAATGATAAAGGGGATATCACCACCGATCCCACAGAAATACAAACTACCATCAGAGAATATTACAAACACCTCTATGCAAATAAACTAGAAAATCTAGAAGAAATGGATAAATTCCTGGACACATACACCCTCCCAAGACTAAACCAGGAAGAAGTTGAATCTCTGAATAGACCAATAACAGGAGCTGAAATTGTGGCAATAATCAATAGCTTACCAACCAAAAAAAGTCCAGGACCAGATGGGTTCACAGCCGAATTCTACCAGAGGTACAAGGAGGAGCTGGTACCATTCCTTCTGAAACTATTCCAATCAATAGAAAAAGAGGGAATCCTCCCTAACTCATTTTATGAGGCCAGCATCATCCTGATACCAAAGCCTGGCAGAGACACAACCAAAAAAGAGGATTTTAGACCAATATCCTTGATGAACATTGATGCAAAAATCCTCAATAAAATACTGGCAAACAGAATCCAGCAGCACATCAAAAAGCTTATCCACCATGATCAAGTGGGCTTCATCCCTGGGATGCAAGGCTGGTTCAATATATGCAAATCAATAAATGTAATCCAGCATATAAACAGAACCAAAGACAAAAACCACATGATTATCTCAATAGATGCAGAAAAGGCCTTTGACAAAATTCAACAACCTTCATGCTAAAAACTCTCAATAAATTAGGTATTGATGCGTCGTATCTCAAAATAATAAGAGCTATTTATGACAAACCCACAGCCAATATCATACTGAATGGGCAAAAACTGGAAGCATTCCCTTTGAAAACTGGCACAAGACAGGGATGCCCTCTCTCACCACTTCTATTCAACATAGTGTTGGAAGTTCTGGCCAGGGCAATTAGGCAAGAGAAGGAAATCAAGGGTATTCAATTAGGAAAAGAGGAAGTCAAATTGTCCCTGTTTGCAGATGACATGATAGTATATCTAGAAAACCCCATTGTCTCAGCCCAAAATCTCCTTAAGCTGATAAGCAACTTCAGCAAAGTCTCAGGATACAAAATCAATGTACAAAAATCACAAGCATTCTTATACACCAATAACAGACAAACAGAGAGCCAAATCATGAGTGAACTCCCATTCACAATTGCTTCAAAGAGAATAAAATACCTAGGAATCCAACTTACAAGGGATGTGAAGGACCTCTTCAAGTAGAACTACAAACCACTGCTCAAGGAAATAAAAGAGGATACAAACAAATGGAAGAACATTCCATGCTCATGGATAGGAAGAATCAATATCATGAAAATGGCCATCCTTCCCAAGGTAATTTACAGATTCAATGCCATCCCCATCAAGTTACCAATGACTTTCTTCACAGAATTGGAAAAAACTACTTTAAGGTTTACATGGAACCAAAAAAGAGCCCGCATCGCCAAGTCAATCCTAAGCCAAAAGAACAAAGCTGGAGGCATCAGGCTACCTGACTTCAAACTATACTACAAGTCTACAGTAACCAAAACAGCATGGTACTGGTACCAAAACAGAGATATAGATCAATGGAACAGAACAGAGCCGTCAGAAATAATGCCACATATCTACAACTATCTGATCTTTGACAAACCTGACAAAAAGAAGAAATGGGGAAAGGATTCCCTATTTAATAAATGGTGCTGGGAAAACTGGCTAGCCGTATGTAGAAAGCTGAAACTGGATCCCTTCCTTACACCTTATACAAAAATCAATTCAAGATGGATTAAAGACTTAAATGTTAGACCTAAAACCATAAAAACCCTAGAAGAAAACCTAGGCAATACCATTCAGGACATAGGCATGGGCAAGGACTTCATGTCTAAAACACCAAAAGCAATGGCAACAAAAGCCAAAATTGACAAATGGGATCTAATTAAACTAAAGAGCTTCTGCACAGCAAAGGAAACTACCATCAGAGTGAACAGGCAACCTACAAAATGGGAGAAAATTTTCGCAACCTACTCATCTGACAAAGGGCTAATATTCAGAATCTACAATGAACTCCAACAAATTTACAAGAAAAAAACCAACAACCCCATCAAAAAGTGGGCGAAGGACATCAACAGACACTTCTCAAAAGAAGACATTTATGCAGCCAAAAGACACATGAAAAAATGCTCACCATCACTGGCCATCAGAGAAATGCAAATCAAAACCACAATGAGATACCATCTCACACCAGTTAGAATGGCAATCATTAAAAAGTCAGGAAACAACAGGTGCTGGAGAGGATGTGGAGAAATAGGAACACTTTTACACTGTTGGTGGGACTGTAAACTAGTTCAACCCTTGTGGAAGTCAGTGTGGCGATTCCTCAGGGATCTAGAACTAGAAATTCCATTTGACCCAGCCATCCCATTACTGGGTATATACCCAAAGGACTATAAATCATGCTGCTATAAAGACACATGCACACGTATGTTTATTGCGGCATTATTCACAATAGCAAAGACTTGGAACCAACCCAAATGTCCAACAATGATAGACTGGATTAAGAAAATGTGGCACATATACACCATGGAATACTATGCAGCCATAAAAAATGATGAGTTCACGTCCTTTGTAGGGACATGGATGAAATTGGAAATCATCATTCTCAGTAAACTATCGCAAGAACAAAAAACCAAACACCGCATATTCTCACTCATAGGTGGGAATTGAACAATGAGAACACATGGACACAGGAAGGGGAACATCACACTTCGGGGACTGTTGTGGGGTGGGGGCAGGGGGGAGGGATAGCATTGGGAGATATACCTAATGCTAGATGACGAGTTGGTGGGTGCAGCACACCAGCATGGCACATGTATACATATGTAACTTACCTGCACGTTGCGCACATGTACCATAGAGCCTAAAGTATAATAATAATAATAATAATAATAATAATAATAATAAAAAGAAAAAAAAATAAAATGTATCATATAAACCCTAAAAAAAAGAAAAAAATTTTGAAAGGCTGCTGAAATGCATTACTAATCATTTTCTAGAAAGTTTGTTCCAAGTTGTATTATCTCACCAAAATTTAAAGCATAAGCCCATTTCAATTCATATTTTCTCTGAAGTAACATGATATTATATACTTTGCGAATTTTGCAAGAAAACTCATTTTTTCTTAGGTTTGCATTTCTTTTATAATTAGGCATTTGTGGGTTTTTTTTCTTAGAATTTCTTACTAATGTGCTTACACATTTTTAAGGTTCAGTATTTTTAAGATTAGAATGCAGTTTTAAGGAAGTTTATTAAATTTTGGTTAAAATTACCACATAAATTTTCCCAATTTATTTTAAATGGCACTTTTAATGAAATTATTGTTGTTTCTTGGTATTCAAAGGAGCTTGATTCCAGGGCTGCTGTGAATACCACAATTTGCACATAGAGTCCCACCGTTGGCCCAAAGCAAATCTTCGATACAAGAAGTCAGCCCTCAGTATCAGGGGTTTTATATTCTGTGAATACTGCTCTTTCCCTCTGCACTCTTGGTTGCAGATGTGGAAACATCAGATACAGAGAGATCCCTGTATTTATTGGGAAAAAAACCCCTCTCATATTAATGGGCCCCTGCAATTCAAATCCACATTGTTCATGGGTCAACTGCATTTATATATAAATGTGTTATTTTTAATTTTTCCATTGTAAGCTTTAGGTATTACTCATTTGTAATTTTTCCAATTTATATTTTAATTCTTAGAAATCATTTGAAGGACCCTAAATCTTTTATGTGAACTTTAAATATTTCTTCTCTTCCCCCAGGGTATCCTATTGGGAATTTGATAAGATTGTATATTATATCTATATTAATTTGGGACAAACAAAAAATTTAAAACTAGTAAGACCTCTGCCTCAGAAAAGAAAGTATGTCTCACTATTGCAAGGTTTTGTTTATGTCTCTCAGTAAATTTTGACAGTTTTATTTGTATATTTACACTTAGCCTTAGGTATTTGAAATGGAATTTTGAGAGGGGCCTGGAGAAGAACTTGAGGACAATAGGTGTCTCAGCAAAAGAGAAACTACAACTCCAAGAAAGGAAAGGCTCAGCACAAGTAGATGGGGAGAATTTTTCTATCACACCATTTACCACGGGGGGCTGTCCTGATGACTCCAATGAGGCCACTATCCCTTTATCCTCTTCCTGTTGTTGGGCCTGTAGCATGTGTTTCTCACAGGACACAGTCTCTGAATTGACTCTAAGCTAACAGGTGCTACTAGAGTACTAATCCAAAGCCAGGAAAATTTTCTGACAATAAAAAATAGTATTATTGTACCCAAAATATACTATTCCTATTGGTTTGAGTTTCTTGTTCTACAGATGATGGAAGGTGAAACCCTACTCCATCAGCAGTTGCAGAAACTTTCATCCAATTGTGGATCCAGGTTTTTACCTTTATCCAAAAATTGGTTTCTCAAGTTACTATAAACTCTTCATAAACAACCTTTTTAGTAGTCGTGTAATATTATGTCATTTGGATATATCATATGGCATTCTCAATTTTTGGACTATGGCTTAAATTTCTTTTATATCTTTATAATGTCTAACAAAATGAAAGCCTGTAACTTTGAGTGCAGAAGCAGAACATAAAAGTAGCAGAATAGCAAGAGACAGTATCGCTCAAGTTGAAACATATGGGTTTGGCAGATACCACTTTGGTCACATCTGTGCCCGTCATTCACAAGCTCAGTCCTGCACAAGTCATTTCACTACCCGCTGCTTCTGTCTCACCTGTAGAGATTAAAAAGTGTAGCTATTACATAAGAATGTGGCAACAATTAAATGTAATCCATGAAAATCCTGCGGCAAAGTACCTGGTAAAGAGTATCTAATTATCCATATTAAGTACAGACAAGTACAGAACAAGGTGTATCTGAAACCACCCCTCTCATTTTCCCTCCCCCAGATGCTCTTCTCCTAGTGTATTTTGTGAAATAAGAGAAACTCTTCAAATGAATGACACGAGAAAGAAGAAAGTATGTGTTAACCATTCACATCTATGCATAAGCATGTGTGGTATATCTCCATAATCCACAGGTGTGATCATTAGGCACAGATAAATTACAAAATGCAATTAGAAAATGTGACAAGTAATGAGCATATTATTGTAGGCTGCAGCAATTAAATCCTGTGTAGAAGGGGATAAAGAGACCTGACTTAAGACCCCCGAGACCCAGGTCGAATCTTTCTGCTTACTCAGGCACTACATTCTCCAATACCTCTTAGACCAACTTTTTCAAAGAAGTTGTCACCTCAATGGCAACTTCTAAGAAGCAAAAAAGGAAAGGAGCACCTCAACCACAGAGACTTCGCAGAATCCCTATTAGAGTGAAAACGCCTCCCAGAATCCCTGAAAAGGGAATTGGTAGTCCTGACCCCTGTCCCAAGAGGGGTTAGAGGTGAGACGGTATGCTGAGAGAAATCTGTTGCCTGATCCTAAGCTTCTGGTGGAGTGGTGTTGGGGGCGTGGGGGGTGGGGGGTGGGGAGGGGTGGAGGAAGTGGCAGGCAGGGAAGCAAGGGAAGAGGCAGGGTCTATGCCTAGGACTAAGACAGTCTGTAAATGGCTTGTGTTACTGTGTTTGTGTTGCTGTGCCCGTGAGAACAATTACAGATGCACTAAAAGCTCCAACCTGAGGTCAGGACCAAGAGGCTGGAGAAAGAAGGGACCTCAGAGGTAAAACAAAAGAAAAGGCTTACCAACTTTGGCAGTGGGAGCATCTTGATACCAGCTAGAAAACAAACCAAAGCAAATTGACAACAACAACAAAATCCAGGCAAGTATGACAGAATAACAGAGGACAAAGAACAATGGGGGGAGACCAGACCAACTGCAAAGGAGTGAAACCAGCAAGGATTCTCCTTAGAAGGCAAACTCTATGAGGGCAGAAACTCTAATTTTGCCTCTTTATGGCTTGCAGGGTCCCCAGGACCTGTAATTCAGTTTGGCAAAGAGAAAGTGCTATTTATTGAAAGAATAAATGAAAGACTTGGCGAATACAGACTATTATTTTATATGCCATGAGACCAAGTAACTTCACCCTTTTTTTTTTTGGTTTTTTAAAAATTATTTTAAGTTCCAGGGTACATGTGAAGGATGTGCATGTTTATTACATAGGTAAACATGTGTCATGGTGGTTTGCTGCACCTAACAATCCATCATCTAGGTTTTTTTTTTTTAAATTATTATTTCCATAGGTTATTGGGGAACAGGTGGTGTTTGGTTACATGAGTAAGTTCTTTAGTGGTGATTTGTGAGGTGTTGGTGCACCCATCACCCAGGCAGCATACACTGCACCTGATTTGTAGTCTTTTATCCCTTACCCCCTTCCCACCCTTTCCCCTTGAGTCCCCAGAGTCCATTGTGTCATTTTTATGCCTTTGCATCCTCATCGCTTAGCTCCCACTTATAAGTGAGAACATACGATGTCTGGTTTTCCATTCTTGAGTTACCTCACTTGGAATAATAGTCTCCAATCTCATCCAGGTTGCTGCAAATGCCATTAATTCATTCATTTTTATGGCTTAGTAGTATTCCATTGTATATATATATACCACAGCTTCTTTACCCACTCATTGATTAATGGGCATTTGGTTTGGTTCCACATTTTTGCAATTACAAATTGTGCTGCTATAACTTTGCCTTTCACCTAGACATCATCTTGAATAAGAATGCCTTTCACCAGCATTCTTTTAAAACAGAACATGATTAATCTTTTTACTTTTTAATATTTATCAACATGATGGGTGAGAATGGTGTCCAAATTTAGGCTGCAATTCCCTGACTCTTAAGTAAAGTTAAACTTTTTTTTTTCTATAAGCTTATTCAAAATTTTAATTATTTGCCTTAAATTTTTTTTAGTTATCTATTGGCATATTTCTTATGCATTGAGGTGCTGTCTTATATTTTCCCTCCTTGCAAATATATTTTTTTCATCTGCCAATCCTTTTTTTATGTTCTTTGTGGTATCTTTAGTCACAAAGGTTTTAAATTTTATGGTTTTACAATTTGTTTACGTAAGTCATTTTTTCCTGTGATAATCTATTTCTTTTGTGGTTCACTATTCTCTAAAATCAGGTTTAAATTTTATCAGTTTTTTTTTCCTAAACAATGAATGAGGTGATCACTTGATTTTTCTTCTTTATTGTGTCTTAGTTAGGATATACCAAAACAAATTTCATCCTGTTACAGATACTTGCACTCTGAATATAAGTATTTCACTTGGTCAACAAGATTTGATTGCTAATATTGTATTTTGAAATCCTACCGTCGTCATGATCAGCCTGCAGTTAGTTTCCTTTTTGGTGCTATCCTTGCTTGATTTTGTTTTCTGGTTATTCAATTCTCAGAAATAAATTGGGACGTTTTCCATATTTCTTTTTTCTTGAGACACAGTCTTGCTCTGTTGCCCGGGCTGGAGTGCAGTGGCGTGATCTTGACTCACTGCAACCTCTGCCTCCCAGGTTCTAGCGATTCTGCCTCAGCCTCTCAAGTAATGGGATTATAGGCATGCACTCCTACACCTGGCTAACTTTTGTATTTTACAAGAGACGGGGTTTTACCATGTTAGCCAAGCTGGTCTCAAACTCCTGACCTCAAGTGATCCACCTGCCTTGGCCATCCAAAGTGTTGGGGTTACAGACGTGAGCCACCATGCCCGGCCTGTTTTTCATATTTCTATGTGTAAGATCTTACATAACATGGAGAGTGCTTGGTCTTTGAAGATTTGGTAATATGCATCTATAAAAATGTTCCTTATGCTCTTTCAGGTATAGATATTTTATTGTTTTTCAAATTTTTTCTATTGAGAAAATTTCAATTTCTTGAGTTAATTTTCTAGGCTTAAATTTTCCTAAAAATAATTCATATTATCTATGTTTTCTGAGTTATTAATGGAGTTTTATGCAAATATTTTTTCTAAGACATTTCTTACTTGTAGCCATTTTCTTATCTCCAATATAATTTCTTTTCTCTCTTTTTGGCTATAATTGTCAATTATTTTCAATGTTACTACTGTTTCTTTTTAAGGGAACAGCTTTTCAGTTTTATTGATCAAATCTGCTTCATTTGTAGTTTACTGCCTCATCATTTCGTTTTGGCTTTTATCTTTATTAAATTTTTTAGTACATTTTCTTTGGGGTTATTTTGATTTTTATACCTTTTAAATCTTTCTTTAATTACATATATATGTATACATATACATATATATTTATTTCCTAAATATATGCAATAAGGTGATTAATAGTCCTCTAAAAATATTTTGTATTCTGTCATTTTTTTTTCCATTAAGCAAAACGTTTCAGGCAATGGCTGACTAGCCTCAGATTAACTTTCTGCCAGAGAGCGTGCACACACACACACACACACACACACACACACACACACACACACACACACCCCTACCTACCTTCCATCTAGGGCACTGAAGAGCTAACAACACAGAAAACATGTGAGCCTAGATTTTGAAGAGAATGGAATCCTGGACAGATGAGCTCACAGTTTGGTCTTGCTTCTTCTCCTGAGGCATTCTGCATTGAAAAGCTGTGAGTACGCTGGTTAAAGTGGCCCACGCCTGTCATCCCAACACTTTGGGAGGTCAAGGTGGGAGGATCACTTGAGCCCAGGAGTTCAGAATCAGCCTGGGTAACATAGTAAGACCCCATCTTTACAAAACATAACAAATAAACTAGCTGGTCGTGGTGGCTTACAGCTGTAGTCCAACCTATTCAGGAGGTTAAGGTGGGAGGATCACTTGAGTGAAAGAGTTCACAAGATTACAGTGAGCTATTATTACAGCTATTATTGATTGACTGTCTGAATCAGTCAATCAATAAAAATTAAGTAAAAGCTATAGGTGATAGGCTGAGAAGCTTATCAGAGTTGATGGCAGCCTCACAGGGCTTGAGAAACAAAATTGCCGTTTATATTCCACCAAGGTGGAGGGGCCCTGAGGCATTCAGTTGGGATCCTGAAGAACTATGCCTTAAACAGAAGAGCAAACCAGAAATATACCATCCCTCACAAAGGCAGAAACCTGGTATTGAATAAACATAATCTCTACTTGGATTAAGATGATCTGCTCCTAACCTAAAGGGCCTGCAAAAAATAGAAAAGAAACACAGTCTTTCTGGAATAAAATATCATCCTCCAGATTCTTAAATTACCTCTACATATTTTAATATGTAATGTCTTGCACTTGATTCAAAAAGATTTTTAATAAACAACTGACAACAAATAGAAAATTTGATGGAATTTGATCCATAATAAATCTAGATAATCCAGGTATAGATACAATACAATATTTTCAAAATATAAATAAGATGAAAAGTTTTGGCAGATAATTGGAAATAACCAATAAAATAAAAATTTAGACCTGAAAATAGTTGAAATTAAGAGAGATTTCACAGTAGATTAAACATAGAAAAATAAACTGAATAGGTCAGAATAAAACATACATACCTGGAGCACAGAGAAACAAAAGAATGGAAAATTCTGAAAAGAGCATAAGATATAAGAAAAGGTTTGAGAGATATATAACTGGGGTCTCAGTAAAAGAGGTGAGAGAGGAGAAGCTGTATTTAAACCTAATTGCTGAGAACTCTTCAAAGCTGCTGAAACACATTAAGCCACAGATTCAAAAATCACTACAAACCTCAACCAGGATAAATAAATTAAAAAAAAATCTGTCCTTGCTATACCATAAGTAAATACCTGAAAACTAAAGACAAAGAAATTCTTAGAAGCACTCCCCAAAAAGATGATTTTAATTTAAAGAAGCAATAATAAATTACCAGTTAATACTACAATTAAAAGTAATTTTCACAAGAAACCCGTGAAAAGATAGCACTCATCCTCAGTAACAATTTGAGGTTGATTCTGATAAATATTTTACTTTGATAGCTGGAATTTTTATTAAAAGCTACCAAATAGTGATACAATTCAAATATCACCATTATATATATTTATCAATACATTTACAAGAAATCATGTATTTGAAAAGTCCAACCAGATATTTTCAATGATGCTTCCTTTCGTACTAATTACATTTAATCCATTTCCGTTTTGTTCTTAATCACCCTTGTTTCTACTACTCTAGATCAACACAGGAACCACCTCTTAAAAACAAGACATAGAGCTTCCAAAGTGTTCCACCTGTCTCCGTTCCTAACCCTTTACACTCAATTTCATTACCAAGCTGACAGAGCAATCATTAAAAGATATAAACAGAATCATGTCACTTCTCTGGCCCGAACACCCTACTGGTTCAAATTGAAACACTCGATCACAGTTTACAGGTTTATGTGACCTGACCATTTGCCTATCGTATTGACCCCTCTCCTCTCAAACCTCAGCCTCTTGCTCTGTGCCTTTGAACAAGACCTGAGCTTTTGGACTTCTGGTTTCCTCTTTCAGGAATCCCCTTTACTCAAACTATTCCCTCTCTTTCTGATTCATCTTCAATATCACTGCCTCTGGGAGATATAAAAGGTAAGAGAGTATATACTTTCTCACTGCTTGCTATTACTTTCTCGATCTTTCTCATAATAGATTTTTAATTGACATGTATTTTTGCTTATTTGATTATTGACTTTTTCCACTAACATGTAAATTTCATGAATCCAGATTTTTCTTCTGTTTTAGTTACCAATGTATCTCCAGTTCTTAAAACAGTAGTATGTCAATACTTATTGAATGAATGAATCAATTTATTCAAAAGTTTTTACTGAGTGCCATGCGTTACTCTGCTTTTGTACACAAGAAAAAGATGAATACATAGGATCCTTATATTCAATAAAGCTATAGAATAATAAGAAAACACACAAATAACTAGTAATCAATATAAGTATAATAGAGAAGTTAAAAGAAGCAAAGTCCATGTCACAATGATGTAAAGTTTGTTTGTTTTGATAGAAAAGTAATTGATTAATGTGCATATCTCCAAATAGCAGGTTAATGATTACTTTAAATGCTTATATTTAGACAATAATTTTCTGTTAAATTTATTAAATACAGAACTAAAGGCCATGGTTCCTAAAATATGAATCCTGCCATGGTCTTAAAAATATATAGTTTTACAAGTATTTTAATTAATGTACCCTTTTCTACTATATTTTCTTTCTTCTTTTGTTTTCTTGAGATAGTCTCGCTCTGTTGCCCAGGCTGGAGTGCAGTGGCATGATCTTGGCCTACTGCAGCCTCCGCTTCTGAGGTTCAAGTGATTCTCCTGCCTCAGTTTCCCAAGTAGCTGGGATCACAGATGCCTGCCACCATGCCCTGCTAATTTTTATATTTTTAATAGAGACAGGGTTTTTCCATGTTGGTCAGGCTGGTTCGTGAACTCCTGACCTCAGGTGATCCGTCTGCCTTGGCCTCCCAAAGTGCTGAGATTACAGGCGTGAGCCATCACGCCCGGCCTCCTACGATACTTTCATTTTTTATTATTACTCTGATTGAAGCTATCACGATCATATAAATCCCTGTCATCAACAAAACCTAACCATGCTTTTTCAAAAAAAAAAAAAAAAAAACCCTTACCTCCTTCAGATTTTACTCAAATGTCACCTTTCTGAGGCCTTCTCTGGCCACCCTATTTAAATTTCCAGTGTCTGCTCTTTATTTTAATTTTCTTGTTGTCATAGCAACACATATACACTACATATTTTATTTTTCTGCCCATTTCCAGTCTCATTAAATTAGAATATAAACTCCATGGGAGTAGAATTCTTTTCTGTTTGTTAACTGCTATTTCCCAGTACACATCTTAACGCTCGGCACATATGTATACCGCTCTGTGACACAAGGTAGGTGCTCAACTAAGTACTTGCAGAATGAATGTTCACACATTTTCGCATGCTTTCTTCCCCTCCAGGATGGACTATAGATATTCTATCTCAAATAAGAGAAAATGCTGACATAAAAGTGGGTGTATTGTAATAGACAATCACATAGACTGGTGTCAATTAATAAGTATATTAAGCACATTTTTTACATTCATCTCAAAGATGAATTTGTTACTATGCACATGTATCCACATCAGTAGTTGATGAAACATCACATGAATCTTCATGTGATGTGATGATGACATCTTATTTGTCATCAAAACAAATAATAGATGTTCACATTACAAGGAATATACCATTTTATAATAGAATTCACCATTACTTTTAATACGTTGGTATAATAAAATTTAATTAAAATTTTATTTTATTTTATTTATATAGTACTCTTCAAAATGATGTGTACCAATACTGGTTTCAGAAAGATTTTTGGTTCAATTTAAAAGATCAACATCTCAGTTGTATTTAATTTTTTTTTACATTCAAAAACTATAAAAGTGAAACAAAATATATTTTTGTTTTAGAATAGGGGAATAAAGGGCGCTCCTACAGCATCCAAAGTACAGTCACACATCACTTAACGACAGGGATACATTCTGAGAAATGCACCATTACACAATTTTGTCATTGTGAGAATATCACAGAGTGTTCACTTACACAAACCTAGATGGTACAGCCTACCACACACTTAGGCTACATGGTATAGCCTATTGCTTGTAGGCTATAAACTAGTTCAGTATATGACTGTACTGAACACTACAGGCAATTGTAGCATAACGGTAAGTATTTGTGTATCTCAATATATTTAAGCATAGAAATGGTATGGTAAAAATACTGTGTTGTATGCCTATGGAACTGCCACCATATATATGAGCTGTCATTGATCAAAACATTGTTATGCAGTGCATGACTGTATTATTCTTTGTAGTGGGGGTATATAGGTGAATAATAACATTTTTTTCAGAGAGCTTATACTATGATATAGGAATGATCTTAAATCATGTAACATTAACATGAAGCTAAATAAGTTTGATTAAATAAGTGGTTAAGCCCAGTTAAAGGACCACTGGAGATATTCCCTTGTGGAATTAACACTTCTAATACGACTGTGTCTCCACTTCTGTTTCTGACATAAATTAATAAGATTCTATTTGGTTAAAAAAAAAGATTCTCTCATTAGTGTCCCATCAAAAATAGCACCATTTGCCTCATTAATTTTAATGAGGTTGTTGTGTTGTTGTTGTTTTCTATTGGTAGGTGTGGGTGTATGATATATGTGTCAATGTGTTAGACTTGTATCTTCAAAGAACATGCTTTACATAGGCTAGCTTTTCTCTGAAACTAAAATAAAATTGCTTAACATGGTGGCACCTGGTTAGGTAGACAGGTAATATATTTTCAATTTATTCTGAAAAAATAAAAAGTGTCAGAGATCATTGCTTTCTATGTCAAACACTCATAATTAAACAATGTCATTATCAGAATATTTTATATTGTTTATAATACATGTAAGATACACTCTTCAATCCAAGTTTTAAAGGAAGAGAACATATCTTCTGTTATCTACAGTCCCAAATGAACAAAAAATCTCAAAATAACAAAGGGAATTAATTTAAGCTATCATTCTTCTTTCCCAAATCACAGAAAACTTTATTAGCTGAATGGTTAAAATATTAATTTAATTATACTGAAGTTTGATATATTTTCTAATTTATGAAAATTTAAAAATGAATGTTTTAGATATGTATAAATTCTAATCAAATGCTTCAAATATCATCTGTATTTAAGGAAGACATTTTACTTTTTTGCAATTATCTACATAATAGAAGTACTTGAACACATACACAATACTGATGTATTTCAAGAGTATAAGTAATGTCCGTGGAGTTTTTAATCTGTTTGAAATTATCTTTGGCAAAAATGATATGAGAACTATTAGCATAATGAGTGGGGGAGTTCTAAGAAAGTAGATGTTGGGAAATTATTAATCTAATCTCAACTTTTAGATGTGAAATAATTTGTAATATTTCATAACATGTTCTCAAAGATAGTAGTAGGCTTAGATATATGCAGCCTAAAGCTGGAAGAGATCTTAATAGTGTGGTCCAGAGTTTCAGTGAGGAAGGAAAAGAAGTCCAGATATAGAAAAGTGCACACAAGTAGTTTAAGTAGTTTGTAGATTAAGAATATGAAAAGAGAGAAGCAAAGGAGGAGGAGGAGGAGGAAGGGAGGAAGGGAGGAAGGGAGGAAGGGAGGAAGGGAGAGAGGGAGAGAGGGAGAGAGATTGTCCAAAGAAAAATTCACAACTTTCTTCAGATTAAATAGTTTGAAATTGAAATCAACCCTTTCTATACCAAGAGTAATGAACAGAGAGCATTCTGTGTGGGGCTCAGGCACAGACATTACAACTCTTGCTTTTACTTCCTCAGAAAAGAGTGAGAGGAAAAAAGATATATATATATATATATGTGTATATATATATATATGTGTATATATATATGTGTATATATATATGTGTATATATATGTGTATATATATATATGTGTATATATATGTGTATATATATGTGTATATATATATGTGTATATATATGTGTGTATATATATATGTGTATATATATGTGTATATATATGTGTATATATATGTGTATATATATGTGTATATATATATGTGTATATATATGTGTGTATATATATATGTGTATATATATGTGTATATATATATGTGTGTGTGTATGTCTATATATATATATATATATATATATATAGACATACACACACACATACAGAAGTCAGACTTTAAAAACCCACACCAGAAGAAAAATTATTCCAGAAAACAGGAGAAAATGTCACACACAATTTTTTCTAGGAAAACTTGGACCTATTGAAACAAATACACAAGAATAAATGCAAATGGTAAAAGAAAAGATAATTTGGCAAAAATATAAAACGAGCATACTCAGAGCTCAAAAGAATTGAGTATTACAAGAAAAATTATACCAAAAATTAAAATGCATTAAAAATGCAAGAAGTAGAATAGGTACAATGACAGGTAGGGTAAAATACACAAAATTAAAAAAATGAAATCAAAGATTTTGAAGAGAATATTGGATTTAATCAAACTGGTAGAGTGAACACAAACGTTAGTCCTACTCTCCTGTCATATTTCCACCAAAGCAACAAAAAACCAATATCTACATGAAGAATATCCCAGGGTATTTTGTTTCTTGTTGTTGCTGTTGTTTTCATTTCCACTGAAGAGAGAAAAAGCATGCTCAGAATCTTGATTCATTCAGTGAATGATATTTCTAAACCACCACATAGATGAAAATAGATCCCAAAAAGTCATTACCTTTTCTAAAGGTAGAAAATAAGAAAGGAAATGATGACTACTTATATTAAAGGCTTCATCTTAAAAAATATGAATGGGTTATATTTTCCCATCAATGAATAGAGCTTATGAGGCTGAGTTAAGAGAGAGAGATATATATCAATACACTATTCACAAGAGATAAAACTAAGAAAACAATGAAGCCTAAAATGAAGGATGCAAATGTATACTCCTGAAGCGTTATAAAAAATATAAAATAAACTTTCAATATTCAGAAAACAAAAGATATAATAGGGACAAGCATTAATAAATGGTAGCCCAAATATTTCTATTTTTCACCAGATTTTTTTCCTCCATGTAGGAACTCAGCTAGACTCCATTTCTAAGCCTCCCTTGTAGTTATGTGTGCTTAACAGAATACGGACAGTAAATCCGCCACTTCCAGACCTGGTCCTTTGATGTTCTCCTGTACAACTTTCATCCCCTTTCCTTTTCCATTAGCTGAATGGAGAGGACTCTCAGAAACTAATAGAAGATGGAACCATAAGATGGGAGAAACCTGAGTCCCTAAATGACCATGGTGTTCATTGCCTTACAGAGAACACACTCAATGAACTGTGATATGATCAAGAAATAAACTTTGTGCTAAGACACTAAGAATATGTAATTCATGTATCATGATGCCTAGTGCTACCCTAGAAGTAGTCTATCTTGGTAAAATGCATTTTATGTGAGAAAATAAAATAATGCCTGATTAAATAAAGTATATAAAGCAAAAATGGTGAGAAATACAAGGATAAGTTTGAAAATCCATAATATATTGACAAATAAATGGACAAATTGACAAACTTAAATTGACAGATTGACAAAGTAGAAACATGGGGATTTAAAGAATACAATGATGTAAACACGATTGTCTACACTATCATAAAGAAGAATATTTGGAATATTTAAAAATATTAACTGTAGCTTAAGGCACAAAGACAGTATCAATGGTCCACCAAAGCCACACCTCTTAACTACAATATCCTACAATTAGAAATTAAAAGCAAATGGCATAGCTGAAAAGAATCCATTCTCTTGGAAGCAATAGCATATAAACAAACACTCTTCTAAAGAATATTTTGGTAAAAAAGACATTAAAACTAGAATTGTAAACTCTTAAAATTGAACAACATTAGCTTACAAAATATGGGCGTGTGGTGAAAATTCTAAGATCAAAATACAAACTAGTAAAAAATTATTAACTGAGGTACATCCATTTATGAAAGCCAATAGATATGAGAAAACAACAAAAGACATGTAAGATGCTCATCATTGGTACAATTGAAAAAGAAAATTGAAATAAAATGAAACAGAAAAATATTCAAAGATCTGACAGATGAAAACTCCCCTGAAATAGAGAAAAACCTGAATTTACAAGTAGATAAGATGTAAGTGTTCTAGGAAAAAATGCCACAGAATTAAAATCCTAAAATATGATCTTGCAGCATTACCAGACTTTATGGACAAAGAAAAAGTCCTGTGGACCTCAAGGCAGAAATAGGAAGTCACTTATTAGAGCAAAACAGGCTGACTTCAGACTTCTTTATGTCAACATTCTTATGCAAGAAATGATGGAGAAAGTCTAGGGTCCTGGTAGAAATGAAGCATTACCCAAGCACTTTGTATGTAGTCAAGTGTTATGTTCACACACAAAGGCACCCAAAAAGATGGCCTTGGACAATGTGAATCTCGTAATACATTTGATTCCAACCAATCAATAATCAAAACAGTTAAAAATATCTTCAAGTGAGAAAGTTGTTATATAAAATGAGGGACACTCCTTAAGCTAAAACTTACTGAGAATTAGAGTGACAGAAGAAAATAGTCAACTTGACAAAAAATGTAACTAATAAATCTATATGTAGTTTATGACAATGTGAAAAGAGGAGTACAAATTTTTTATATTTTATAAAGGGAGTAAATTTTACTGAAGTTGATGAAGCAAGTATTAAAATGTATAAGGATAACTGTAAGAATAATGAATTCTCATAAGAGGGGAAATCAAAAAAATAAAAAACACAAAATGATAAGCAAAATTTGATTAAGGCCACGATACAAAACAAATAAAGCAAAAGCAAAAGCAGAAAAAAAAAACACCCTGCTTATAAGCATTTATTTGTTTTGCTATAGGAAGGTATACATTATAACATCAAACTTACTTAATATACTTCATAAAATGCTTTCTCCTATCACACAATAAATTGGTATAAAATTTGATAAAAAGATTTATTTGCATTACAAATTATTTAGCAAGGGTTAACTCTGTCATTCTAAAGTTCATCTTGATTTTTCACAAATTATTTTCAGACTTTGGAATCACTGCAAAGAGAGAAAAATCTAACCTACAGATTGTTTTCATGTAGAAGTTGTAAATTTTGATAATATGGGTTTCATCTCAGGCAGGCTTTGAGAAACTTCATACTGCATATGCCAATATAATCTGGGCCTATTTTAATGTGTAAGTTCTCACCACCACCTAAGTAATAATAATTCTCATTAATTTTAAGAGCATGATCATGAGTCCCCTTATTTACTTTTTCTTATTTTATAAACTCAATGCAATTCACCAATTTTCCTTAATGCTGTTGCCTAATGAGGCACTCATCTTCCTTTGGTTGCTCTATGCCAGAGCTTCTCAGAATCAACCCTAGAGCTTGTGCCAGGTACCTGGTAGGAATTCATGTGTTTGCTGATGAATGACTAAATCAAACATGACTTCATAGTTTACATCTTATTTAAGCTGAACAAAGACTGTTTAAATCAAATATTAATCAACTAATACAAACCTAAAGGAAACCCACACATGCAGTATCAGATACTTATTTTAAATTAGAAGTACCCATGCTTTAGGTGATAAACATGCTCCTGAAAAAATATAAATTTTTGTATTAGATTAAATGATACACACAACATTTTCAGGCTATAATTTGATCCCATCTGTTTCTGTCAATTTATTCATTTATATTCTATATATATCTTAGGGTCTCTGTCAAATTTTACTTCTTCAATACAAATTTCTTCCATAGAATGTTTTGCCTTCCAGACTTTCATAATTCTATCATCGCCACTATCATTGTCTTTACCAATTCTTGTTCTTGAACTCTATCATTCTTGTTTTCTCCATCTCCTTTGCCTGCAGTATATGATCACTTACGTTTCCCTTGTCCTTCAATGTTCACAATCATCAGTATATTCCACCCCCTACTGATGCCAAAGTTTGCCACCATGTTGTCTTTGGACTCCCTTCCGTTTAACAACTGAATATTTAATAACTTTAATATCATAGCTACATCATGTTTCTCAACAACTCCAAGGCCAGTAAATATTAACATTATTGGGATTTTCCATTTACACTAGAGAAATTGCGATCTACTCTCACTTGAATAAGTCTTGAGTAATGTGGCTCCCCTTCCTTTTCTTTAAAAAAAAAATTACATCCTGGTACCAAGTGTGCAGCTCCTGACGAGTCTTGCATGGATAGTTGTCTCTCGTGAAAATTTAAGTGCTGTTTATGTTAGCTTCATATACTCATAATAGAAACTCAACAATCAAAGGGATTGAGTGATTTTATAGAATGATTATTTTACAAAATTTAAAGAATTGTATTTAAAATTACACACACACAGAAAAATACACATATACACATGCACTCTTCCCTTGACTGCTGAAACTCCAGTCTTTTTCTGGTCTGTTTTCATATCTCACTCATATATTTCTTCCATTGCTGGGCATGCCTTCTCCATCATTATGTATTATGCAATTTTTAAAAACAGTTTAAGAAATTGGTTGTGTTTTTGTTTTGGGTTGTATTTTTTTCCTAATTTGATCCCTAGTAATACATATGTATTTTTGAAAATAGTAACTATTATGTGCCTCTTTGTAACCATCACAATACTTAATCTATCTCTGAGTTAGTGAAAAATAAGTTAAATTGAGTTGATGGAGTTTGAAAATTAGAAGAAATATATTAAGTCCCACGAAAGTGAGGCATGTGAACTGGAAGTGGTCCACAGTAAATAAATCCTCAGAGCTTTAAGGAAGACAGGCATTGGCAAGTGGAGTGTTGAAAGAAAATAATATACCCAGGTCTCCAAATTAATACAAGACTAGAAATCAAACAGTCTTATTGGTTTCAAGGCTAAAAAGAAAAAAAATAAAAAATAATTATAATTTTGGTGGAAAAATATGGTTTGAAAATGATACAAACTATATTTACTTTAGAATATATAATATTTCAGCCAACTAAATTTAAAATTAACTTATGGATTGATATCCCTTTGTTTCCACATAGCTATACTTACATAGCTTAGCATTTTACTAATTACTTTTAAAGGTTTTACTTGAATCCTTTTAAATCTTTGAGAAATTAGATTTTAATATTTGAAATTAGGTTAACAAAACCAGATGACTTAAGAATATATTCTTCTATAAGGAAAATATAGGTTGTCCTCTAGAAATTTCCTTAGCCAGGTAGACAGCTAACAGACAGGTGAAAAAAAATTTTCATCGAAGTCCCAAAGTGACCTTCAATTAAGAAAAACAATCGACTGATGTTTCTCTATTAGACGCCAGGAATCTCTGTGCAGTGTTTCTGGGGTTTTTCCTTCAATCAGCCCAACATGAGGCTCTTTCTCAAGCTGTGATTTTGTAAATCTTTTTTTAGTACCTTTTGGGACATCCTGTGAATTGTGGTCTCTTCATATCTGCATCATGGGGAAATGCACACAGAGCAGAAAGGATTGGACAATTTCACATCTCAGAATAGTCCCCACCCACCCCCTTCCAATTTAGAAAATAAAATTAGCTGTGAGTTTTTATCCTGGGGAACCACATATTTTGGAAACATCAGACTTTTCAAGTTCCCAAGCAGGGTAATTCTTTTGTTTTCCCTGCCACTAATAAGCCATTTCCTTTTGTGAACTCAAAAGAAGCTAAATCTTCCCTAGTACCTTTGCTGTTGTCTATTTTTCCAACTTTAGTTTGATCTGTAATAAAACAACAGAATATCTGTGCCTCTCCTTCCCTCTTTAATCCTACATGGCCTGACTAAATAAGTCAGTTCTTTTGTTGGGGCTTAATAAACGTATCCTGCATTTTTTATATCATTGTAATAATATTATATGGCAGGCAAAAATATAATGATAAATGATAATTTGCCAAAAAGATTAAAAAAACACTGAGGTGTTACCTATCAAAAGTTCTCCTTCTGTCTGTGATGCAGCACAGATTGTGATCGTGACAGTAAATCTGGTGCTATTGTTAATGCCATGGCACTTGGGTTTTTGGCTTGCTTTAGTCCAATCTGTGACATGCTTGTGAATATCTTTCTTCTGTTCTGTCTGTATGGCATATGGATTTCTGGGATACAACGTCAGACCTATCCACATAACAAGTGTTCAGAGCACCTTATCATTTTAAAAAGCCAATTACTCAAAAAGACAAATGTGAAATGTTTCACATTTAATGATGAGCAAATCTGCAAAACAAATGCAATTTTGCTCGTTCTAAAAAGTTTAGTTTAACTGTAAATATTGCAATGGAGTCTTGCATGACACACACCACCGATAGGAAAAAGCTCATTTCATACATATTGTATATCATCACTGTCAATTACATCTGCACAGGATTTAAAATGAGGATGGTATAAGTAATTAGAAATAAAGCAAATAGAATATTCTAAACTACAAGGCTCTGAAATCACTGTAAAAATGTCACTGCTAACACTGAACACTCTAAAAAAATATTTTGAAAGTCTCACCCAAAAAACCGAAAACTGCATATGTCTACAGAGGTAAAGGTCACTCATGAAACACTCAACAACAAAAAATACCAATTCATTTTTTAGAAATATTTGTCAATATGTAAAGAATGTTTTGTACATAAGTTCTCAGTTACTGTTGAATCAGTGGCTGTATGTAATATTCCCACATGGAATGATGTCCTTTCAAATACTTTAAAGCAAAGGTTTAGTGAAAGATTTTATGGGGACGTCTTGAGTGCTGAGATTTTTATGCATTGGAAGTGCAGCTAACAAAATACAATAACATTGGTTTTGCAACTAATATATTTAAATTTTTCTATCTATTTATGATAGAGATAATAGCTAATTTATAAATATTTATTTCTACCTCCATTCATCCTACCCCACCTAAACAAAACAAAGACAAAACTAAAAAGAAATTATTAATCCTGCTCTCCAGCATATCTTATACAGGTATGTAAATAGTTGTCACATTTATATGTCCTTACTCTTTTTTTTGTCTACACATTCTTTAAATCTTAAACTGTGAACACTGGTAACAGAATATTATATGACATAAGAAATGGAATGCACCTGGTGCTGGTGATTTCAGAAGAAACTAATCTTGATATTTACAACATCATTTAGCAGGCGGAATGGTTTTACCAGGCTTGGAATGTGGAGAGATGAAAAAGTTCACTGAGTTCTCCGACTTTCATTCTACACTGAAATGTACTCAAAAATCAAAAAGTCCCCAATCAGCTGTTGAAAACATACATAGAAAAGTCTACTCAACTCCCCTATAGGGGAAGAATTGAGACTAAACAATACCCTGCAATTTTCTCTACTGTATGTCATCTTAACTATTTGTTATCCGGCATAAAATTTAAATAAGAAGGGAGGAACATCCTATCCATACGTTAAAGGTAGACAGCATAGTCAACTGTATTTCCTAAAGGTAATTACTGAAAATAAAGGCCTCCCTTAGTATTTAGTTATCTGTATATCTACTATAGGTCCATTTCAATTATGCATGTGTATCCCACCTTGAAGTGAATGGACATGAGGATTTGCATGGCACTTGCATATTTTTATGTGATAGCTCATAATTCACCAGGTGATCTCAGGGCACTTAATTACAAAAATGTAAGTTATAGACCACCTCACAACTCTGGTGAAAAGATACAGGGTCTCAGTAAACAAACAACTAGATAACTATTCTTTCTTTAAAGTAAATGAATTTTACCCTATTTACAAATAAAGTAATTTGAAGTGCAAACTCCTCCTGTAGAGCCACCACCTAAAAGTTCCATCATTCACTTTCAACAAATTGTATTTTCTCCTTGTTTTAAGCCTAAATTCCTTAAAATATGATAAAATCTGTAACCCACCCAAATTTCTATTGTAATATTTAATTTCTAACAGTTGAGACTTCAAAAAATGTAACACTGAAATCCTTAAACTCAGACATTCATCTCATTGTTTATATTAATGGCTTGCAGAGATGTATTTACACAGAAGAAAATGATGATACTAATGGAGCTTTGTCAAAAAACAACCAGTTCACAGAACCACCTAGTGATATGAACTAGACTTGGGTGTGTGCTGATGTGACTTTGAGGATCTGAACAGATCACCCTTGCCTGGAGTCAAATTGCAACAGATATTTGTTGACTAATCTGTTGCTTATTTTTATAATTCTAGTAGTTTATAATCACATCTCAACATCACATTTTGAAGTTGGAAAGAGACTTCAAGATCATCTTCCCACCAACGTCCTTATTTGATAGAGGAAAAGATTCAGATCCAGAAGGCTTGAGGGGCTTTCCAGAGGGCACATTCCTAGAAAAGCCCTAGGCAGACCCGGAGTCAGATGGTCTGGGTTGGAGTTCTGGTTGCCTAACTCACTCTGTGAACGACTGTAGGAAGTCTCTTAACCTTTTTAAGAGGCTTTTTTTCCCAGCTGTAAAAATCTGGTGACACCTATTTCACAGAGATATTATGAATGAGATAATACGTGGGAAAACCCTGTAAACCGTAATGTTCTCCACAAATACATTACAGGGCCCTTTTCCAACTCACCAGCAACTTAGTTCCTTGTTGCTTTATCATTATTATTATTATTTTGCTTTGCTTATCTTATGGAATATAAACCATTAAACAACAAAAGAAACCTCAGGGAATAAAATTCCAGCTTTTATAGATAGAAGCAAAGCTGCCAAGAAGGGCATTTTTTTTTTTTTTTTTTTTTTTTGCCTCAGTGCTCTTTGAGCCTATGTGAAATGGTTTACTTACAGCTTGTACCCCTCTTCTTCTAAAGAAAAAATGTCTCAAAGGATAAAAAAAGTAATAATTGTATAAGGGATAATTACGACAGCTGCAAACCTCCATAGTCAGCCTCCACATTATATTATTATGTGAAATGTTATCTGGGCAGTACCTGAGTCCATAAAGTGTCAGGTGGCCATTTGGCAACAGAAAAAGAAAGGAATCAGATCAACATTTTATAAGTGGTTTGCATTTTTTTTTGCACCTGTTATTCTACAATTTCTTTCAGTTATATTTCAAAACACTACAGTTGGGATCTCCTTGCCAACCTGAGATGGCATAAGCCTGGATAACAGAACAAAATGTGAGAAGGTCCTTCTGTCTTTAACGCCTGTTCACCAGTGAATCAGCCTCCAATTAATCTGTTTCTTCAGTAGGAGTTTAATAAAAGTCAAGCACACACATGTTCAGGCTTGTTTAGTATTGAAGCTGTGTTAACATTATCTGTCTAGCCAGGTCAAAAATCCTGTGTAATTAGATGCCAGAAACCATTTCAAAAAAAAAAAAAGGATTTTTTTCATTTATTATAAACAATTGATTATTTGAGATAGGGAAGTTTAAATCTAAAATGAAAGTGCAATGAGAGGGATGCTTCTCATTAAACATTGCAAGGGGAAGAAAGTTTGTTTCATGGCCAAACTGCACATAAAACTCAATATATTAGGTTTGTTATTTTCTGTTTGTTTATGAACCAGAAAATTCAGGATCATTCGGCAACTCTTATTTCCATTCCACTGTGTGGGTGATGATCAGAGTTGGTCGTTTACATTCAATCATATACAGCATTATGCTTGGAGGAAGCTCTTAACCCAGTCATCTGTGCCTATGAACTGAGTGTGCCTCAGTGTTTTCTGGAGGAAATCAACAACACTGCAGATGGAAATACAGGTTTGCATTTACAACAAGCGGAGTTAGCAACTACAAAAGCTCAGAGCTGAAAGCTTCCAAAACCTCAGCTGGGCTGCTGAGTTTAAGCAATGGTAGAGGAAACAAAATTCTAGGAAACTTTAATTCTCTTAGAGTTTATGGAAATTGACATTTAACCCATAACTGAGGTGGTACATTAACTTTGCCTAAATCACAAAACAGAATTGCCTTCACCAGCACCTCTTGAGTCCACCTTGGAGTCTAACTGCTTAGGCTGAGGAGTATGAAATCTGATTCTTGCTCTTACATTTGCTAGGTGGGAGGATGAAGTAAAGATGACTCATAGTTACGGGACTTTTGTACAATAGTGAAACTTTTAAAAAGCAGATTTAAGAGTTCAGTAAAAGCGGAAAGAAGATATTTCAAGGCAGAGAGGAGTTAATGATGAGAGCCTACACTCAGGTTACAGATTTCATCCAGTTACTCAGAAAAATAATTTCTTGCTTTCTTTGAGAATTTTTATAATCAATTCATTGAAGATACGAATCTATCTATATACATTTCAAATAATTGCAGAGGACTACTCTAAATATTCTAAATGAAGATGAAACATTGTGAGATAGACCTGCATGTTAGATAAATTTCAACTCAGTGGAAATTAATGATGGTGGTGACATCCAGCACCTTATCAGGTAGAGTACACTGTAGAGCCCAGTTTTTCTTAAAGTGTTTGGTTTTGTCACATGAAAGTGTTAGGTTTTGTTAAATTGCTATTTATGAAAGAAGTTAAGCAAAAATGAGAAGACTGCAAGTAAAAATTCTAGGGTTATATTTTATTTCTTCTTCATTTTTTTGCCAATATTTTAACATATTAATTGCTTCCACCACAGTATCTCTATTACATCAACTTTATATTCTCTTCCTTTAGAATCTAAGAGATTTAGCAATAAGCAATTTTTAAAATTATATTAAAAATGTTCCATGCAAAACAAATGACCAGAAATGTAAGTACTGGTCACACATTTATCACATAAAACTAAGGTTGGAGATATATATATATACACACACATATATATATCTCATATTATTATTGTCCATATTTGTCTTTCTTTTCATTCTTATCATTATTGTTCACGTAAATCAGTGATCTTCAAAACTACTTCATTCATTGAGATGAAACAATCATCCAAACTATGTTTAGGGATTTATGTCTTCTGACCCCAGTTGTATTCTCTTGCCATGAATCTGGATCTACTTCTGTCTGTTACATAGGTTGCCCTTGAACTGGCAAAGAGGAGTCTATGGACTTTTTCTCTTTGCAGGGCTGAAAAATTAGGAAATAATTGGAGGAGAAGAACTCTATTTTCAAAAAGAAATGTCAAGGACTTTTCCGGAATTCTTCCTCTTCCTCCATCTCTAACTTTAGGTGAGTCATTGCCTCACTATACCTCATCGCCTTTACTGTTGCAGGTTAGAAATCTTGAGATAATTCATATAAATAATCTTTACAGACTTCAAAGAGCTATACACATATTCCTACAATCACAATTGTTAAATGCACTCCAGTGTGCTCCTGGGAAAAAGTCCTGGGTATTGAGATGCTTCATCTCTTTGACTGAATATGCTCAAGCCATTTGGACCTCAATGTGCATCTAGATGAGCAACAGATATCCCAATGGATAGTTATTTCCTAGGATAGTTTTCCTTAGCATGAAGTTCATGAAACCATTCAGGAAGCTGGAGATACCAGTTTAGATTTAAAAAAAAATACTTAAATCCCTTTTTCTTTGGAATATTTATATGGAGCTTACTTAAAAGACACACATACACACAATAAGCTCCTTATTATTGAATCAAACACTTTACTTGCTCTGTCATAGCATCATCAAATTGTTAGTCTCTGGGGACCACTCGACTGGGGGACTCATTGCTTATTAAAACCCTTAACAGGTGATGCTGTATTCCTGAGTCAAGCTGGCCATCAGTTTACACTCTTTGGTATGTTATTGAAAATGTAGTTGTGTCACAGAGAAGATGCTATGGTTTGCTTCATGAAATTCTGATATTATTAATAATGTTCTTACTCTGTTAAAATGGAAGAATTTTCTGGAAGTACAGAAGCAATAATATAAATGTTTAGTTTCTGTTGCTCCCAAACACAGCGGAATAAAATAGACTCAGAAAAAAATCTAAAAACACAGAATCCTTTTACCTTGTTTTTGATGAGAACATCAGTAAAGCATCTTGATTTGTGGTAAAATTTTAAGAGAGAAATTTGCTCAGAAGCTGACAGTGTCTAGGGTGTAGTGACAAAGACGAACAGTTCCACAATATCAATTAATGCAGTATGAAGGAAGTACTTGTGTTTCCTGGGATTTTTGAGTTCTGGTTCTGATTTTGACTAGCATCATCTTCATCTGCCAGTACACCTCACTTCTGTACCCTGCACACCAGGACCAACTCACCTTGTCTCTGCTTGCCAAAACCATCAATGGCATCTCACTGTTCATAGATAAAAGTGAAACATGTTTAGTATAGCTGACAGGGATCTATATTACGTTTCTGTCTACCTCATAGACCTTATAAGCCTTTCTGTCTTTCTCATTCCATTCTTTCCAGACCTTTTCTAGCTCTTCAAATATGCCGTGCTTTCTCCTGCCACAGGGCCACTGAATGAGATACTTTTTCTATCTGTAACCCTTTTAGATTCTCTCTTCACTCATGCATGGTTACTTGTTCTCCTGTTCCTAAAAGTCTCTTCCTTAGGAGCGTCTTCCTTCACGCTCTAGACTAGATAATGCTGGAGACAGCCTCTAACACTAATTATGTTCCTTTGCTTTTTATACCGCAAGAACATCTTCTATATGTGTGTGTTCCCATTGTACTTTGTACTCTTCTTGAACAGCTCTCTGCAAATGTGTGAATATTTAATTATTTGCTTAGTATCCTTCTTTTGATTTAGACCACAAACACCGTGAAGTCATCGACTTTGTTTTATTCACCAGTGAATTCTTAGTTCTAGGTCAGAAATATAAGAGGGGCTGGAACATTTCTATTGACTTGAGACATCACTCATTCTCACTTGAAATCTCTCTCACCTCCTTGCTTGTTGAATATCTACTCAATTATTTAAAGTCAAGCTGAAATGCTCCCCTCCCACAATCTGATTTAATTCCTCTTTGATATTCTTATATAGTAATGACCGTTCCTCAATAAATTTTAAACTCCTTTAATGTAAACAACTATTCATTTTTTTAATCATTATATTATTCACATTTTATAATCTATGTGCTTTGAATGTTTATTATTTATGTTTGGTTTGGTTGCTAAATATGGTAGTAGGTGATCCAGAAAGACAGTGTCTTTCAGACTAAGCATAGCAGTCTTTCTTGCTCCTTGCCTTCTTCACTGTATCCTCTGAATGGTAAATTTCAACCACTTTCAAATTTTTTTCTTGAAAATATGATACAGGCTGGAGTCTTGGAATCTTTTTTCTCCTTGACATAAGACACAGCAAGATAATCAGCTGATCAATAAACTGTCTCATTGCTCTCTGAAAACTCATTTTATCATGTAACCTAGGATTTCTCCAGTCTCCTTAACTCTAACAAGCATTTCAAAATGTGAAATACAACTGACATTGAAGTGTATGGGATGATTCTTTGTACTTTATCGTAAGTCCTCAACTAGGATTTAAAAAAAAGATGCCTATTCCCGAAAAATGGCTTCCCTAGCCTGGGAAAGTCTTCATATTTTAATTTCTGTTGTTTTCAGCAGGTAGAAGACAGTACTAGTCATTAAAGTGGCCATTTGGAATGGGAGAGGTTGACAGAATTTCTCTTTGTCATTATCACCATTAAAAGATCTCTCTGGGTTGGTGACTAACAGAGGGTATAAAGCATCTATAATGCAGAGTCAAGGTCTCTTGGAAACCATGCTTGCACTATTAACAATTATTCTTGCCATGGTCTCATTACCACAATTTTTTCATATGTCCACAATTTTGCAGTCTTCTTTTCTTACAACTTTCCAACAAGGGAGAGAGTCATTTGTGTTGTCTTGGCTGTCACTAGCTCTTGAGTCACCTTGGACCTCTCCCCATCTTTCACAGACTAGCATATTTGTGGCTGCTTTCATCGCTGAGAGTCTATTAGTTTATGCAGAATGGTAATGAGGTTGTAGCTTAAAGTTGTACGGAAGTTAAGTGTGTGTCGCACTGGATGAGCAAAGAAGTCCATTTGAAAAGCTCTAATTAAGTTGTCATTGTATGTATTGTAGGCTTATTTAGTGATCACTGTGTATATGCATCAATAATTAATAGCCTTGCTTTAGAAAAGGGTGGAGTGTTTAGAAAAACAGTTAATATTTGCTGTCTTCCTAAACCACAGAAGCAGGATGGACATGGCCCTGTTGGGTTCCATCCTCCAGCTCATAAGAATGCCAATGCTGAAAATGTTTACTGAGAAGTATTGCTTGCCGAGTAGATATTTTCAGTAGATTGCTCTTCCTACAGTCAGATTGGCTGTACGGTAATAGCAATTTGAAGTGTTTCTGTTTTAATTATGTCCCAACTGGGAAGACAGTCCTGTGAAACACACCTTAATGTCCTTCCTCCAAATTTCACTTTGTTTTTTGTTGTTGTTGTTGTTTTTTTTTTGTTTTTGTTTTTGTTTTTTGTGAGACAGAGTCTCGCTCTGTCACCCAGGCTGGAGTGCAGTGGCATGATCAGCCCACTGCAAACTCTGTCTCCAAGGTTCAAGCCATTCTCCTGCCTCAGCCTCCCAAGTAGCTGGGATACAGGTGCGCAGCACCAAGCCTGGCTAATTTTGTGTTTTTAGTAGAGATGGGGTTTCACCATGTTGGTCAGGATGGTCTTGATCTCCTGACTTCATGATCCACCCACCTTGGCCTCCCAAAGTGGTGGGATTACAGGCGTGAGCCACCGTGCCCAGCTCATTTTGGATTTCTTAAGTACCAATTAAGTAATAACATAAGATTTCTTGTAAATTATCTAGAGAGATTTTCTAAAAGATAAATTATGGATAACTTGCATTCTTCTTAATAATATTAATAATGACGTCTATCTAGTGGACAAATTATTATTGGTGATATAAGACCTAGCACTTAATGCATAAAATGCAATATTAACAATGATAGTCCCTGGATTATAACATTTATAATAATCTAAATCTTATCATCTAGGCAAAAGAGGAAGCTAGCTTTGGCTGGGTAGATCTTTGAGCTCTCTAGGTTTAACTTTATTTTTCTTCAATTTCAGCAATCCAAAACTGAAAACAGGGACAGAAACCTTTAGAATAAAAGGTTTTAAATCATCTCTTTGTAAACAACGTATTTTATAAAAGAGGGGAAAAAGCTAAGATGTGTCTAAAAAACATCCTTCCTCCTCCTCTCCCTCTTCTTCTCCTTTACACACACTTAACATATACTCTGTATTTTTAAGCCTGACTATGAGGTTTTTTATCTATCGAGATTTCTGTCTTGAGATGCACATCTACAATGAGTTAGTTTGAAAAAGAAATTTCTCACTAATTACTGAACAATTCTCCAAAGATATTGACTTTTGTTGAAAACTAGACCAGTCACCCAAAGGTCAAGATTATATCATAGAGACATATGTACTGTACAGAATTTTTTCTATACTCCCAAAAAACCAAAACAAAAAACTCTCAGCAGGTTCATTAATTTTCTATTTATGTTTCTTTAATACCTCATCCATCTCTACTTAACTTGCTGATTTCATGGCATTACTTCAAGTTGCTGAAACAGCCACACTTATCCAAAGCTATCCAAAATAAATCTCATTTGTCTTCTATGAGTAGAGTATATATGTAAGTGTTGCTGTGAGCTAAGGGGATATATTGTGGAGATACACTCATTACTTAAACTTGCCACATCATATAGGTAGGATTTAACACTCAATTGTATGTATAGGATTTTAAATCTACATCTGTTGAAAAAATAGACGACATATAAGTCTTTCAGAAGATATAATTTCAATGTATATTTTTACAAATAATATATTTCTGAAAGTTGATGATGTGGATCAAATAACAAAAGACTTGGCAGGATAATATTTCTTTTTAAAATATTTTCTATTATATACTTATTTATATTTAACATTTCTCTAAAATTATTGGAAAATGGCAGCTTCATAAAAATCCATGCCATTGCAGAGAATAAAAGTAGTAAGTATTTGGAAAAGTATAACAGGGACTGTAAGTACATTTCCTGCGTGTTCTCATAAGAACTGTATCACGAAATGGATTGGAGTTACTTTGGAAACTGACCATTCAGAGCATGATAAGTTTCTGTGGGCTCCTGTTACCTAATTCATTCCTGTCATTTTTTTTTTTTTTTCAAAGCCAATGGACCTCTAATTTCCCCTCAGGAATCTCTTGGATAGCCTATGTGTTAGTTTCTAATAATACGTTCTTTTTTGTGACCTGAAGTACCGCAAGAATAACCTTTCCCAGGTTCTAATGACAACATGATAAATGTCTTGAAATCTGTAGTAATTATTTTTGAAATGTGAATTAAGGCAATGTTTGCTCATGATTTCCCTTAAAAAGAAAAAGGAAATATACAATTTCAGTTTACCACTGTGCTAAAAAAACCCTTGGGTCTTCTTCGGCTGTTCCAAATCTTCCTTCTTAGGGAAAGGGGTATCCTGCTCTGCAAGTGATGGTGGGAAGGAAATTCTATAACTTCTGACAGCCACATAGTCAAGAGCAGTTCAGGGCCATGCAACTTTGCTCACAAGGTGGCAGGAAAGGGGACTGGTGGTAGTTTATCATTTTCTCTTGTAACTTTATAATTAGGAATCAATTGAGTTAAGTGCTTGCTTAATAACTGGCCTCCAGACTGAAGGCAGGCTCCCCAAAACCAAGAAAATAAAAACTTGTATTGTGCTGCATAGCATGCTTTGGTAGAAATCAGATCTCGCCTCACATAATGGCATAAATGTTTCTCTGTAGTTGCATCTAACAAAGGTATCACATGGACATGAATCAACAAGGGTAACATACTTCACGACAGTTAATTATCCTGATTTATCCCAAGAAACTAGGTTTTATTCTGTAATCTGTGTGGAAATCTGTTCTAGCCTTAAATCCTTTCCTCAGCCAGGTGATTATCAACTACATTCTTGTACAGGAGGGAATTCATGCCACATACTGCCTAAGCAGCTTTGAAGGCAAAAAGGCCTGGACCTGTAATAACTCTTGTGCAGGGTATTGATTCAGAGAACGTGAGGGAGCCCACAGTCACAGGGGTTTCCGGGGACTTTCTATGCCCTTCTTTACCTTTTATATTCTACCGCGCTTCCATCTCCACTGTGAACTTTCACATTAACTCTCCACAGGAGACCCCAGGTAACTCCGTGCTGGTGTTACCACAAACTGAGTAAAACCCTAGGTAAAAAGCTGGTCCCACAATGAAATCTGATTTTCAAGCCAGCAACAATCAATACGGCTTTAAAATTTGATAACAAGGAACTTTGGCAGAAAATAATCAGGGTTGCTGTAAAAAGCGGAGGCAAATTTTCCCCGGAGTACACGGATTGTTCCCTCCCTTTGGGTTGGTACCTTAGCGAGTGTATTTCTCTGTTTGCACGTGTGTGTGTGTGTGAATGTGCATGTGTTTTCCAAGGGTGTACTTGGAAATATCCACGGGGCGGGGGATCTGCAAGCTTTGTGTTGGAACTAGGAAGCACACTTGGCTGGGAGTTGGGGCTAAAGAGGGAGAAAAGGAAGGGAGGGAGAAAAGGAAGGGAGGGGGAAGCCGAGAGTGGGGCAGAGCATCTCCTGCTCCATGAATTTATTCAAAAGCATTTCAATCTGTGTGCACATCTTCATCACTTCAGCGATAATTAAATCTCAGCATCACAGGTGATGTCCTCTCACAGTCTCTTTCCCTGGTTCCCACTGGGCCAATGAAGCAGGCCTCCCCGTGAGGCCTGTTAGCACAGATCAGGTGGTAATGTGGAGGGACAGATGAGCTTTAGCTGACAGATGGCAAGATGACCTGGAAAACCTGCCCCCTTTTCTAGGATCAGGCAGCAGCTGACAGGTATTATTTCATAAAATAACGTCTAAAAGGAATCGCCAGGGTCTTCGCATTAATCTGAGGCTGCAACCAGCCATGTAACGTTTATGTCAGAACAAATCTGTCTCTATGCAGGAGAGGGAAAGTGGTTTTTGATGAAGTTGTTCATAAATTTTAATATAATATGCCTGATGGTGTCAGATATAGTCTCATATCTCTTTTATATTTAAAGGCTCTAGTGAAACATAGAAATATTCAATCTTCAACAAGCTACTTTTAAATAACTAAAAAGTTAAGCAAGGATACCTTACTGCCTTTTTTTTTTTTTTTTTTAAATAAAGGACTGGTTCATCTGAGCTCCTTGTTTTTAAATGAAAATTATTTCAATACCATCAAAAGCTTTTTGCCTGGGGTATCAAACAAAAGGAGTAGGGCCGTTGCAAAGTTGCTTTTATAGAAAACTTGCTTTCTGGAAAGGAGGAAACTTGCCCAAACACACAAGTAAACAACAATGGCAGGAAGCCCCTGTCTTCTACATACATAAATAATATTTCACAACTTCTGGTGAAAAAAATATCAACTACTGACTGGTTGGCAGAGATAACCCTTTCATTAAATGAGCTCTGCAGGCACTTGACTTTTGAAGGTTTCAGCACAGATGAATATTTGGGGAATTTTACCACCTGGCTGGTGTTTGGCTTTGTCTGCCCCGTGTGGACTTACCAACACAGTGATAGAGAAAGGTGCAGCCTAAGCCTCAATTTGCATTTTCCTATGAAATAGCAAACTCACTTTAGTCTTGGTCTAGATGTGCAAACCAGTATTTCAGCATCAAACTTCTGAACCTGCCAGGGGAAAATGTTGACATGTTTCTATTTATCTGGTTGTTATGAAACATTTATTGTGATTGTGTTAAAGAAGGGAAGTCTTTGTCTTCCATAGACCTTGTGTGGTGTAAGGTTGCTTCTTTCAGTGTCTCTAAGAATAACCGTAAAGTGAATTCGTGAATGTAACAGACGCACAAGTCACCTGGAGAGTCAAGTATTACAGAGATGGATATATCGCCACACACCTCATAATCACATTTTCACCTGCCCATCTGGTACAGACCTGGGCTTAATAGTAAATTCACCAGATACACTAGCATGCCAGTTTTGTGTTTCAAAAACACATACTAAATTCAGTTTGTAAAAAAATAAAATAAATTTAAAAAAAGTCCGAGTAAAAGAAACAAAATAGAAATATTAAGCTATTCCTTTTAAAAACTGAAATTATCAAGGCATATGAGACAATTTCACAGTCCACCCAGATATTTTTAGGGACTACCTACATTGAAGCTCTCTAAACTACTAGTTTACCAAATTAAAAAAAATTAATTCTCCACTTGACATATAGTAATATGAACTGGAGACTTGAAAGTATTCATATCGATGTTTATACTTAACTACAACATAATTGAATTAATCCTTTAAAAAGATTTTACAAAATGGCACTGGCCTTTGTGAAGATTCTGATTGTTTCCGCTGTACATTGGACATGCAATTAAATTACAAATTAATGGAATATATAAGTTAGATGTAATACTTACAGAAGGACTCTTAAAAGAAACAATTGAGACCAATACTGGATGAGAAATTTAAAAAATTAAGTGAAGAATCATTACAGGCATTGTGTATGTATAAATACATATGTATGTATGTATAGTTTATACATACACAATGCCTCCCTAAGCCTATTAACTTTAAAGCAAATACATATACATATTTAGTTGGCAACATTCTTATGTAGGGCCAAAGCCTTTCTTTGTCTGAAGGCCAAAGTTTGGGGGTTTGTGCTATCTCTCTCCCATAAACCCATCTGTAGTGTATCACGTAATTTCTACTTTTGATTTCGTTAGAGTGCAAATTCAGTGATACATACAAAGTAAACCAAGTACAGAATCCTTCTGGATTTTTAAGATTTATTTTGCAGCTTTTCACAGTTGTCTTGCTCATATCTAATTTGGGAAAATTTCTTTTAGCAACTTATTTATCAAGTCTTGCAAAGCATTCACCTTTGGTTTTCATACAAATGATAGCTTTTTTGAACACTGTTATTTCATAAGTTCATGTAATATTTAATTAAATGATGTATTTGTATATTAATTACAAATAACATGAATAATTTTGGAAACAAATAGTTTTCTTTTTAAGTACCTCACTTAACTGTCAGGTGCACAGCAACATAGGCATACCAAAAAGTGGAATATTAGCAGTATTTAGTAGTGTTGATATGAGTTAATAACATTTTAGAAAGAAAAGGGAAAGCATTAGGTAGTCTTTGAGGCATTTCAGTGGGCCTGTTTAAGAGATCTTTTGAATATCATTTGCTTGTGTGTATATGTGCATGCATGCGTGTGTGTGTATGTGTATTCTTTCACCTTCAGATAAGGGTACTGACAAGGGTTCTGGAGTAGCAGTTAAGAACTCAGTGTTTTTTCCCACTTTTTGTAATAAAGATCAGTAGTTGTGTTTTTTTTTTTCTATTTTGGGAAGATTCAATAATACATTCTATTCATTTTCATCTCTATGGCCTGGTTCATACCTGGTAATTAACAGTGGACTAGCTACATGTGCATAGGCAAGTTCTCTACCTGCTCTGTGTATCTGTTTCTTCATCTGCAAAATGTCAATACAATGCCAATTCATTTTGTGAATCTGTTGACTAATAATCGAAAAGAGTATACAACAGGGCCTGGCTCACAATGCGGGCTCAATAATTGGTATTTATATTATCAGTATTATTGGCAGCTAATCTTTATTTTTTTAAAGAGTTCACTCATCAAAGATAAGATATAATGACTAATGTGAAGGAGATTCCTGAGTTGGGACTCTTACATTCTGTTTAATTTTCAAAATCATTGTCACTTATTATCAGTGGTATCAGGACATCAGATAAAAATTACTTTCATTCAACATTCATCAATGTTTCTAAATTCCTTTACAAAAGGAACTTCCACCATTACAAAATGTGCAATCACTATCTTAACTCTTTTTCATCTTTTTTTCCCCAGGAATTAATGATTTTTTTAACTTTTAGGTTCAGGGGTGCATGTGCAAGTTTGTTACACAAGTAAACTTGTGTCACGGCGGTTTGTTGTACAGATTATTTCATCATCCAGGTACTAAGCCTAGTACCCAATAGTTATTTTTTCTCCTTTCCCTCCTCCCAGCCTCCACCCTCAAGTAGGCCTCAGTGTCTGTTGTTTCTCTTTGTATCCATGAGTTCTTATCACTTAGCTCCCACTTAAAAGTGAGAACATGCAGTATTTGGTTTTCTGTTCCTGCATTAGTTTGCTAAGGATAATGTCCCCCCCAGCTCCATCAATGTTCCCATCAAAAAAAAACAAAAAAAAAAACAAAAAAAACCCACCACCACCAACAAAACAAAAAAGGAATTAATATTTTATAACTATTTTTGTGGTAAAATATTACATGGCAAAGTAGTGAGGTTCTTGTGCATGCTTGTACTCTGTTGTGTATATTTGTACTGTGAAACAGATAACCTTTATACAATATTATAAGCTGGCCATTTTGAAGATAAATATGTGCACAAGTAGACACTCTAGCATTGTATGTGTACATGCGTGTGCTGTTGGCCTTTCATTATGTGAGTGAAAAAAGGTATTCTAACCTCAGTCTATTTCTCACAAATATTTTTGAATTTTTGTTTACCTGAAGAGTCTAGTATTTATTTACATGTTACTTCTCAAGCATGAGTCTTCAGTAGGCCTTGATTTTTCTCCTTTTAATCCAAGACGAGTTGTGCTTTCTTTTTTCCCCCCACTGGCATTTGCAAAAATTGTATTCCTTAACTACAAAACAAGCTCTAAATTAAAGAAAATTCTATTTTTTGATATATGGCTCATTTTACTAACTCATAGTGGAAAATTGCATATTTGGCCATATCTATTCAGAATTTTAACATTTTTTTCCTTGGAAAAACCCATGGCCATTTTTGTCTAGTTTATAACATCCAACCTGAGAATACACAAATGATCTATCAGCTCTGTGTTGGTGGCTGAGTGGTCTCAGGCTGTAATATACCTCAAGTGGAATTCATCTGCGTTTCCTCCCTCTATTGATAATGTGAATTACATCATGTACGTTTTAAGGAAACCGTTCATTCTTTATGCTTGGCCATAAACTGGACTATGACAATGATTATAGAGTTGAATATGAAAGTTAAGATGTCCTAAGAAACGACAGAAAGGAAGTATTTATTTATGTAGTTCAGAGCATTAACACTGTGTTCCACTATCAAATACGACTGCTAGAGGCTGAGATGGCCTTTTAACTGGTCTTATAGTTCTGTCTCTTCTGGTTATCTTAATACAGATATGAATCGAAGAACCTAAAAAATCTAGATCAATGTTTATCTAAGACATCTACATTTTCTAAAGAAAAAATACTTTTGTTTGATTAGTTTGTTTCATCTAGTACAAACAGCTTTAGTTTAGGAGAACGATACGGTACTTCAAAGCCATTCTACTAGCTTGATATCTGAGAGTTGGAAAGTTATATTACAGGCTAGATAATGGTTACACTGAGTGTCCCATGATTTGGGAAAAGGAACTATTACTATAATTCCACCTTCCTTAGTACAGAAAAAATATATGGAGACACATCTTGAATACATTCAGGTAATTTTAGTAATTGGTATGAACTTTGGTGAAATGCCTGCTGGTAGGAGTGTCCAGAAAAAAAGCCTTTCCAATGTGTACAGAAAAATTCTCAAAACATGTGCCTTCACTTATAAGTTTAGCTATTATTCTGATGAAATTAAGAGAATTTTAACTTCAGCACTCTAAAAGTTAGTGGTCCTGTGCTGAGAGTTACAGTCAAGTGACAGAAAACACTTCAGTTGACTTTTTTTAGTTTAAGCTTCTCTACCCATCTATTTATCTTGTCTTCATGAGTTGTGCATGAACTACAATGTTCTCAATCATTGTAAATAACTGCATGTGTCAACTCAAAGTGGTCCTAGATCAGACAGACACTCCTCTACTCTTTGTGTGGCTAGAAAACATATGCTTGACTTCTGCAAGCTCTATTCCCTTACTGTGGTTTATATAAAAACCTAAGATTGGTAGATTACTGAAGCAGTCATCAATTTTACATGGTGAATTTATGAGAAGCTTCTCTCTAGGTAAAATAAAATGGTAGCCTAGGGCTTCTATCAAGTGCTTGACAGCATTGGCTTTTGTAGAATGAAACAAAATCTTTCTATAAAGGAATGTCTTATTCAGTGTTCCAAAGTAAAGATATTAGGGGAAAAGTTTTTTTCTCTGAATGCACTGAAGCTTCCTGCTTCCCGCCTCCCGCCCCCCGCCCCCCACCCTTAATGGGGTAAGGTATACCCGGACAGGTTAGGATTAATTTTTCTCAGAGGCAGAGGCAGAAATAGATGGCCTTTCAAGGGGCCTTCATATCTTTGATTGTGAGTTTACTTACAAATACATCCAGATGATAGCACAACAGAAGGACACTTCAAATATGGGTGATTCCTGAATGACGCCAAGAAAAGAGACAGCTATTTTGAATATCCAAATCTCTTTTCAAATTTTACTTATGCAGGTGGGTTACATTCCCCTACTATGTACTTAGCAACATTTTTTTTTTTTTTTTTTTTAACTCTAAAACACATAGGCCTTTTTGCCTGAGTTAAATTTGTTTCTTTAGCTGGTAAAGCTTTTCCTTTCCATATGGTCAGGATAGCTAATTTAGTTAGTCTCTGAGGTGGCCAACATTATAGTGTGGTATCATAGAATATAAAAATAAAAGAAGGTATGAAAACCTTATTCTAAAAATGAAATAAAAACAGATGGGACATACGTTTCTAACGTATTTAATTTGCATCGTCTTTTTCTCCTTTTAAAGTTCTTGTGGACCAATCTTGCAAAAAGGCAAAACAAACCCTAAACACTCCAGTTCCATGCCAGCAAGCTGCCAGGCTGATCTTTTTATCTCCATCAACTCCATGAAAAATCAACGAAAAGAAAAAAAAATCAACAGGCATACGTTTAAATGTCCTGAGATTTTTAAAATAAAATTTTAAAATAAAATTCTTAAGAGTCTTTTTCACTTACGTATAGTCAAACTATTTCCAAGTAGAGGAATAGTCATCTGCAAGGTTGAATTACCCTCGGGAGCCTAATGATGACTTTTCTCTTGTCTGAGGAGGATGGCAAGGACTTTCCAGGGTGGCCCCAGAAGATCATGCAGGTGACTGTCAATTTTAGTTTTCTCTCCAATACCTGTTTCTTTATTGCTGCTGTAAATATTTCATCATAGCCTCTAAGACCCCATCTTGTAAGTCCTGCCCCTAGAATATTGATTTTATCAGATTTGTCCAATGTGACTTGTTTAGTATTTCACTGCATAACACCTTTTATGGTCCAGTATCAACTACCATATGTAAGACTAGGTCTACGCGATGTCAAAGCAAATGAATTAGGAGACAAAATACTTTAGGCACATAATTATGGTTTTGTCTGAACAACTGGCTTAACTATTTTGTTTTTCTACAGTTTCCTGAATCAACTTTTTAAAAATTTAAATCAAATTAACATACTGAAGAATTGCTTGAGAACTGCAAGGATCTGGCTTAATATCGAGAATGTGGTACAAATTATTGTGTATACTTTCCATATTTGGCATAATTACTTTCAATAAAGCACTTCCGAGAGAGACAATTTGGATTCCACATAGGTTTATAGCAGCATTATTAACAATAGAGGATTTGTAAATATAATTCTTTTTGACATTAAAACATTTTAATTGTATTAGTAATCAAGAATATTCATGGCTATTTCTAATTCTTAAAGATACATTCAAATAAAAGTATTGCCATGTTAACCTTATATAAGTGAGCCAAGAAATCTGCTTGAGAAAAATGTTTTCTTTTCCTCCATTTTCCAATAGAAGTGACAATGACAATTATAAATTATTTGTTATTAGAAGAAAACTTTGAAGCCTTCTTAGGCAAACTGTGCAATAGTTCTGAAATGTCATTTCTAATGTGTTTTTTTCCTCTCCCTAGTATAATTTAAAAGATGTTTTAAATGGTTTTATTAATTACTGAAACGGGGCATTACAGTTGAGGGTTGATAAGCTTTTTTGGTATCCTCTGCAACCTTGATACATGTCTACGTAATACGATTTGGGAAGAAAATAAAACTATGGCTAGTGTTACTGGTACTTGATAATTTTCTTTCTCACAATGCTTGATCGTTTTTCTTTTCTCAAGTCGGGATGTTTACCAAGCAAATTTTATACAGTTCACTAAAGAGCTTCTTGCAAAGGTTGTGGTTCGAATCTGTCGCTTAAGCAAATGCTTCTTATGAGAGTTTTGTGTCTGACTCTGCCTTTTCTGCTACGGGAACTCTCAAACCAAGAGAGCAAGTGAACAGCACAGAAAAGTCGCAGACAAGACAGCAGCCGGCGATGGCACTTTCAGCCTCACGGGATCTTCCCAATTGCTAAAAGCTGTCAACATTTCTTTCGGAAGCAAGTGTGAGGAAAATTCTGTTCTTAGTTGGTGTTATGGGTTGAATTGTGTCCCCCTCAAGAAAAGATATGTTAAAGTCCTAACCCCTAGCACCTCAGAAGGTGACCTGATTTGGATAAAGGGTCTTTGCAGAGCTAATCAAGTTAAAATGAGGTCATTAAGGGGACCCTAATTCAATATGATTGGTGTCCTTACCAAAAGGGAAATTTGGACTCTGAGACAGACATGCACAGAGAATGTGAAGACACGCAAGGAGAACACCATGTGACAGCAAAGGCAGAGGCTTGGGTGATCTAGCTGCACACCAAGGACTGTCAAAGATTGCCAGCTGTCCACCAGAAACCAGAGAGGCAAGGCACGATTCCTCCAGGTTTCAGTGGGAGGGTGCCCTGAAGACACCTTGATTTCAGATTTCTAGCCTCCAGAACAGTGAGACAAGAGGTTACTGTTGTTTTAAGCCTCCTGTTTGTGTGGTACTTTGTTACAGTAGCCTTAGGATATTAGTACAGTTTTTGGAAGCTAGTGCCACTGAGGCTGGTGGAAGGAAGGGAGGAGGGAGGGAGGAAGGAAGGAAAGGAAGGAAGGAAAGAAGGAAGAAAGGAAAGAAGGGAGGGTGGTTTTAGGAAAGAGCAAAAGCATCAAGAGAAGTGAATCACCTAAATGAAAATTGTGATGAATACTTTGGGAAAAAATAAGAAACAGATACAAAGAGAGATATCAAAAAGGATAGATTGCTTGATTTGCTAAGTTTGAAAATCACCTCTTATTTGTACCTCCTCCCCTTTATGCTTGTTTTTTTTTTTTTTGTTTTGTTTTTTCTAATCTAACATACCAAACATTTCAGAATGCTGCACAGTAGGGAAAGCATCTATTGCTCAGGAAACACTGGGTTAGAGAAACTTTGTGAAGTGCTGCATTGAGACAGTGACGTCAGTTTCAAGAAAAATCGCAAGGAAAAAGAGACACAAGAGGATGGTCATAGTCTATAGTGAGAGGGTGCCTGTAAATCACTGTGTAAACACCCAGGAACTGCTTCCCCAAAGTCAAGAACCAGTCAAGCAGTACCAGCTGTAAAAATGGAAGTGTGCAGGAAGTAGAGGATTCCTCCAACATCTGTTGGGGCCATTAAAAATGAAAAGTAAATCCAAACTGGCAATATAAGAGATTTATTTTTCTGCATTAACCCTGACAACAACTGCCAATTTTTTTTTCAATCTTTTGCCACACAAGTACCTTTCAAGGGGCATAAGAATCAGCGCCAACTGCAAAAGCAGCAATAGGTAGAAAAATCAGGATTAAGACAATTTAATATTGATGGCAGACATCCAATAAGATGAGGGTAAAGAAGGGAATATGAGAAGTCAAAGCTGGCGGGAATGCATCAACATTCCCCAGGAAAATATAATCATCTGGGGAGAATATAAATCTGAAGTGCACCTTAAAATCACAGCAAAGCCAAACAACTCTTTGTAGGCCATATAATATTCAGCAAAATAAAGAATTTGAATGAAGACTTCACTCGACTAGACTTGTTTTAAATACACGCAACTAGACTTGTTTTAATACAATTAGTCTTGTTTTAAATAAATGCAAATGACCCTAAACAATATTCAAGTATTTTCAAAATACAAGAACCAGGATGCCACATTATATCATGTTCTTAACATGTCATTCACACACCAAGATACAGCTTCGCTTAAGTAATAGTCCAGGGTCATCTCTCATTCACATTGCCCGGGGATGCTAGTTTCTTTCTGTAAGTGTTCAGAGCCATACCTGTATTATGAATTCTATAACGTGTTAAATTTCCCATTCTGTCTAGCCTTCATCATTGTTTCCTAATTCTGTTTGCTAAGCCTGATGTAAAGTTTATATCCCAGTATCATGAGCCCACACATATGTGTCTGTTTGTACTTGGAGTCCTAGGGTTCAGAGATGGAAGGAATCCTGGAGATAATTTACTTTAATGGCTTCATTTTATGTATATACAAGGAAGCGCGGCAACTATTTAACCAGAATGAACCTATAGAGTGGCTATGTATATAGGCTTTGGGCATCAACAGCCTTGGTTCAAATCTGTTTCTACTACTTGTTAGATTGCAATTATCAAATTTCTCATCAAATGGAGAAAATTTATTATATCATCCAAACTGGGGCACTCTTGAGGGTAAAAGGAGACACTGACACTGGTAACAAGTGTACTTGGACAATAGGGCAAAAGCAGGACTATCTCTAACAAACCGGACTTACAGTCACTTTTATTGTCAGAATGATACCATATGGTTGATGTGAGGATTGAACAAAACAATGTATGTAAAGCACCCAGGCAATCAAATCAATGGTAGCTATTCCTGTTATTAAGTCATTTGCCCATGGTCAGCCCAAATGTTAGTAACAGAGCCAGGAATGGAAACCACAGAGTAATGTTCTTCCTACTATACTACATTATTACTTCAAATAGTAGATTAAGTAGGAGACTAATAAGAAGCAGAGTACTAACATATTACATTAGTACTCCTTATTAATCTACTTTATCTGTTTTGTTTACACTATCAGTTGCCTACTCAATTCTCCAATTAGATTAGATCTGCTTGAGGGCTATAACCACAGTTCTGATGTATTTCTTTTTATCCCTTCCTTCATCATTTTCTTTGGAAAGTACCTACTATACTGCTTTACACAAAGTAGATACATACAGAAATGGGTAATTTTGTTCTTTTTGCTCTATTCTACTGCAAATTTTGAGGATTGAAAATGAGAATCTAGTTCCTGGCACAATAAAATATTTGTTTAATGGATGTTGAGTAAGAACTTCTTTAAAATTTACCTATTTGTGTATTTGTTTCTTTTATTTTTCTTTGAAAAAAATAGTCATTTTTTTCCTACTTAAATTTTGAAGTATATATATTTACTTGAAAAAGGGAAACCTGTTAATAATTATTTCAGATTCCTTTATTTTTAATTTAATTTTTATGACAACTTTTGGTTGTTCACTTTTCTCTATAGTTGACAATACATCTTTGTAGAAGACAAAAACAATGAAAGTTCACATTAGAAAATTCAGATTCTTTTTCAGGAAACTAAAGAGAGAATTGTGTAAACTATACCATGATGAAGCTGACTCTCTCTCTCTCGTGTGTGTTTATATATATACATATATATTATATATATATACACACACACACACATATATGCATGCATATATACACATACATATATACACACACACACACACACACATATGCCTAAAAAACCACCTTGTTAATGGTCAGTGTGGGTCATTGTACTATGAATTCAAGCACTGATCGGCACCAACAGGCAAATTTATGCTTGGATGCTTGGATGGTGATTAACTCATGTGGTGCACAGACTGAGTTCTCCACCTTCACTCCCATTTTCAGTTTAGTCATGTACATGGGAAGCATGTATGCATGCACATGAGACAATTGATTAATCATCTCTGCTTTTAACGAGTGCATATTTGGAAATTTGAAGTTCTAAAACAAATCATCGTGGATGCTTAACTTGCAAATTTTTGAAATTCCCATTTAAAACTTATGGTTCAAACCTTTAAAACTTAAAACAACAACAACAACAACAACAAAACCTTATTGGTTCCAAGGTTTATCACATATGCCACCAAAGATTGCACCCATTCCCTTCAATATTTTACATGCTTCAACTTACAAACTGTAATATTTATCTACTGTAGATTTTGTGTACAGTCAATTTTCAATACTTCAGAGATTGATTATCCAGTTTGTGGATATAATTCAAATCTTTGACTTCTCCATTTCCCTCAAGCAACCTGTCTTTAGGGCATTTCTTCTCTTTCTAGAATCTCTGCTAGAAGATGGCAGTGGAGGGGGAAGGAGATAAAACACATCAATCAATGTTTCTACTTTTAGCAGAACTGGTAGAGGATGGTGCTTAGGAAGATGTTGGAAAAAACTAGCTAAAATGATACCCTTGAGTGATTCAAAGTTCCCATTGATTTTTGTTTTGAAAATATATTATTTTCTCTAAAGCATTAAGAATGACTACAGCTCTTTTATAAACTACCACTGTTATGAGAGAGAGAATTCAGAACAGGAAGGATAATGGGTTTGATCCAGTATATTACTATTTTGGATAGATAACTGGGAATTGACCCCAATATGCCAAGAGGTAACACGAATACATAACATTAGCCTTAATACCGGAAGAGATTTATAGAAAAGTGTCTTTATTTCTTAAAGTTTTAGAAGTACTTTAATATCTGTTTAATAAACTGTTTCATATCTCCAGACTCAAGAATGGCTTTGAATTTCCAATCACCTGCAAGTTATTTCTAAAAGATCTTAGAAATTGCGCTTTATGACCTTATTTTCACAAGTGCTAATCACATTAGCCACTATTATTAGATCACCTGCTTTGCTGAATTGAAACATACCTCCCAAAGTCACGCATCCAAGGCGTTGGTGAGGGGGACCCTTCACCATTCTAATTAATTTCAGTAAACATTATGTTTGTTTATTTTCCTTTCTGCATTTATCTCCACAGGCTGTTTCTAGAGCCAAAGTATTCTACTCATTAAGTATTATGACATTCTGAGTGTATTAAATTAATTATTAATGTTTAACTAGAGACTATATTTTGGTATATTTGTTGTGAGGGGAAAGGGGACTATTTAAATCAGAGAGAGATGTGAAGTACATAAAAAAAAAGCCTATTTATAAACATCATTCAAAGAATTCGCTTTTGAGCAATACATTGAGAAGACTGAAGTGTCTTAAACTGATGTATACTAAATCAGGAACAGAAAAGTTCTGATGCAAAGGCATATGTTCTATAATATTTTGTTTGCTACTTTGTTAATTTATTGCTGTAAATTAATTACAAAACTCCAATTCAAACATTTTTAACACTGAATTTGTCATATTGCATTTATTATAAACTTCATAGAAATTAAATTGTCTTTCAAAAAGTATTTAGTGACTTGTAACTTTCACACTCTAAATTTAGTGAAAAAAAATAGGAAACAAAACTAGCTTAAGATCCCAATTTATAAAATAAAAATGTATATGTAAAGGAAAATAAAGGCAGAAAAATATGTAACTCCTATGTAATATATTTAATAATAGACACTTTGGGCATTATTATTTTATTTTTTCAATTTTTCTGAAATAATTATGTATTATAAAACACTTTTTCTAATAATGAAAAGAAAAAATACTGCAAATGTGCAATTTTTTATTCTTCAATTCTGTAGAAAGAGGGTTTTAAAAAGTATGTTAATTAGAATAAGAAACTAGAATAAATGATCACTAAAGTTTCTTCCTACTTAAAAATTCTCTTGTACAGTATATAATTTCATTTGGTAAGTATTGGCTGGATATTTTTTAAAGTATTTATTCTTTATAGGATTACAATTTTACCCAAATGTTTTCAGATACATTTTATTAGTCTGTCATTGAAAACCCTACTAGATGTTGGGGAAAGCAGTCCATATATGCCATTTGTAAATGAAATCCATAACTTGTACTTCCTCAATAAGGGAGCAAAGTCTCATTTTAATGCCAGGCAAATGAATTGAAGTTTATTACTTACTGAGCAAAATATTTAAAAGGCATTACAGGAAAGTATTTACCATTACCAATAATCCAAAACACAGTATATGTGCAATCTAAAAAGCAAAAAAGGAATGCATTTGAGGAGTGGAAAAAATATGTTTTGTGAAATTAAATATTCAACATCGCAAAATATTAAACTGGGCTGAGACCAGGTTTATGTTTCATTATAGGCTCAAAAAGAAATATAAAATTGAGAAACAGAAAGCCAGAAGAAAGTGGGAGTAAATTATGAATTTAAATTAAATATTAAATTACAATATTAATGATAGATTTTATATGGCATACCCTTTAAAATAAATCTAATTAAGGTCAAATTTTCTAATGCTTAGTGTTAGCTTCCATGGTACATGTTACTATCTGAATTTTATTCTATGTGTTCTAAGTCTTACCATATACATATCTGAAATTGATAAAAATAAATGTTCTTAGCTCATGATATACAAAAGCTTTCCTTCTGGTCTGGATCCTGATTTTGGAAGCTTTGTTTTCTGCACCAACCTTACACAAGCCAGACAGAGTAGGCTGCAGTGAATTGATTCTATCAATGAATGTTGATACTTGAACATTGTTCAGGAAATATTATTTTCATTGACAGGCTATAAACAATCGAAGGTAAGTAAAACCAAAGTTAATATAACACAAATTACATAGCATGTTCTGGCAATCAGGAATTTTAGTTAATTGATTTTCCTGGTTAGCTCAGAATGAATAAAAATCTCTCTGCTTTTCTATCTTTGTAATTTAAATCTATCTTAAAATGGCTTAGTTCATCTCTCCTTCCACTTTTAGAATACTAAAGGGTTGCATAATGAAATGTATCTGTAATGTTGAGAATCTTACAGAACCTAGCAGTCATTAGTCTAAACACCAGCTCTGATTGCAACCAATGGGAAATGCGGAAGTTGAAGATGTCAGAGATGACAAAGAATGCCACATGCGTGTGTATTTGTTTGTTTTTCTCTTTGCATAGTGCATTTTACAATGTGAGCTTGTTCTGTTGTCATTTCCTACTTTTTCTTTAAAGAGAGCTTGCTCTTCTCATAAACACTCCTATTTTCAAACAACGATCACAGAAAAAAGTAAAATCTATTTAATGAGCATTTGGAGTAGTTGGGGTCTCAGCTGGCATTTCCCTGTTCTTGGCTGCCGGAATGAACTCTTTAGAGCCATAGCGTTGATAGAAGTTTTCAGTAAGAACACTTAACCATGGCAGTGTTATCAGTGGGTTTGCTCTCTTTACCTTCAACTTATGCAATATCCATTCTTTTGTAAAGCAACAGGATCTTCAACTTTCACATGGCAGTCTAAGATTTCATTTCTAAACACTGGAGCTCCCAGGGAGGCCATGTCTTTATGTATGTCACCACTGGATACTCTTGCGCTGTTGTTCTAACACCTAGTGAGCTGAGTGAGCTGCACAGTTCCTCCTCTGACATTCCACATGTGCAAGAGAGTATATTTTTCTTAGTTCATAAGTGCTTGGCAGAACTGTGATTCCCAGGGTACTTGGGCTCTGTTGTTCTGAATTTTCATCACCAATCAGATTACTTACCTTCAGGCCATAAAAGTCACAGAAAAGAATTTGGAAAATTTACATTTAATAGTGCTCTAGGGAGAAATGGCAGAATGAGAGGTGAAGAGAGGAGGGGAGGCCAATGACATTTCTATTGATTACAGTAGAGAGCTCTCATCTAGATAGATGGTAGTAATGCAATTATTACTAGGAACACACACATTTTAGCATAACATCACTAATGTTAACCTTAAAATTAAATAAACATTTGCTTTTTGAAAATATAAACTGTCATATATCAGTACCTATTTTGTCATAAGATGACTTAGACTACATTTTAATGTCCACATCTGTGATTAACGTATCTAGCCAAATTTCCTTTCTATCTAACCTCTTGTTTTTTCATTGCTTTATTTTACAAATATGGATCCCACTGGTGATTCACCCTCATAGTGAATCTGTGATGATCATATATCCATTTATTTTCCCTTTTATAATCAATTATTTTGGCACATATGTATTAACAGCATTAAATTCTGAGATTATAAAATGGGAAAAGAATTATACATACCTCTCCTGGAGGAGTCATTAGTCTGGTGGGGTAGAACAACTCTTTCCAAAAGTACCTATGGCCAGGAGCAGTAGCTCCTGCCTGTAATCCCAGAACTTTGGGAAGCCAAGGCAGGAGGATTGCTTAAGCCCAGGAGGTTGAGACCAGCCTGGACAACATAGTGAGACCCTATCTCTACAAAAAAATACAAAAATTAGCCAGGTGTGATGGTGCATGCCTGTGGTCACAGCTACTTAGGGAGCTGAGGCAGGAGGATTTTGAGTCCAGGGGGTTGAGGCTGCAGTGAGCCAAGATCACATCACTGCAATTCAGCCTGAGTGACAGAGCAAGACACTATCTCAAAAAAACAAACAGAATCCCCCCCCAAAAAACAACCTACTATGGTCATAGGGTGGATTTACTAGTGCTGACATGTAAAAATTACTCTTATGGTCCAAAGAAGAATCAAAGGATGGATTCTCTGTGCAGGATATGGCAGGGTGGGGTAGCAGTGGGAAAGAAACGGGGTGGGGAAAATGGCAAGAATAAGCAACTACTAATGACACCAAATAGTGTGGCTCCAGGTGAAAGTGGCACATTCCAGTGACAATATCCCATAATCCACCTATAATATTCTATATCCCATTTTTTAAAACTAGGAACTGAATAATATGTTCCCCTTTAAAAATCTGTTCTTTCTTAGCCACCGGATTTTATTTCACCCATTATAATGGCTTTCATCCACTTATGTTGCTGCACCCTTTGCCAACTCTTTAAGAAGTAAGAAAAGTACAAATCTAGTTATATGTGAGTAACAGAATAATTGTACCTCACAGATATACAATATTTGGGATTTGTTGTTGTAGACCTGTTTTTAAGAGCTAACATATTTCTGAAAACAGTTTAGCCTCAGGAAAATGGTTTCGCAGGTTTGCTAGGTCCACAGGATGTTTCATGTATTTGGGATTTCTTGTTCATGAGTAACTCAATAATTATGTTTTACTCTTTCATTAGGAGACATAGAACTTTATTAATATTACACTGAACATGTTAAGTCATATTTATATTTAATAAGACACCCCATTCTAGGTACTATATATCTCCTCTACTCTTTCAATGCCTAACACAAATTTGATGTGCTTCTGAGACTTTTCCTAGATGACCAACAAAAGTAATTGCTCTTTCATCTTGCCATTCCATATCGCTTGAGACATTTCTGGTTTTTTTTTTTTTTTTTTTTTTTTTTTTGAAATGGAGTCTGGCTCTCTCGCCCAGGCTGGAGTGCAGTGGTGCTATCTTGGCTCACTGCAAGCTCCGCCTCCCCAGCTCATGTCATTCTCCTGCCTCAGCCTCCCGAGTAGCTGGGACTGCAGGCACCCGCCACCACACCCGGCTAATTTTTTGTATTTTTAGTAGAGATGGGGTTTCACCATGTTAGCCAGGATGGTCTCAATCTCCTGACCTTGTGATCCGCCCGACTCGGCCTCCCAAAGTGCTCGGATTACAGGAGTAAGCCACTGTGCCTGGCCTTTGTTGTATTTTTATGAGAGACAGCAAATGTGATGGTTAAGCACATGGATTCTTGGAACACATTACCTGGCTTTTAGTCCTGGTTCTGCCACTAATACTTGTGCAATCTTGAGCAAGTTTCATTACCTCTCTAGTCCTTGATATTTTCATCTATAAAATGGGAATAGCAGTACCTGACTAATAATGACCTGAGAATTAGATGAATAAATATACAAAAGAGGTTATAAAAAGTTGTCCAATATAAAAGGGACTATAAAATTGTAAGTACTGTGTAAGTATGTGCTATTTTCTAACTCTTTATCTCATCTATTTTTTGAATATAATTGCTTAAATGTGTATCTCCCTCACTAGAGTATTTTTTTTTTTTAAGAGGAGAGAGAATGGTTAACATTTATTAATCTCTTTTTATGTACAGGCACTGTTGTAGGCTTTTAAAAGGTGTCCACTCACTACTCATCAGTGAAATGAGGTGCACATACTTTATCTTTATCATCTAGAGCATATCATTTGTTTTTGTGCCCAAACTTTTCAAGCCTTCTTAAAATTGCTTAGCATATGTTAGGAATTTAATACATGTTAACTGATATAACATTGAAATCAAAGACTCCAGGGAGGCCTGTGAATGAGCTTCAGGAATTCCACAATTTGACATTGTTTATGTGAAATTTTTTCAAAGGCAAGTATCCATATCTTTCATCAGATTCCTAATGAAATAATGTAATAAAAATGGTAAAGAAAGAATCTTCCTAACTTCCATAAAAATATAAAAATTTCCAGATCCCTTTACCTAATGCATGCAGGGCTTAAAACCTAGATGACAGGTTAATAGGTGCAGCAAACCACCATGGCACATGTATACCTATGTAACAAACCTGCACGTTCTGCACTTGTATCCCGGAACCTACAGTAAAATAAATTTATCTTGCCAATAATATTTGAATTACTTTCTATATCCAATAATATTCTTTCTCAAAGGTAGACTTCAAATAGGTGTCTACAGTCAAAACAATGACCACAATAAACAACAATAAATAAAAACAAATAAAATCCCCCAACAACCTATTCCCCCCAATTTATCAGGGCACATTGTACAACTATTGTGATAGTCACTTTGTTCCAAGATATTCAAAGGAGAAAAAAAGTCATGATTAAGCAAACAAAGTATCTTGTCTTTCATAATCATTTGAAACATGGAAAAAAACTAAACATTAAACTTTCAACGTGGGTTTACAAGATACCATAGTAGAGAAAGAAATAAATGAAAGGAAGTGTGCTTGTCTCAAATACCACACACCACCACTGGGAAAAGGAATCTGAAGTTGCTTTGAGTATCATGAAGTATACTAGTCCACACAGAACAGACTCAAATCCTGCTTGGTAGATGCTTGTCAGAGTTAAGAATTCTAACTATTGTTGAATAAATATAATACAATAATTTTAGAAATGATGTGGAAGATGTTGCCTTCTAATTAGATAATTTCTTCATAAGGCATCAAATATATATTAAATAATTACAAAAGATGTAAGTATATACAATATAATCAGTATGACTTTTGATACAATAGTACTATTGACATGGGCTGGAGAAACGAAAAAGCAAGACATGCCAAGGATCTTAAGTATGTAATTGATGAAATTCACTATTTTTTGAGTTTTGTTATTAAAGAAACACCATGAGCTACACATCTCTGGGGGAAATTGGTATGCTTGCATAAGTCCTGTTTGTTAAGGTTTGTGTTATCATTGCTTAGGGTTCTTACAGTTCACTTTTTTATTACATAAAATGATGTAGTTCTTTTGCACCAAAGAAGAACTGTTTTGTTTAAGACCTACTCCTTATTTACTTCTTACTGTCCCAAAATGATTGTGATGTTGCTACATTATGACAGCATAATTCAGTGGAAGTGAGCATGTGTTTTAGAATAAAACAGATATGAATCCCAATTCAGGATTTACATCTACAGGGGGAGAAATATTGGGCAAATTATATAACTTCCTGGAAATTCAATTTTCAGTAAATAAATTGATATAATAATAATAGGAGGAGGAAGAAAAAGGAGGAGGAAAAGAAGAAGAAGAAAAAGAATAGTGCGTTCTCTAAAAGGTTGTTGTATTACATAAAATATTCTCTGCGAAGTGCCTGGTAGAATACCTTGCACTAAAATGGTCTCAGTGTATAACAATGGATTACATAACTTAAGTAGATAGTATATTATATCTATGGCCCAAATGCCTGCATTATCTATGGCAAATTCAACCTGCAATTATGTTGGAAACTTTGGAAGTTTGGATAAGTTGACCAAATTGAAGTCTGTTTAAAATCAACAGCTCTACAATACACAGGATTACCTTTTCAAAATTATAATCTTTTAATAAACTGAGGAATTAAAAAAATTATATGCTATGTGATTAAAAAAGGTATTCTAATCCACTCCTAAGCTCAAAGATTTGTCTGCTTTTGGTCCTTGTAAGAAAAAGCAGAAAACAAATTTTATATAATTTGCCATTTTAAGGGAAAATTGGCATTATATTTATGATATTTACAGTCTTTCCCTGATGTGGTCTGTAATTCACAGAACCACAATTTAAGATAAAAAAGAGATAAAATATGATCAGTGAATACTATTTGAAGAGCATAAGTATCACTGAATTAGATTATGGAAATGAGATGAACAATATACTATGAACATAGTTATAAGATGCCTTCTTACATAGTATGCAAATGTGGAAATTGCATTTAAAACTAAATTCTGCCATTTTTAGAATTTACTACCATCAGGGTTCATTTTGCATGAATGTCTGTGCAATATTTTTTATTGTTTTTTGGGCTCCCTTGCTGCACATTGGGAAGTCTGAATGTGTCACTATTCATTTATGCAATAAAGAAAGTATTATTCCAATATTAAGTTATTTTTCTCTGTTGACTATACATTTAATTTATTCAACTGTTAATCATAAGTCATTAACTACTGTCCTAAGGTAGTAGTGATCTAATCGTCAATGCAAACTGGAGAATCTGCCTGGATGAAATTAAACTTAATAGACAGCCATTTCACAGCTCTATTTTTCTAATTGAAATTAAGTGGGTGGCTTTGAATCCTATGGAAAAATTGCTTTCCACTTGCTTCTCACTTGCTTTCTTCTGCCCCCATGCCTAAGTGTCCTCAAGTTCTCTTGACTGAACCTTTTAATGACTCTCACGTATCTTCTAATTATTCCTTCAGATTCTGCTTTTGTTTGTGCCCTCATTCTGTCTCATTGATATTATTATTTTACCACTCTAAGTTGGCTGTGGTGTTGCAGTCCAGTTTCTTCATGTCTACTAGAGTTCTCATTCAAAAATCAAATCTGATCGTGTCACTTCTTTGCTTAAACTCTCCAATGACTCCCACTGAACTGTAGGAAAATTCCAAATGTCTTAGTAAAAGATATGCTTATATTTTATTTTTCTTCCTGCCTTTCTTCCTGTTAAGTCTCCCTTTCAATTATAATGTGGAACAACATCTCTGAACACTGTTCCTTATCTCCCGGTGGCAATGTGTGTATGATTCTTTGATACTTAGTTGAAATGTTATTTGCTCTAGAAAGTCTTCTAAGACCCTCTTCATATTTCTTTACTCCAATCACACACTAAGTATACTGTTATTTAACATGCAATATTTTCCACATTGTACTGTAATTTATTTGGTACATTTTTATTTGCCTCAAATTTGTGCTTTCCAAGGATTTTCTTGAAGAAGGGATATCTGGTTTTAAATGTGTCCTTTATTATATGCATGAAGGCATAGAAAAGTATGAAGATTAATGATGTCAGCATATATGCATCACTTTCTTATCAGTTAATTACTTCCAAAGGTCTAAATATCTCTCTCTTGAAATAAGTTTTGCATTTGTCCATTAATCTTCCAATAAACTACCCTTTTCTGACCTCAGGTCAATAAATTAAAATATCTGTAGTCCTTTTAATTTGTAAAATTAGCTTCTAATTATTTATTTAGTTATGCCCTATAGTGTGGCTATAAAGATGGTGGCTGGAAAATTGCAGTGCAGTGAATCCAAACCTATTTTTAGACTATTCAAGTTAATGCTGTTTATGACAAATACACAGTGGTTTATTTTATAAACCCTCCTAATAACACATGAAGCATGAATTACAGATATGAAGGGATATTTAAAAAGCAACAACAAAAATAATACACCAACATGTATGAGAAAAGTGAAATGAAATGGAGGTTGCAAGAAGAAATATATAAAGAAAAGACGCAGAGAGTAAATGGAAAATCCTGAAAGATAAATTAATGTATGCCCAAAGGCAATGAATGCCATTTAGTTATAAATATACTGGAAATAAAAATGGAGCCAATTAGTATGAACAAGAAAATACAAAAATAATCAGGAATAAGGAAGAGCAATATGCAGGATAAGTTGCGTGAGACTCAAAACAGGATGGGGAGGATTATAAAATGAAGTCAAGGGAGTACAACACGATAAAGGAAAGGTGGCAAATAAAGAGAAAATTGTGAGGATGATGAAGATAAATAAAACAACATTTTCCCACTGTAGGAAGGGCAAGAGGTCAGATCCCTCAGAGATGGAAGAGATAATTTATTGACAGCAAAGATAGAGGTGATGATAAAATTAATTTTGGGGGATCTTCATTGTCCACAAATAGTGGAGAGGTTGATGAAGCAAACACAGACATACATTTCCCAGGGAATAGGAAAAAAACTGTTGAAGGAAATTAAGATTGTTATGTAATGTCTAATCAATTGAAGAAGTTTTCTTTTACATGTTTATTCTATTTAAAACAAAAGTAAAATTAAACAATACTACTACTGCATCTTGGCTACTATAAACATTTCTAGAGCCGATTGCAAGTGTCATGGACCTGCCAATTATGATACAGGACACTTTGAAAAATATCTTTAAGATAAATCAAGTAAACACTAAGATAGCAGAGTCAAGTTAAAAGATGTTGCCACAGACAGAGAAATACCCAGACCACCCTTTATGTATTTTATTTTAAATTTCAGGAGGAATGAATAATTACGTAACTACAATTTTTCCAACTGAAATTTTTTAAAGATTGTTTTTTCTAAGTTGGATTTTAAGAATTAAAGAGCCAATAGATTTTTGTGTGTGATTTTATTTTGCTTCTAAGTTTACTTGAATCATTTCTTTAACCCTATTAAATAAATCTTCAAATAATAAACTGAAACATATGGATTTTTATAGGATTAGTCTAGAAGGCATTAATCAAATTCCCTAAAGAAAATTCACAAAAAGTCAATATGATACCAAAATGCATAATTTTTAATATTTTGTTTATTATCAACAGTATAAGTTTGACCGAGGAGCAAAATATTATTTGTTTTCCTCATGGAATTTTTATCAAATGTGCAAATTATTATTCTTTTGGATTGGTGATCTTGAACAGATTTTAGGCAGTTTGAATGATATAAATTTGTTAACTAGAAACTAAGAAAATTCATGTATTACTGTAATATCTAGCTGTCCATAGCAAAGTATAGACTTTATTAGGTAAGTTACTAGATATAATTTTACAGATTTTCCACAATCTACATTATTTGACAACAGTTTAACATCAAAAAGAATCATTCAAAAAAAGTGATTCAACATGTGTAGAAACAGGACCTGTTACTTGAAAAAATAGCATATTTAATGCTATGAGGATACAAAATTGAAATTGGACCTCAACGCATAATAAGAGAGAGACTATTTACCTGTGCTACCATAACTAAGGCAGAAAAGGAAAACTACCATTAAAGAGTTTCTGATAAAATGCTTAGGGAATTTGGAAAATGGAGAAATTAGTGGCAATAAAACTTCTTTTCAATTGGTCATTCAAAAAATATTTTAGAATATATGAAAGTTGAATATAAAAATAAGAGTAAAAATTAGACAGATGGAAATGTGAAGCTTTCTAGAAGAACTGAAAAATCCAAAACAAGGAGGTGTTAATCTCTATTAAGTTCCTAGTATGTACCTGGTGTTTTACACAACTTCTGTCATTGATCTTTGTAATATTTGTGCGTTGAAGCAAAAATAGTTGCAGTGGCAACTTCACAGAGTTGGTTCTTTCAAAGGTGGGTATGATTATTGCTATTTTACATATAAATCAGTTTAGAATTAGCGATGTTAAAAAACTTGTCTAAGGTCCTGTATGACCTAAGTGAGAAGGCAAGATTCAATTTCGGGAAGTTCTATGTTTATAATCCAGGCTCTGGTGATTTGTGTGGTGTATATACAGAAAATCCGAGTGAGATTTCAAAGTGGAGGTGACGGTTGGTGCTAGATCATGGTGCACATTTTCGAGTGCTTAAAAGGTAAAGTATGCCTGATATGCCTGACAATTATGGCAATGTACAAATAGAGGGATCAGCATTGTCATACAGAAACTATCCACCAGAAAGTTAGCAGCAGAAAACTGAATCAGGAATCTAGAGATTTTGATCTGAAAGGATGATTGTCAGATTTCCCTAAGACCTAAAGCAACAGAGTCTTGTGCCAAAGCATTTGCTGAATATCCTGTCCTAATAGATGCTCAGGTTAGCTTCTTATTTATTTTACTCCTTAGGGCTGGAGAAGAGAAGCCAAAGATGAAAACAGAAAAAGGCACAAGACAAGACAAAGCATAGGAGACAGGGTCATAATGTTTTAACACAAATTGGGTGGTCAGTTGTTTTACATGCTACAGAGAACTTTAGAACATTTCTTTTCCTTATTCGGGTGTACTACATCCTCTATATTATAAGAACTAAGACTACTGTTCCACCTTTCTTTCCTGTGTCTTGTTAGAATGAAACTATTTATTTATTTATTTATTATATTTCCACACAGATTCTCGCTCTGTTGCCAAGGCTGGAGTGCAGTGGCCCAGTCTGCTCACTGCAACCTCCACCTCCTGGTTTCAAGCAATTCTCATGCCTCAGCCTTCCGCGTAGCTAGGATTACAGGCACCTGCTACCATGCCCGGATAATTGTTGTATTTTTAAGAGACAGGGTTTTCTGGAAATCCCGGCCTCAAGTGATCCGCCTGCCTTGGCCTCCCAAAGTGCTGGGAATTGCAGGCCTGAGCCACCGTGCCTGGCCTGGAACTACTTAAATTAGTACATGTACTCTGTGAGAGTCCTTTTTCCTTGAAATAGCTTTCTTCCCCTATCTGCAACATGGTAAAATTCTGTGCATACTTCAAAACCAAGCTTTCTTGATTTTTCCAATACATGAACCCTACCGATTCTTCATTGGGGCATAATTTTTCTCTCTTCTAAAGTTTCCCAGCATTTACTTGGTACTTATAATATCATACTTGTAATTGTCTAGCACGTAAGTGTCATGCTCATGTTTTATATTTTTATTAGATTTTAAGCTCCTTAGAAAGTGTTTAATAAATATTTCTTAAATAATGAAATGTTGTCCCTCCCACTTCTCACTCCCACTCCTAAATGAATCCTAAACTACCTCTGTGAGAGAACAAAATAATTTCCTAGTAAAACTCCAAGGAAGGAAAAAATTAAATTTCTTTTATATAATAGCACAAGAGTAAGGTGAATCTGTGCCTACAATATTATATTATTCAGATGATATCTGTTAGTTTATGTAATGGATGATTGAATGTCTTTGTTTTTGTTTTTTTGCTACTGTTTCCTCTCTGATTTTTGGCTTATTTCGCTGGGGAAAAATAGTTGAAAGAGATTTGGCCTCCCTGGTACCTCTTAAGACAACATCAAATACTTTATAAGGTCCTTCTCTACTCTAGAAATTAGTGTCTTTGTTAAAGGAACTTTTTAATCTTGCTCGTTGATCTTACTAAACATTTTAAAATTTGAGAAAAAGACATGGTAACTTCTTCCACTCTCTATTAGTAGTAATCCTCAAATAAGTTTCACTGTTCAAACTCGATTTCCCATGCAATTGCTATTTCCTTTATCTGACAATTATTTTTGAGTTTCTATTGTTTGGAACCCACTTCTAGGTGTTGGGAATACTGCAGTGAAGAAGACAGGCAAGTCCCATGATCTGATGAAGTTAGTATTTTGGTGAGTTTGGAGATGATAAATCAATATTGATTGACAAACACATAGAGGTGATAATAGGTGTTGTGCAGAGTATTAAAATGATAGGTGATATGCAGAGAAATATGTGATAATGATAGGTGGTATATAGAATATTGTGATAGCAAATGACTAAGTGGCTACTTTTTGAAATGGCACTTAAGGAAAGCCTTGGCAAGCAGGTAAAATTTGAATGACAGAAAGAAGAAAACTATATAAAGAACAGTAGCAAGAGTGTTCTATTTTTCATTCTTTTTCTCTTTTCTGAAGACAGTGTCTTGCTCTGTTATCCAGGCCGGAGTGCAGTGGCTCAATCTTGGCTCATTGTAACCTCCACCTCCTGGGTTCAAGCAACTCCAAGCCCAATTAATTTTTTGTATTTTTAGTAGAGACAGGGTTTCACCATGTTCGCAAGGCTGGTTTCATACTCCTGGCCTCAAGTGATCCTCCTCCTTGGCCTCCAAAAGTGCTGGGATTAGAGGCATAAGCCACCCTACCTGGCCAAGAGTTTTCTAGACAGAAGAAACAGTAGGGACAAAATCTTTAGGACAAAACTGAGTTAGCATGTTCCAAAAAAAAATGAATGAAGACCAGTGTGGCTACAGCAAAGTGAAAAGAAAGGAATGGGATGAGATGGAGCTAGAACATTGGAGGAGGTTGAATCATGCAGAGAATATTAAACCAGGATTAGATGGCAGATTTTTTTCTAAATAGAATGAAAATTATTGTAAAGCATTGAACAGGAAAATGGCTTGACTTCATTTACACATTTAAAAGATCATTCTGGCAACTCTTGAAGAAGGTAGGATAGGAGAGTTAGAACATTAAGTATGGTGACCAACTGGAAGCTTACTATAGTAGTCCAGAGAATGATAATGGTGATGTGGACCATGATTGCTTAATGGAGATAGAAAAAAGCAGATGTGTTCGGGTGGCTTTAACACAGGGCTGAGAGGTCACAGTGATTTAGACTGGGGTGTGTTCAGATACGAGTCACGAATGAATCCTAGATTTTTACCTTTTACAACCAAGTAGTTGGAGTAGTTCATTTATTATGGTAGGAAATAACAAGAGAGAAACATTTTGAGTGGGAAGGAAAATAAGTATTCTTGTTTAGTCTTGTTAGTTTAAGATGCATATTAAACATCCAAATAAAGACATCAAAGAAACAGTTGGATGTATAGGTCTGAAGATCTATGGTCAAGAATGACTGTAGAGATTTTCATCCCAAATAAAATCATCTAGACTATTGTAGACATTAAGGGAACAAAGGGGTTGAAGATCAATCCCTGGGAATCTCCACAAATAAGAGGTGAAGAGGAGGAGGCAGAATTCCCAAAGAGGCAGAAGAAACATTCCTTGACTGCCTGATGCCAAAGAAGCCCAGAGAAGAAGGTATTTTAGGACAGAGCACAACTGTGCCAAACACTGCTTTTTGCCACAGAATACCCTAGGCCTTGGAAATATAAAAAGTAACATAACCTGGCCCCTGAACCTAAAGTTCGTATTCTAATGGGAGACACAGGGAAACAGACAATTTTACTCTGATGTATAATTGTGGTAATTCAGGGTATTATAGGAGCACATAAAAAGGATACATCCAGCCAGACTTAGGGGTTGGGGAAAGTGATTAGGAATGACCTTTTGGAGGAAAAATGAGGAAATGTGGCTAGGTAGAACAGCATTCCTGGTTAAAAAAGAAATCTGGAAAACCAACTTAAAGTTTGGTAACTTGTAGGTAGGCTTCCAGTATGGATAGAACTTCGATTCAGCATAGGATATAATGCGAGAGAGATAAGCAGCAGCCAGATCACGAAGAACTTTGAAAGTTATAGTAAAGAGTTTGAACTGTTTTTCCTAAAGGCTATAGGGATTCATAGAGAAATTATTAACAGTGAACAACTAGAAAAACAGTTTTCATTTTGGAATAATCTCTCTGGCAGCCAGCCCCAGGAGAATGGCTTAGAGTGGGTCCAGAAGTCTGATGTGAATATTGTTTATGAACCTATGGTAGAAATTCAATTAATAGATGATGAGAACCTGAACTAAAGAAGAGGAAGCAGAATTTTTTTTTTTTAAATCCCAAAGTCCGTGTGTCTTATAATAGGTCATAAATAGTAAAGATGGACACTCTTTTTAATTAAGACAGAGGGTAGGTTTGAGCCAATAAATGGAGCTCCTTAATTTGGAATTTGGTCAGCAAAAACTGGTAAATAATTCCTGACAGATGGCAACACAGAATCTTCTGTGACCATTAACATCAAGATCTCTGCTTTATGCTTCATCCAAGAGTTGCAACTTCTGACAATTACAATTCTTTAATAGGTCCTTTTCCATAAGAGTGCTCTTCCCTTTTATGGAAATACGGAGGTCTCCCTTAATTAATAATGTTTGTAATAATGTTGATAGTTAAGATAATAATTATTTGGAGACTTTATATACTACTTGAGAATTGGCACATGCCTCTCGGGTGGCAAATAGGTGACATATCAAAGGGCTGAAGATTCAACTAGAGATCAGAAGCCATCTCCAAGGATTTTGATAAATTGGATTTCTAATTCAATCTTGAGTACTTTTTAAAAAATTTTTTTTGCTTGTGTAGCTCACTTCTGCTACTCACTTTCTCCCTAGTGTCTATAGATATAGCTTCTCTCTCTGCAATTCTGGAACCTTAGATTCCCTAAAAACGTGGAACTCATGCATGGAACGTGCCAATGGCATTTCTGGTGGTAATGTTCTGAGACATGGAGGGTGTTAACAAAATTTTGTTCAGAGATCTACATAGAGACATTTCCCATTGTTAATGTCAACTAAATTGGCCAAAATGTGTTCCAATTTATGTATCAAAAATTATGCAATGAGAAATTTAGAACATAAAACATTAAGAACCCATATAAATGTTTACTTTGTTAACTAGTTTCAAGAATTGCCTGAATCTCTTATTTGATAATTAAGCATGTGTTGCTTGGAGATATCACCTGTATTGTGCTATTTATTAGTACTTAACTCTTCCACCTTCACATAGTCACAGACTGTTTTGTAAGCAATCAAAATGCTAGAAATCATTAGAAAAATGCTGTAATTATATGGGTGAGGAAACTAAGGTCCAGAGGTATAAATACTTCTTATATTTCTTAGTTGGTCAGAGGCAGAACTGGAATAAACTCAGGTTTCCTGTTTTCAAGTCCAATGTCTTTGCTTAAAACTCTTGGACAGAGGAAATATATCTAATACTAAAGACTATATTTTTTTTTTACTAAAATTTATATCATGTTGACTTGTTGTTTTTAAGTTGTTGATGCCTACAATGTCCTAGAATAATCTTTTGATATTTATTAAGAGCAATGTGATTTTCAAAGTTCTTTTTTATTTTTGAGATGGGGTCTTTCTCCACCACCCAGGCATGATTGCAGTGGCACAATCACAGCTCACTGCAACCTCAAACTCTTGGGCTAAAGCAATCCTCCCTCCTCAGCCTCCTAAGTAGCTTGGGACTACAGCCGAGCATCACCACAATGTGCTACTGTTGTTTTGTTTTTTAATTCCTTGTAGAGATGGTGTCTTTCTATTTTGATCAGCCTGGTTCCTAACTCCAGGCCTCAAGCAGTCCTCCCACCGTGGTCTCCCAAAGTTCTGGGATTACAAGCATGAGCCACCAGTCTGGCCTTCTGAAATGTGATTTTATAGAAACTTGCATTGTCAAAAGTAACCATTGAAGTTTTCTCCCTTTCTTTTCTCACCTGAGAACAGAAATCACATTAACTCAATCTTTCCAGGCCTTTTTGAAACTCTATGTAATTAGCCCTTTTTAAAAGAAAAAACAAGTGTTTATAAATATCATATTTCCTCATTTTAGGTTTGGGAATGAAGTGATAAACTACTTTATGATGTCACCCTACAGTAAAATTTTCCCACCAAATTCATGAAAACATTACTTTCTGTAAACATAATTGTAGTCAAGGGTTCAGTTTTCTAATGTAAACTAAATTAAAATAAAAGTTAAAACCAATAGGCACATTATTGTGTGAATAAAATCAAAGCATAATATTTCCCAAATGTATTATGATAAATATTTTTGTTCTTATATCTCCTTTTATAAATACTGACCTGCACATATCTCCCATCAAGGCACATTTCTTGAATTTTCGGGTGAGGCAGAGAAAGAAGCTTCTACGTTTTTCTTTATTTCTTTGCATCAATTTTGGAAGAAAACAGTATAATCAGAAAAGGACATATCAGAAAAGGACATAATCAGAAAGGGATGAAGGCACTGGCAAGAAATGAATTCTGAAGAAGAGTCACAAAGAGAAGAAATTAAGAACATTTTCCTAAGAGTGACAATACTTTTCAAAAAAAGAGGCAATAGAAAAAGGGGGAAATTATGAAAGGTGTTGATGATAGTCCTAGACTGGAGAGCTCAAGTTATTCATAAACACAAATAGGGTATTGGTAACGTTTTGTCAGCTTGAGAAATGTAGATGTTGCAAGATGGAGTAAGGAAGGTTATAAGAAATTCCCTCAAGTCAATGAACTTCAATGAAAGTATGCCTAAGAATCATTTGCAAGAAAAAAGTATTGCCTAAGATAATGAAGAATCAAAAATTCAGTGGAGAAAACTAAGGAATTTTGTTACCACCACTTAATAGAAAAACATTTAAAAAAATTGTGGTGTAACACCAACCATAATCAGATTTTTCTATTTCTCATATCATACTATTATGTAGATAGTACATGTTTAAATCAATCACACCCTAATGGAATATGTTGACATTTTATACATATTTTGTTTTATATGAATTACTCCATGATTTTAATTTACTAGATATGTATGCATTTTATCAGTTGGTTTTTTTTTTTTTTTACATTAAACAGATGGTACTTACTATCCCTTTTATTATAAATGATTAGAATTTGGCTACCCACTCAATATTTTTATTTTGTCTTTCTGATTTATAATGTCTGTGTTGATGATGAACTCCATTCACACATATAAAAACACACATATACATACATAAGTATCCTATATAGAAAAGTCAACTATAATCATTTAATATTTTGAAAGAAAAACTTATATAGAAGAATCTGTTAGTATAGATATGTTGCATAGCTATCTATTTCCTTATAGAAGGAAAATATTTCATACATGCAGCATATTTATAGACATGTATGAAATATTTTCCTTCTATAAGGTCCAGGTTTGTAAAGAAAATAAGTGCCTTTTCCTAAAAAATAAATGCTTCCTCTTTTTTTTTACTTTACATATTTTCTTTCAATCACAAAAATATATTTTATTTTAAATATATTTTTGCATAATGTCATATTAAATGTGGCTTTTAATGATTGGTTTTGGTGATTTTTGAAGATTTTTGTATTTAGATGGCATACACATTTTCAATCATGTCTTAATTACTTTTAAAAATGCTGCACTGGCTTAGGGACAAGACAGATAACTTGTTAAGCATTTGAAATTTCTGAGCTGTTTTCTCAGTTCTGGCAGTCACTACCCAAGTCCAGATTGTAACCTCCTTTCTGCCTCCAAAGCCTGCCTTGGCTCCGTGTCCAGTGAGGGATTATGGATTTAGCAAGGAAGGTAAGTGTGACTACAAGCATTGGCTCACCATCTGCTCCCCAGCAGAGCATGGGCCAACCTGCATCGCCTGCAGCAAGACCAGGGCACTGTTCTGCAGCCAGCCCTTTCCAACCTGGCTCAAGGCACACAGCACATTCAGTCAGATGATTAGGTCTAAGTAGTCCATATGTAACAGAATATTTTTCCTAAATACCAAAATGAAAACAAAATGAATGCCATTTTTTTCATTCTCCTTACTCGATACATCAAGTTTTACACAAATAAATACTCTCTTAAGGTTTATGCAAATGATAGAAAAATAAAACTATGCATTATTTAGCAGTTCTCCTATTTCAAGATCTAACAGACTTTATTCACAGCATGTTTTTCCCTAGTTTATGCTGGCCTTCTTTTCTGATTCGACTTTTTAATTCATCTTTTTAAATTATTCCTTTTTAAATCATTATCTTATGTGTCTTCATAGATTTTCATGTATTAATCTATTATTAATTTTTACTATACTCAACTTAAATTGTTTAAAGCTCTTTTAAGAGTAAACACTTGCCTATGCTTTAAAAATAGCTTGTACTTTAACATTTTACATATTTGATCCAGTAGCCTCATTCAAACCTAACTGTCAAATAAATTATAATTTTATTATGTGCATTTTTCTGCACAGAAGAACCAAGCATTAAACAGGAAAGTTAACCTTTGGGTTCAGGAATCAAGATTATTTTTCAATTCTCAAGAACTAAGATTTCTAGCCACCTACATTAGCACATTTTCTTTTTTTGTATTTATCAATAATAGCTATTATGTGTTTTTGTATTTTGCTTCAGGTCAAGTGCCTTAAAAAAAAAAAAAAAGATTTCCATAAATAGCAGAAAAACATGTAGTTGAAAGTAGCTTTCTGCTTCCTTTAGCCCTGTTGCTGATTTGAGCACACAGAGTCAACATGAAAATAAGCTGAACAAACATCTCACCCTTTTTACTTAAACTGTTGTCTGCCTGACTGCAGAATGCACACAGAAAACAATCTAAAATTGTATAACCCATAATACAGTATATTAAATTATAACATTGGTCAGTAATGGAAACTTATTCCCAGATATAAATTATTTACAGCCCATTTAAGTAATCCATATTCAGGTGTGGCGATGAAAAAAAGTGCAACATAAATCTTTAATGCTGACCGGTTGAGAGAGCAGAGCTGAGGATTACAGACATTTTAAAGAAAAAAACTAAACGAATTGATATAGCCTGTTCAGTGGCTTACTGCACCAGCGTGCTAATAAATTGACGGATGGCGTGTCAGGGGTAGGAGTTGAAATCCTAGCATTTCTAACTAAGGCGGGATCTAATATCAGACTACCAAAATAAGGAGTTTCTGAACCTGGTTGTCACAGGAAACAGCCTGTGCATCTTTTTGTATATGCAAGTGTTCAAAATATCATATTTCAACATGAAAATCCATGAAGGATTTTTTTAAAATTAACTCAGTAACTGCATTAGTAATTTCAACGAGCCACATAAATTGTGTTATAAAACAGAGAGGGTATATTAAAGGTAAGCGTTTCTTTTTCTTCTTCAAGGAGTTGGGGCCAATGCTTTATTTTGGGAAATAAACTTATCAAAGAAAATCCCTTTAATCCTGTTTTACATTTCCATAGTATATAGAATAGAATTCATCAACCAACTTAAAGGGGGAAAGGAAGCAAAGACTTCTGGAGTGTTTCGCACTATTTTTAATACAAATTGTGCAAGTTGTTAGCTACTTCAGTTTGAAGTATAAAAGATCATAGTGGGGGAAGGGGGGTGGTGCCTTCATGTTGCAATTTCTTTTGTTTCCTGGAGCAGCACCTATATTAATTCATCTTACAAAGATCATTGCTCAAGAACTAAATTTTGCATATATTAGAAAGCAGAATTAGCATTGCACTGTGTACAACATTCCACGCTAACTTCTCTCCAAGCAACCATTAAAGGTCATGTTTTGACGACTGAATGGCATGTCGGCACCTTGGTTCCCTGGAGAGGCATTCCCCAGGTACATGCAAAAGGTTATTAAATTACCTTCCGAGCAACACTATCTCTTCGGATGAAAATAATTACAGGCTTTTAGAGGCATCAGAATGCTTTCTTTCTTTCTCTCTCTCTCTCTTTTTTTTAATAAGATGAAGATGCAGTACCTAATGACCATTTTTGTGTGTGAGTCATATAGCCTGTCAGTGGTGACAGGACAAATGAGCGTAATGGCATAGCTTAAAGGGGAAAGGTTCATTTTAAATAGTGACAAATAATATTTAAATGGCATTGTTGGAGACCCATCATGCTTGTAAAATGTAGTTTGTATCTCTTCTTCATCCTTTAATTTCATCACTGTCAAATGGCATTAGCTGTTAACATGCAACATCAGGTGCAGATATAATTTTTAACTGTTAAATGTGCCCATAACCAAACATAATATATCTTGATTTTTCCTGATTTTTTTGGTACTATGGATAACTCATTCCATAATTCAAAAGACAAAATGTATCTAGGGATTTGACTGTAAAGACAACTTTACTAGATGGATAAAATAACAGCTTTAAAATATAATTCCTTGAATGTTATTTCTTGTCAAGGTTCAAAAATGGGGATGACTTAATTGTTAGGCTAACTGTAATTAACTGATTGGTAATATCGTGGTCGAGATTACTAGCTGTAGTGATTTGGTCAGAATAGTCGTGGGCAAACCAAATATAATGACCTGTATACTGTCTGTACTTGGAATAAGATGGTGAACATAAAAAAGATTTTCCTTTCATGCAAATGTATAACTTCAGAACATGTAATAAGTGTAAATCACATCACCGAGAAGAAACATTTTACTATTCTTTGTCTAGTTATGGAACTTGAAAAAAGTTAACCGAAAGTCTAGGCTGTCTTTTCGGTTTTCTTGAGATAATACAGTGCCATAATAAAAATATATGGAGAATTGGTAACTGCTGATATATCCTGTGTATAGAATTGCAATTCTAATTTCAAACTTTCATATAAAGCCTTCTAATTCTTAAATATTTTTACACAGCTTCATCACATTTATTGCTACTTTATTTTCAGATCACTTAAGCCAAAACTGGAGACAGTTTAGGTACCTTTGAGTTGTTAAAAGTTATAGCCAATTTTCTCAAAAATTATACCAGCTAAAAACACAACATTAAATATTTACCCTGTTGGATGTTAAAAAACGCTTACAATGAAAAATGTTCACATATTGACTATTCAAAATGGCCTTCACTTTGAAATTGTGAAATGGAAGGGATTGCAGATGTACAAGAATAAATATAAAAACAAATGAGTTGACTTGAAGTGTTGCCGGCTTTCATAAACATGCTACTGCAATAACATGTGACATTAATATTTAATTACAAAAGCACTGCTGCAAAATCTTTGAAATTAATGTTTTGCAAAATTAACATTCAGTGCACAGAAGCAAAGTCGTTCCAGGCGCGACTGTGATTAACAATGCCATTCACTTTACATATTATATTAATATATTATTCAAGCTACGAATTAACACCTCCTAATTTAAATAAGGTGCTACATATCATGATGAGCTAAAATGCTTTTCTTAAAATGGCCCGTCTGATTTTAAGCAATCTGTGTTTATCATTTAATATTTTGTTATTGAATACTGTTCTCCGTAAAACTCCTTCCACTTTAATTTCAAGCAGAGGAGACCTCATTAAACTGGTGCCTTCCGTTTCTAGGACTGTTAAACCATTTGAACCATATTTTGTTTGCTAGCTACGCCAGCAGTACTGAAATACTACTGTGTGTATGAGTGTGCTCGTAGACAGCCATACTTTTACTTTTAGGGCTCTGAGGGATCCTACCAAGCAATGTGCTTCTTTGCTTTCAATGAGACACTTGTTTGCACGAATGTCACCACTATCATTGTGTCACAGATTTCTACTTATTCATTCCGACTGAGGTGAACGCGGTTCCTTGGAGGGAGGAGCTGCAGTTTCAAAACTGCCTCTCATACTGAACCTCAGAGCTTACCAGTTCCCTTTGAAAGTGTGAAGAGACTTGGAGATGATGTGAATTTCTCATTCTCAACTATGAATGTGGGATAATTGTCATTCCTGTTCAGAATCCATTTATCAGGAAGGAATTCAGAGGGCCATCTCTGTTTTACTGAGGCCAATGCAAGGGAGAGGTTCTTGTTTGAAGAAAAAAAAAAAAATACCTGAGCAGGTAAAATCGCTCTGTAGACAACATCTTTCTACAGCCTGAAAATCTTGCTCCATCATGACAACTCTGGGGCAACAAACTTCGATGATAATTTTGTTACCGTAGCGTTTTTAATATGTTTGAACTGAAAAGACAATTATTGATGTTCTGAGAAAATATTTAGTAACAAAAATCCATGCCTAAGACACTGCAGGATAATCTTGGTATATTCTAAAACAGTTTCTAAGTTATGGTTCCTTAGTTTCCCAGTCAATCAACAAACACATGGAAATTATGAAATCGGGCTGCAACCATCTCACAATTTTAGAACCCTGGAACGAGAAGAAGCTTTCATTTGTCGGTTTCGGGTTGAAGAATCATAGGCGTTATTTCTGTATATCTCCTGTGTCATGTAATTTGGACACAGGTTCATCTATCTAACTGAATGAGTAAAAATTTTGAGATTCTAAAAAAAATAAAAAATGAAAATAGCAATAGCAATGCAAAACCACCTTCACACCATGTATTTAACCTAAAGAGTATAGAGACCAGTAGGATATTAACCAGTGAGACATAAGTATACAGTTGCATTTTCCCACTTCGCTAAAAAAGCACCAAAACCCTTTATAGCACAAGAAGTTTCTCTTAAAAGGCTGGACTAATCTTGGTTGTCCTTACATTCAATGTCAATCTTTTATTATTTAATTTTTTTAGAGACAGGACCTCACATTGTTGTCCAGGCTGGAGTGAAGTGGTGTAATCACAGCTCAATGCAGCCTCAAACTCTTGGGCCCAACAATCCTCAGACTCAGCCTCCAGAGTAGCTGGAACTACAAACATGTGCCACCAGGCTCAGCTTGTCAATCATTTCTTGCTTATGTGCCTTCTAATTTTTTTTTTAAATGTATTACACATCTATTCTTTTCCTGAAAAAAAAAAGTTTCTTTAAATTATTTATGAAGTATTATTCTAGTTCAATGTTATGTGTCATTTCAACAGTAGGAGAAACCCCAAATCAGAAAATTTCACGTACTTATTAAAGTAAAATTATAAATAATGGTTTTGATAATGGTGATGCAATGGAACTTTCAAAGATTGTACACTTTTTAAGAAAGATTTATTTACAGCTCAGTAACATTTTAGCTATTCAATTCGCAAAGGATGTGGAAGAAATTAGAATTTGTCAAGGTGACAGTTTATTTATGTGGAAATAATCTGCCTATGCCTTTCACGCAAAAATAATTTGTAAAATGTTGGTCAGTGTGAGTTGGGTTGACCATCAGCTCTGCAGTATTTAATCCAAAGATAAAAGGATATTCCATAGTTACAGAAATATTTTAAATTCTGAGTTAAGCAAAGAACTATTTTTATTCAGGACTTCTCACAGCCTCGATGTTAATTTGTATTGTGGCTCTCCAGGTAGAAAATATTATAGCACATGCAAATTCCCTCAAATTTATTTGACCATTGATAATTTTTCCATAGATCATCATGGAAAGTATAGGCTACATTTTAGAAAATACTAGTCTAAAAAAATGCTAATCATGAGTGATTGAAATGAAACCCCAAATATTTAGGTGTTTTGAAGACAACCACATTTTAAAGATCATTATTTTATTTCAATGACTCTAGAAGGTAGAGAAAGGCAAATCTATTTTTTAAAAGTCTATTAAATGAATCTTAAAAACATAATTTTTTGGTAGTAGCTTCTTAACAATATTTATTTATTTAGATGGCAGTAGTACATAAAGAAATCTCTTTAAACAAATGTTTTCCAAACTATAAATTTCCCTGGAAAATATATCATAAAAAACTAAAAAAATCACTAAATATGTTAGGGTATTCTTTGCCAAAAACAATGGGGGGCAGAGGGGCACATTTAAAATACTGCAATACAATGTAAATCACACTACAAAGAATTGTAATGTTGTTCGAAAGTTGAGGACAATAAAGGTTATTCAGGGTGAAGCTTTGTCTTAATTCTTGATGAATGATGTTTGTTTCTTATGATTTAGTCCAAGATAATGGTATCTAGGAAATCCATATCTTGTAAACAAATATGTTCTATAAATAGTGAACTGATCCTTTTATTTATATTTTAGATAAGAAAATTATAATGAGAATCTATGTTACTTCCTGGAGTAAATACCATTCTGTTATCAAAGAGAGAAATATCATATTCCTAATTCCATGCCATATCACAGCAAAGCTCCAGGGTACCAGAGTAGTTCATTTTCTAAATGCCAATTAGCAATTAGTTCGATCTTACTGATGTAGACACAAGATTGAAAAATGGGGAATCTTCTGACATTAATCCTCCCACCACAAGTCAGCTTAATTGCAAGCTAACATAATTACAGATGCCCAAATTTGGGCCACTACCATAGACATCGCCTATCCCCCCAGGTTAAAAAGCCATTCCTTGTGGAAGAAATGGATCCAAGAAACTGGTGACTCTGACCACCTAGGGCAAATTCTGTTCATCATGGCAAATATACTTTGTCCATTGAAGCATTTTGCTTAATGAAGGTAGAATTTGATTAATAGTGTTATATCCAGAAATTCAGTAGTCTCACTCTCTCCCTCCCCTTTTCCCCCTTCTCCTCCTTTCCAGGTGAAAATCAGCTTTGAGGTCTTCAGTTATTTGCTGGACAATTCCCTGATGATATTAAAGCACCCAGTAGAAGAATGTGCCTTATCAAAAACATATCAATCATGATGATCCTTTAAAATATATTTATTAGTTGATTGCTTACGGCTGTTTTAGACTAAAAGACCAACACAAAATAAGAATAGACTAGTGGTGCTTATACATGCTAAATAACAATCAAGAATTCATATTAATGCACATAACTTTTTGCAGTTATTGTCAGAAGCATACTTTGTGCACACGGCATCCATTCTTAAACTTTTAAACTTCACAGCTACAGCATGTCTATTGTCTTTACAACTCCAGTTTTCTCTCATAAAGACCCAGATGACCTTCCGGGTACTATATAAGCCCCAGACTTTCAAACTGGCTTTACTTACATACTATAATAGATATTTTAATAAAGACCAGTAAGATACATAAAGAGAACCGAGACAGTTGGCTGAATATTTCCTATTTGCTCCTTGAGGCCATCTTACCACAAAATATATAATTTCTTTTTTTCTTTTTTTTTTTTTTTTTTTTTTTTGAGACGGAGTCTCGCTCTGTCGTCCGGACTGGAGTGCAGTGGCATGATCTCGGCTCACTGCACACTCCGCCTCCTGGGTTCACGCCATTCTCCTGCCTCAGCCTTCCGAGTAGTTGGGACTACAGGTACCCACCACCACGCCCAGCTAATTTTTTTTCTTTTTTTTTTTTTTTTAAGAGAAACGGGATTTCACGGTGTTAGCCAGGATGGTCTCAATCTCCTGACCTCGTGATCCACCCGCCTCGGCCACCCAAAGTGCTGGGATTACAGGTGTGAGCCACCACACCCAGCCCACAAAATATATAATTTCATACATTGGAAAAATAAATGATAAAATAACTGATGGATTAGCATCCTCTAGGCAGTTTCCAACTTTTCTTTAATATGAAACTAGTTATGGTCCAATTCTGAAGATACTAGCCTTACTTTTAAAAAGACAAACAGTTTTCTTATGTTCATGAGTGTAGAGTTCTACATGAACTCTCCTAACTATTACAGATGTTGAAACTCAGGCAAATGATAAAAATCCCTGGTCATTCCAGTTAGAATACATACAGGAGGCACAAAATGCTGTATCAGTGAATCAAAGATATGCTTTTTAAAAAATATGCTGAAAATTTAATTATAAACATGAGTAGATATTGACTTAAAGTAGTTTTCACTGAGGGAAGATAGTCTGAAAATCTGTTTTGTGATGGTAAAATATATTTTTATATACTCTCTCCATTTTTAGGGTATAAACAAAAATTAAGAAAATAAAAATAAAACTATGATAATATTTTGCAAGGAGATATTTTATAATAAGTGTTTATTTTAATGTGTTGTCAAAAAGTCCTATTATATTTCAACTAACTGCCACTAAGTTTAAATTGAAATGGTGGACTCATAAACCATTCTTCTTCTACAGATCTTAATATTTTATCATCCATATGCATATCCTTCCAAGAAGCAAGAGTAAGGCAGCATAAATATATTATAGCAGAGAAATTGAGGCCTAGAAAGGTAATACACTTGCTCAACCATACATAGTAATTTGCTTAGCTGAGGCTAAAATTCACATTGCTAGATTTCAGATTTATTCATTGCTTTACACTTGTACTCTGGAGTTTGTTGTGGGACACAGGAAAAACTACAATCCCTGCACATAGGTTAACAATGTCATCATACTAATACAAAAGATATTTATTATACATCAAGAGATTTACATAAAAGTCTAGTTATGTAGGTAAATACAAATATCAAAAATAGAATGCATTAATTGGCTTCAGCAGAGGTATCTTCACATGCAAAGTGACCCTCACTTAATTTCAACATAAGAAACTAAATTATTTTAGAAAATTACAAGCTAAATGACTGCATCACTTTCCATCTTTAAGAATGAAGGTGAATTAATATATGCCATGGATAGGCATTCATCCTAAGGAACTGGTCAGAATTACTGCCACTGAGGAAAAGACAGAAAATGAAGACTTCTTGGAGATAGTGGTAGCCTCCCATGCCTGTTAAATAGACTTTGATGAATTGATCTTGTTTCAACAATAGTTGATGTTTTCAGCAGTCCCTTTTATCCTCTCAAATCGATCTAAATTTCCAAGTTCAGAATGGACATTTTTATTGGCTAGCTTTCCTAAGTGTTGACTAGATGAACAAATAAAAAGGCAATCTTCAAGTTTCTTCTGAACGACTTCCAACAATGTCAATAAAAGAAACTTTGGAGGGTCTAAATAACTTGATAGGTCTTCAGAGTCCTTTGACATTTTATATTTGTATGTGTTGTTCAGGATGTTATTTCATTCCTTCCAGTACCCACATTTCTCTTATCGAACAGTTACAGATTTTTAAAAATCTACTCCACATAAACATCATAATCAGGAGGTGATTCATAGAGAATGGAACACCTTCTGACTTAACTTACTTTTCCCATTTCCTTATTTGGAAGATTGGAGGTAAATCTCCATATAAAAAGAATCTGGCATTTTCAGCATTTTCTAGAAGATCAGTATTGAAATGACAGGTAGTGGAGGCATGGGAAAAACTATCATCATAGAAATTTTATAATGATTATTTAAAATCACAGATAATTCAGACTATCCTTAAGTGTAAGATGGAATGAGAATAGTTGCACATGTAAACATGTACCTCTAGTTTGCTGCTCACACCTACAGACCAACATACATGGACACCTTTACCACTTTTAGCAACATGAGTGACTTCATAAGCATTAATTGAGATGAGACTGACACTTCAGAAATCACTCTAACCTCTAATTATGGTTGTAATGAAGCACCAGTTTAACACTGTTTGGTTTTATTCTTCATTAACAATTGAAAATAACAGTTTTTTCTAATCCTGAAAACAGGCAAGTGCAATTTTTCAGTACTGGAAATTTCAGAAAGAGTTAAAATATCATAAAGAATGACAAAGGCACTTTCGAAAAAAATAATGTGGCTATCACAATAGAACAGTATTTCAGAGAAATAGTGCACATTTGATGACTGTCAGAATTTACATAACTTACTCTGCATGAATTAACTATGAGGCATAAAATTCAACTTTGGCTTAAACATACACGCAGTAATTGTCATGTGACATTTTGAGGCATTGTGAGTATGACATCAAGGTATTGCCTAAATCACCAACACAAATATGACAAAAATGACTGTGACATATGACCTTAGTGTCCCAATAGGTTGGAGGGGAAAAAATATGATGTCAGTAAAAGAGCTGGAACAAAAATGGGTCCACATCTGACAGTATGTTTAGGACTTTCTAGTTGAAATGGATACTTGTCAATTGAGTGTCCATGATGATCGCTCTGATTTATTAGGGTAACAAACTGGGCTCACACAAAATAACTTACAGATATCAGAATCTCTCAAAATTATGAACCGTGAGGAAAATCAAATTCTAATATTTAACATCTGTCTTAGGATTCTTACCATTTATCTTCTGATCAAAATTTCAAATGGTGCCAAAAAAAAAAAAAAAAATCACGAAGTCAAAAGGACTTGGTGGGGGTATCTTTGTTTCTCTCCCAAAGCCTAAAAGTTATACTCAACTGCAGCACAAAGAGTAAAGAGGTTGTTATTCATATTAACTACATTTACATTCCTAACGCAACATCCAGAGAGCTAATAGTGGGGTTATTAACATAACAAACGTAAATGTTCTATATAAATAATACTGTTTCAGGCCAGCAACCGCTCATCTGACAGCATTTAGGCACAGGCTCAACATCTGTTTATGAACACTTTGCCTAATGATATCATCAGATATCATTAAGTGCGGCAGAATACAGCATAGAGGCAGGTGCAGCTGCCTTCACAACCCATCACAGAGAAAGAAAAGAGCTGCATTCCCCATCCGAAAACCCATCATTAGGACAATTTTCTTCGACAAACCAGCCCTGTGATTTCAATCTGTATATCACCTGTAATTGTAGTTTTTAGCAAGAAGCTGATTCTATACATTTAGCGACGAATCACGTTGATGGCCTGAATACTGGAAACACATTTGTGGTACCAGCTGCGGCAGCTTTTTTTAGAGCCTGTGTTAACAAAATACTGCTAACAAGGCAATGCTGGGAGTGCAGCTTTGTTTCTCTTTCTTGTTCATAGTGTTTAGATGTGCATAATTATGGAAATTAGCAATTGATTGCTTCTCAATAATAATTGATTACTGGTCACTGAACTCTTCTGTAGCACTTTACCGAAGGTGAGGACATGAGATAAGTGAATTCTTACCAGTTCCAACCATATAGAAAGAAAGAGACCAAAAAGAACTCTCGATTTGTACATCAGTTTCCATGATAAACAGACCAAAGGGATAATAGAATATCCCAGAATCTAGTTTGCCCTGAAGCAAATTGTAGAGATTATAGCAAGCCTGCAGAATTCTCCCTGTGGACCATGTAAGAAACATACATCATTTTTATATATGTCAGTTGGTCTTTGATTTGAAAATATTTCTACCCATTTAATTTATCTCTTTCAGTTTTCTTAAATTGTACAATTTAAGGGTTGTATCAAAAAAATGAATACCAATTTTCAACACCTCTCAAATTGAAACAAACTGACAAAATAATGTGAAGTCTCTTTTTGCAAAGAGGTACAAATTCAGAAGCCTATCGTCTCAGACAGATAGCAAGCACTTCAAAATGATTCTCCTCTTTTTGATCTGCTGTATATCCATCAACATTTTGGTCGGTGCCGACTGACTTGTTTCAGTATAGCATAATGTAGGGAATGTTACTTGATGCTGCAGCTAACATTTAAAGGAAAATGCACTTATTTTTGGCTTAATCACTACTGTCAATTTGGACATAACATATCCAATTCAAATTTACTGCAGTACATGGAAGCCTCACAGACAATAAAGAATCCGTGGTGTTTGTTAAATGGGAAACACCGTGACTCATGGTGTTTCAAAGATGGAAAGACCAGTAGCAAAAAAATTAACTCTTTATTTTGGAAGAATAATGAGCTTCCGAGTGTTCAATGTAATCCTCTCCCTGGTGTGTTTGTGAGTGCGAGTGTGTGTGTGTGTGTGTGTGTGTGTGCTCATTTGTACAGGACATGACTGTATCGTGGCAGTCAACTTTACAACCTGATTCATAAAAAATGCAGCTTGGTTAAAGTTAGTACGCTCAATTTCAATAGTGTTTTTATCCCAAAATGGGTAGCAGATTGTACAATCATGACTCAAAAAAATATGCACAAGTTATAAGAATTAGGCAACAGTTTGAGAATAAAACTGAATCCCTCCTCTCTGCCCACAGAAGGATTTCTCATATAATGAACAGGTGCAATTTCCAGAGATCTCTGTTCACCGAGATGGCAAAAGCCACTGTTTGTTGCTTTCCCTAGCAGCAACACAAGATAATATGGTGATAAAACTGCAATCAGACACTAAAAAGCCACATCACATATATGTACAATTCTATTCTCTTAGTATACACCTTGCAAACACAAATTCATATGCCTAGCATTCTAGCTCTTTCTTAAAATTTATGCACTGAATAACAATTATAAATTTTTGCACTACTCTGTACCCAAAGCCTGCAAAAAATGAAATAAAAGGAATTTAGGCAATGTGTGTGAGTCCATGTGCTTACGCCATTATCTTAGTGCCAAAAGCGTTAAAAAAAAAAAAATACAGACAGATTCCCTGTAATATATCTCTGAGTTTATTATCAGCATGGCATGACATTTTAATGTGTGTTATTAAAATTATATTTTAGGGGTTGGGGTGGGGTTCAGGTGGAAGAGTACTTTGGAATATTGCAAGAAGTTGCACATAAAAATGATTTTGGTAACCTAGTGATGTCCTTGACACACTTTGGCACTACACAGTGTATCTGCTTAAAGAGACATATGGCTGGAATGGCAGAAGTCAGAATTTGAAGGGTATTAGTAAAACCATGTGGGGGAAGCTTGAACTGATACTGGCTTAGGCTAATTGTAGCTCTTCTCTGATTTCACATGCTCCAAACCCGTAAAATAATTTTAACTACTGAAACCACAATTTCCATTTTTTGAGATAGTTTTAAATCACATTACTAGGAAATGAAATTGCAAATAAATCCACTTGCTAATAATAATGCTGGGTGACTTTAAAATGCTAACAGTATAAAGTTAAAAAATGTGGTAAATGATCAACCCTAACCTCTGAACTGCTGGTGTGATTTGTTGATGTTATTGTTGAATCACACCTTGTTGAAGAGAGGCCTTCTGAGAAAATCAGAGATGAACTTCAAGTCTTGTCTTCTCAGCAACGATTTTCTGACCACTTAAGAGCCCTGCAGAGCAGCCCTGCAGCCTTCCTCATTAGTTATATTTTCAGCAAAGCCCTTTTGACTATGTGATATTCCTTGTAGTTTACTTGTTTATTTGTTTATTGCCTTTCGCCTCTTTTTACTGAAGTGTAAGTGCTGTCACAGAAGGGATCTTGCTGGTCTTCACTCCTCTCTGCCTGACATCTATAAGACACCCAGTAAAAAATGTGCAAAATGAATAAACGTGATACAATGTTCTTTTCAAGCCATGGTCGGCATAATATTCTCAACTTTTCCATGGAATGGTCAGAATTTACTAACCTAGTATAAATTTGTAAATAATTTATGCCAAAGTTTTCACAAAATATCATTTCATTAATGACAAATAAATTTTTTTTTCCACATGGTGCCAAAGCTGATTAATATAATCTGGCCAGAGAGAGGTTTTATTTAATTAAAGAAAATTAGCTCAGTACTTCCTTAATACACACTCTACTATACTGCTACCTAAACTTTTACTTGAGTAAATAATTACATAACTAAAGGCTTAGGTCAAAAGCATTTTTAAAATTAAGCCAATTCTTACATCTTAAAAAACTTGTTGATATTTACGTACAAATAGCAGTTTAGAGACAATCTATACTTAATTTCTGCTCTTGATAAATGCATTAGTTATATTAGGCTTTGAAAGAAAGAACAACAAATTGCCTATGCTACTTTTCTACTCAGGGTTAAAGATGCTAACCACTTTCAAACAACCATCTGAGAAAACTAATTCCCAACGTATTGGAGTAGGTGAGAGAATAAAAGGTGTGTTATTGAAAGGGAATTTGGAACAAGTAATCATTCTGAATGTGTGTACATCAGAGACTCCTCAAAGCCTGCCTGGCAATCTGTTTTTTATGTAAGTTTGTTTTTATCTGTGGTGGGGAGTGCTGATATTTAAATTTGCATTAACTACTTTCCATAATGAATAAGAAGTACATAGCTAAACTTGATTTGTAGAAAATCAATTTTGGCAGACAGCAAAAAGTCAAAAATTGTTTTTGTTTTTAAAGTAGAAAGCTTCTGTTTAAGACAGTTAAAGATTTTCAGAGAAAAGAGATTATTAATAGGAGTAACCTAGATTCGTGTAATGGTAGGAATAGTTGCAGAAATAGTTGCAGAAATAGTAAGAGGCTTAGAGAAAGCTCCCCAATTTTAATGCCCTGAAAAATTGGGTGCAATCTTGTCTTCCTCACTAGAGCTGCTCCATCACTCAGAGTTATTTATTTTCTCAATCTGTCAATATTTATAGTAAAGCTTGAAGAATCACCAAATTGTAAGGTCTAAAGTAACGTTGAGAAATCACTCATTAACTCAACAAATATCGAGTTTCTATCCATCCTCCACACTGCCAACACAGTGATCTTTCAAGGGCAAATCTGATCTTTCCACTGCCCTGCAGAAAGCTCTTCAAAGATTACTCATTGCTGTAAGCCTGAAATTTAAACTTCTAACAAAGATATAAAACATTCTTAGTCCAATCTCTGTTTTCTGATCCTTTCAGTAACTTTCTTCTCTGACCCTTTCTGACCACCCCACCCCCTGCCAAATTCCCTTGACACCTGTTGCCTTTATTCTCTATCCCAGAACTGACTGCCGTTTTTCAACATGCGTCCTCATGCTCTGTAGATGCTCTTCTCTCTTCCTGAATTAGCCTCTCTCCATGCTCCCTTGTCCGCATGGTGAGCTCCTACTTATCCATGAAAACTCAGATTAAATATGATTTTCCTGTAAAAACTTTAACCAGTGCGGGATTCATCATTTGTGCTATCATATCACCATAAAAGTCTACCCTACTACTAATTATACTGTCTTCATTCACTCTCTAAATTCTTATCAAGCTTGCATTAGGTTGTAGGTACTGAGAACACATCACTGAACAAAAATAGATAAAATTTTATAATCTCACGAAATTTTATTCTCAACTTGCAAAATAATACAACTAAAAAAACTAATTTACACACACACACACACATATATATATGGTCAGGTAGTGTTAAGTTCTTAAAAAAAGATTAAAACAAGGAAGGAAAGTGTGTGGTATTAGAAGAGGTGATTAATATTGTCAATGTTATTGTTAGGGAACAGCTCACTAAGGAGAGAGATTTTAAGAAAAGATATCTAGTGTTCATATATTCACAACGGGTCTTATATGTATGATGGGATTCATGCTATGAAGCCGTTATACAATTTTGCCTCATCCAGAACCCAGCATAGTTTCTGACACACAGACTTAATGAAGAAATAATTCTACACAAACTTAAAGGTTGTCAGAGCAACAGGTGGGATGTTATAATTTATTTTAGCCTTTTGGAACTTCAGTGCTAGACATAAGACCCTGTATAAAGCTTATAGCCTTTAAAATGCAATTACATATTCAATAACACTGAAGAATCATGTGTCTGGATGAATACCCTGTAAGTAGTCAAATTACTCTATCGCCATAGAGGAGAGAATGATCATGGCATATTCACATTAAAAATCCCTTTATTAAGGCTTTATTAATAGCACAAAAAGTAAATCATCTTTCATATTCGAGACACTCCTTTTTCTTATGAAATATTATACTGCTAGATGAGTATTTTTTCCCTCCAAAGACTGTTCTGTCCTGCATTTCTAGACATATAAACTTCCCTTATGAGTGTTCTTTCTTTTTGAGAAACACTGGCAATACCCATGATTCCCATGAAAAGCCCAGATAGTATCTGCTGATGCTTAGGATATAGCTTTCAACTTTTATGAATCTCCAAATCATCATAATTTTCTATCATGTTGTTATGTACAATGGGTAAAATTCTGCTCAATAGACATATAGCTCACAATAAGTCTTGCGGTATTTGAAAACATAAATATGCAGTTGTCTCCAATTCTACCATTAATGCATAGGCATTGTGAAGAATTTTGGATAAGCTAAATATAAAATAGTTTTAATCATTAAAAATACATATAAACTCTATTTCTTAAACTTTGAAACAATATAACGTTTTATATCATCCAACTGAAAGCAAGTTATATTTTGAAACATTTAAGCAGCAGAATTGCTGAGAATTAAGAATAAGCAGTATTTTGTGAAATTCTATATTTTGCATAATTTTAATAATAGTTCTGTGACTCTGATCAGGGCAATGTGGGTCTACTAAGTTTATTAAATAAGCAGAAAGGGAAACCAATATGTACTATGTCTTTGGCTGGAAATCATTGGGAGACCTTCTATATGTTGTAATTTAGCATTAATGCAGAGTAAGCAAGAAATTTTAGGAACTTACATGAGTAGGGGAAAAAGAATGGTTTGGTGAGATGAAATTTGGTGTAGAATTCCATGTTCTGCTGCTTTCAAATGCACATGTGACTTTAGACTAAGCATAACCAAAATCAAAAAGGAAAGAAGAGGACATGGCGAATCTGAAGCTGGGACAAACAGATTGTATATTATTTTAAAATAACTTCCAGAAAATGTATTAGGAGTGGGTTTAAAGGTGTTACTCATCCTAGAGAAAACCTCACACATTGCCAGAAACTTCTGATGAATCTGTTAGCTTCACCTATAAAGTTGTTATATCAATGAAATCCTAATATTTTCACAACAGCAGTGAATAATGTGAAAGATCTCAATTCAAATATGACAACGTCTTAAAGAGTGATGATGAGTAGGCTATGGTTCAGGGGCTATTCTAAGATAATGAATATGAAAGAAAAAGGGGATGTGGTTCATCCCCTCAATGAAATTCCAAAAGAAGGGATGCTGGAGAGGTAGATAAATGCTGTATCTAATGGATGATGTGACAGGACCACAAAAGCAGGACCTGCAGGCTTCTATGTGTTCACAGAGAAGAGAGGAGGGGACTTCTCTGCGTGTTTTTAGACAACAAATCATCAATGGACAAAATTAAGTCAAATGAATGAATAAATACTCCCAAAACTGTAAAAACAAAAAGCTACCTGTCTTAGATTGGCCAATTGACAGTGAATATTTCAGTATTCTGATTTATTAGATCAGCTTCTGTTTTTTCCAAGTATAGTTTTCCACTTAGCAGTTTTTAATTTAGCATTGCCAAGTCAAAGGTCAGAAAAACAGAAAAAGAAAAATATTTTTTCAGTAAGCGTACTTTTCCATTGTGTACCACCGACCTTCCCACTAGTGCTAGGGTTTCATCACATGAACTGAGGAGCAAATCTTGTCACCAAAGTTGCCTTCTTTCAGAAAAGTGAGCCTATTGGTGGCCTTTGTTATAAGAATCAACAATCCGGCAATCTCTGCTCTTAATGACACCCTGAGTTTTCCAATTTAGAAGTTGCCAGATCTGTGGTTTATGAACAACTTGAACAAAGGTGCTTGCACACTGCTAGCCCATAAAAAGTAATTGATTTCTTTTAAAATTTATTTAAAAAAAAAAAAAAAAAAAAAAAAAAAAGAGGGCCAGGCGCAGTGGCTCACTTCTTTAATCCCAGCACTTTGGGAGGCTGAGGCAGGCGGATCACGAGGTCAGGAGATCGAGACCATCCTGGCTAACACGGTGAAACCCCATCTCTACTAAAAATACAAAAAAAAAAAAAAAAAATTAGCCAGGCGTGGTGGCGGGCGCCTGTAGTCCCAGCTACTCACTCGGGAGGCTGAGGCAGGAGAATGGCGTGAACCCGGGAGGCGGAGCTTGCAGTGAGCTGAGATCGCGCCACTGCACTCCAGCCTGGGGGACAGAGCGAGACTCCGTCTCAAAAAAAAAAAAAAAAAAAAGAGAAAAAAATCTGCCATTCAAAATATAGGATAAAATCAGCTATAATAGACAGCAAATGAAGATTACATCACTAAGACAGAGAAAATCTTCAAAATCTTTCCCCAACTCTGTCCCAATATCTTACACAGTGGAGCACATGTTAAAATTACCCCGTCCATTCTGTCAAAATTTCTCAACACTATCACATAAAACAGCACCCACAGGCCTTTTTTTCTTCCAGTCTCTTTCCTCTTGCTTTGCCTGGTTTATTGCTGGTCACTCTCACCCTGAAAAGTTTCCAAACTGTCTTGGTTCCCTTTGGTTCTGCAGCTTAAACCATTATTCCAATAAGTAAAATAAAAGTATAGAAAGCCCAGACTGGCAGGTATCTGCCCAAACGACAAAATGTCCCTCTCCTTTTGGATGCAATAAATGAAATAGTCCTATTTTTTGTCTTTTTCATATATGTGTTGTTTCTGTATACATGAGCAGTATGTTTTAAACATACTGATTATAGTTTTCAAAGAGAAAGAAAGAACACTAACTTTGGGTTATGTGAGTCTGAGATGTTTAGAAATCAAGAAGGAATAAAATGACTGGTTTGTTGAAAGAAGGTCCTTGTTGATTTATGGGCCATCTACAAAGTTGTAAGAGAAAACCAAAAATATTCTCTAGAGAGCTTCACATAGTAAGTGAGACACAGGATTAGCTTCAATACTATAAATACAAATTACAGTGATGATGCTGGATAGCTGGCTACATTTTAAAGTATAGTGTGCTATTTTATGTGAACACACATAATGTATAACTTGAGAATCTTAGTCATAGATTGTCAGTAGACAAAACCATAGGCACCTTGGAGAAGCAAGATGGAATCTAGGATAATTTTAATAAAATGGACAGAGGTCTGGGTTTCACATTTGATGACATGGGAGAAATAGGTAGGAACTGACTTCTTTTGGTGGCCTCACTGCCAATAGAGTAATTCCAGACTCCTTTCCAGGCACCCAACATTGTCTGGAATATGACATAATCTGTCTTCATAGCCACAGCATCTCTTTTTGTAGGTTTGCTTGATGTTTCTGATGAGAAGTATTACCCACTCTTCCTATAATTCATCTTTGCTATCCCATTATAATTCATTGCTGTATCCTGTATCTGACTATCTAAAGTTTGTGAATCTGACCCTATTTGTGAATAATATTTGACTCAGTGTGTTACCTAGTCTTTCCTTTTAAAAATAAGAAATTGAGTACTCAGGAGTAGAGAAAAGAGACTTGCCCAAAGGCACCAACCTGGGAGGTCTGTGCCTGCCACCAAGGTTACACATCCTAGTTCAGTCATCTTTTTCACTACCCAACACTCCACTACAAGTTAACAACCACACCAACAAAAACAACAGGCCCTTTCCTGCTCTTTAATTAAATATTAGAAGTTGGCATGACATTTAAGGAGCATTTCCTTTAGAATCAAGTCTGACATATAATGGGCATTCAATCAATATTTATGAAAAAAAATGGATAGCTATCCCCAACAGAGAACGCATTACCTCATATTTATTGCTTGTTATGGCATTCTTTCTTGTTTTCTATTATCTACAATGACATAGTGAAAAGAACATGAATTTTGGAACCCAGGATTTTTATCAACACAGTGAGGGAGGTACTATTAGTTCTAATTTTATAAACAAATTGAAATTTAGAAAGGTTGAATAGCTTGTAAAGGATAAGCAACCTATCAAGGAACTGAAGAAGAATTTGAACCAGGCAGTCTGACTCCAGGGCATTGGTGCACAGGTTTTGTCATCTTTCTTTCCCCTGATAGACATCTGGGTCAAAAGTCATGCCTTACAGTGAAGTTTTGGTTTGGTTGATTTTACCTTAAACAGTTTGCAAGAAAAAGCTACTTAAATGGAAATATGTAAAGTCATTATTCTGACAGTCTCTCTACTCTTATTATTTAACAATTTGATACTAAATTAGCTGTACAATGCCTTTTCATCTCCTACTTCCCATCGAGTAACCAAATAGAGGATCCTGATTCTATTTGTTGGAGAGATTGTGGATGCCTTTCACACATTGTATTTTAACGTCACATAGGCTTGCACTAACACATTCTAGTCTCTGAGATAAATAGTTTTGCTCCTTGACAATAATTTTCCTTACAATACAAAGAACCATTGAATCTGATCCACATAAGTTGAAGGTACTAGTCTTTTTCTTCTTCTGTCCACATGTTAGAAATTTGTTGGCTACCATGAAATATACAGTTCTATGTTTATTTTTATTTACTTTCAAGGCAGGTTACTACAGTACTTAATCACTCTGCTCTTGATTGGACTTCTTGGGTTAAACCTCTACTCAGCCACTTAATCATTGGTATACTCCTAACTAAGTTATCTCTTCTAAAGGCTCTCAAAGAATAATAGCAGCACTCCTACTTCACGGAAGTAATTGTAAGGGGAAAATGAGATAGAACATATAAGACTTAGATTAATGCTCACCATATCTTAAGTGCTCAGTAAGTGTTTATTATTGTTACTAGACACATTAAAGGTACATTTGAGAACTAGAAGTGAAAGGGAGGAGTAATGCCTTCAAAAATTTACATTTGAAGATGTCTAACAGTACCATATCAAGAAGAAAACCTTGGGGATTTAAAAGTCAGAGAATTACTAAATAATTTCCAGCTGAGCAATTAATTTAATGCTGTGTTCTCCCCTTCAAGTTAATTATCATAGGTCAATGGCATTCTACCTTCCAGTGTTTTGGTAGGATTTTGCTATCGAATAAGCAGCACACCTTCCACTTTTTTTTTATGTTTGATATTTTGCCAGCCATTGCTGAATTTAGTTGACCTGGAGTTATTCTGAAAATAAATACTGTGATCCCCAAAGTACGAAAACCTAAAAGAGAACTCCAGAAGGTGTTAAATTCCTAAAAATCCCTGAAAAGAAGGTATTTTACAGCTAATTTCATATCAAAATTGTTAAATAACTGTAGAGACCTTCAGAGTAATGACTTTATATGTTTCCATTTAAGTAGCTTCTTCCTGAATGTAATGCAGAAACCTAGGTAGGCAAAATCCCTGAATCCAGAACATAATGCAAAATTTGACATATTTGTCATATACAGCCTGTAGAAACAATACCACATGCCAAAAAAACAACATCATGCTGCACTGCCTTGAGTCATTTCATGGCTTCCCATTGAACTTCAAACAAATACGAAATCTTTAACTCAGCCATCAAAACTGCAATCTGGCCCCTTCCTCCCACCTCCCTAGCCTCCTATCCTCTGCTACCTTCTGCTCTTTCTCTTCAGCTAGACCAGCAAGTTGGGAAGTCCTCAAATGGACCATCTTCACAGCACTTTTGCACACTCTCTTCACTCAGTCTGCAGTTCACTTTCAACCCCTTACCTCCCCACCTATTCAAGCTCCACCTTCTGCCCATTCCACCTCACTGAAAACTCCCTCCCTCTGGCCTCCTTGACCAGATTACCTGCATGCCTTGGAGGTTTCTCTCCCACCCGCTTCCACCTCCTGAAACACTGCACATTGGCAGCTTCATACCTATCTAGGGCCCTCTTCCCTACAGCCTGTAAACTCCTTGGTGATACGAATCTTATCCATGATCACCACTGTTTCCCCAGTCTCCAGCCTAGGGCCTGGCACAAAGCATGCTCTCAATAAATATTATAGAGTAAATAAATAAAACCAAAATGTGAAAATAATTCAAAAAGAAAGCAGAAAGCCTTCTTCAAACACAAAATAGTCCAGTTAGCATGTTTGGCTAAATATATGACTTCTCACTATTGAGAATGATTTTCATACTCTGCCTCCTCTCCTAGGGCACACCTGGGCCTGGGAAAGAAGGGAGCTAAGTGGAAAGAGAACTACAGGGTAGTTCCCTGGGGCCTTTCATACCCACATCACCACCAATTAAACACAGCCATGCCTGCTTTATCACTGCATTTTTTTTTAAACTGCAGAATCCATGGGCAAAGGATTCAGAGGCTAAAAATAATTTGAAAATCAGTTATTAGAATAAAACCATCTAATAATTATTTTGTCTTTCAATGTCATAGTGAGGATGAACTTCCCTCCGTAAATTTTGTTAGTTGACATATTTTTTCAACTCCCCAAACTATTTCTAAACTGGTCATGTTCTTATACATTCAAGCACATCAGAAAACACAGATTTCAGTATTCATCTCTGGCTGTTTCTCTATCACTCATCTGCCTCTCCCCTTATAGATGTATGCCCTTCAGTGGTTCCTCTATTGCCCAGGGAAAAACATCCAAGTTTGTGGCATAACATTTACAAACTGGAGGCTGGGCAACATGGTGAAATCTCATCTCTACAAAAAGTACAAAAATTAGCCAGGTGTGGCAGTGCGCTTCTGTGCCCCTGTAGTCTCAGCTACTTGGGATACTGAGGCAGGAGGATCGCTTGAGCCTGGGAGGTCGAGGCTGCCATGAGCATTGATCACACCACTGCACGCTAGCCTGGGCGACATGGTGAGAACCCTGTCTCAAAAAAAAAATAAACTAAAAAATAATAATAAATAAAAACTATCATTATTTTCATTTACCATTCCAGCTTCCTTCCTCTCCCCTGGAGCTTTCTATTGGAATCATGAAACATACCATGATTTTCTCCACACCTGTGCCTGTCTTCTTGGACTGCATTTCCTCTGCCTGAATAATCCCTTCAAATCCTTCATGAACCACCTCAAATGTGACCATTGGCTTTTCCCAGTCTGGGTAATTTACTCAAACTCCTACCACATGCACCTATGAGACTCTACGGTTTCATCTGACACCTTAAAACACTGAGTGACTTGCTTTTTTCTCTGTCTTTTCTGCCTAGGTAGTTATATCCCTAAACACAGATTCAGCTTCATGCCCTTCCTTCCTGGGTTATTGCTTGGCATAAGTATATACTGAATGAATAGAAGAGTTCCAATAAGTTTTAACATTTCCTTGGCATTTAAACATTTAATATTTATAATCTCACCTCCTTATGAAATTCCCCAAAGCATGTGCCATACAGAAATTTGCTGAATCCCAAACAAAATTATGCAAGCAGGGGGACTACTACCCACAGACACCCTTTAGCTGATTAGTCTAGTCAGCCGCTCTGACTCAGCATCTAAAATGGTTTTCACATTTTTACTTAAAACAGTATTGTATCACTATAACAATTTAAGAGGATTTTCCATTATTGTGAAATATACTGGGAATTATAAGAACATTTTTAATTTAGAAAGTTGAAGAAGGAAAGTGATTTTCTCACTGCACAGCTAATCAGAGTTGGTGCTGGGTATAGGTCAAGATCAGTATTTCTCAAAGTATGTTCCAGGACACACTGGTCCCTTGGGATTCTCAATAAAAATGTCCATGATCAGATATGTTTGGGAACACTGAATTCCAGGTCCTTAGCATATTAAATGCCCTGAAAAATTCTCCAGTCAAGACATCTATTTATCTTTGTTATGCTCAACGTTTCCCAAATTCCTTTGATCGTGAGTTCGATGACATTATAAAAACTCACTATGGAAAAAGCTAGTCTTGATCACCAAATTCTCATCCTAATGTTTGCCTTTTACTTACAGTAGTATGTGCATATGCAAAGTCGAGATCTGAAGCAATTATTTGATCTCGAACTCCCAACCTCAGGTGATCCGACCACCTTGGCCTCCCATAGTGCTGGGATGACAGGCATGAGCCACCACGCCTGGCTGTTGAAGCAGTTATTTGGGATACATTTAGTTACCAATTTTACTTTGAAGGGCATATATAAATATGAACAAATATTTTAGATGCTTCTTTGCTTATTCTTTAGTATAAAATATTTGAGTGCTTAATTTTCTTCTTTATGGTGATTAGGCATAAAATAAACAAATAACCTCTCTAGAATATGCTACATAACAGGAAAAAAATCACATTGATTATTTTTCACTGCAGTTTCCTCCCACACTATTATTAAAGTTTTGCAATCATGCTTTACATCTTATCACCATTGCCACACCGCAGCAGCAGATTATAGTATTTTAATGGCATGAATCTTACATTTAGATTAAATTTAACTTTAAAATAGAAAAAAATGGACACGTGTGTGCAACAGTTGGCATCTAACAATGGATACCTTTGTGAGTCATGTAAGATTAAGTCCAAAAAAAAAAATAAGGTATATCATAGCTATTCTCTTTTTGAACACTCCATGTTGAGAAAAAAAGGTATTTTCTATAAGTATTGGTGCTTCTTATTTAGACTGCAAAACAGATTAGAACCAAACAAAAAAAAGGAACTCTTATTTTTACCAGCTTAAGAAAAATTAGAGAGATCTGTGATTGTTGATTTTCTAATAAATATAACTACATTTTCTAGATTAATTCAGCTCTTACCAACTTCAGTATGGTCTATACTGCAAATGTACAAGGGTAAGCTTCAACTGGGATCCTGCTTGATAAGTAGTGTAAGATGGAAGTATCTGAACACTTAGGGTGTCACCTTAAAACAAACTGTCACACATTTTTCTTCACACATTTGAAACCCAACTTATCAACCTTAACAAGTGTTGTTATCAAAAGAATTTTGGTGCCTTTGTTCTTTCCCTCTTGCAAGTAAATTACACTTTTAGGATTTATTAAGACAAGAAACAATTTTTGAATAGCAGGTCAAAACTCTCTACGGAAAAATTCTCATTACTTTCTAGCCTGAAGCAGTATTTACCACCCAATGTATCCATCTTTTTCCTGTTTCTTCTATATCTATATTTCCTGAATCTTGTTTCTGTGCCTAATGCTATAACATTGCAGCAGTTTGTTCAAAGCAACACTCTTATTTTTGCTCTTAGCCGGTGCTATACAAACCCTGATCAATTATTGAAGTAGAAGCCCCGAAGTAACACAGCCATTACTGCAGCAGGCGGATAAAAATGGAACACTTTGAGCTACAGTATATTTACTTTTGAGTTTCAGCAAACAAACCAACAAGTTAAACTACTTTGTCTTTCACTTTGTTTGATGTACTAATATTTCCTGCTCTCTCCAAAGCCGTTTTCTTCATGAAGCAGGTCTCTGAAAATTCGTTTCTTTTTGGAATTGCGGTAACCTTAACATTTATGCAAAAGAGTACTGCAACTCGGACAAGAAGGGCTCGAATGAGTTACATAGACATGGCATGCCAAGAGCTGCATGGCATTTGATAAAGTTTGCCGACGTGTCATCTTCATATGGTAATAACACTGCAAAGAGTCCACAGTGATATTTAAAGCAACAAACAGTCTAACTGAGGAAAGTATTCATTAAAGCCTTTCAGAAAAGTCAAATTAGAGGTGGAGAAAATTTCTCATGAAGAGCAACCGCTAATCACATTTGGAATTTTTCTCTCTCTTCTGCTTACTCCATTATTCACAAAGGATTGCCCAAGATGTTGTAATTTTATTTTTTAAACTGCTCTGTTATTTAATTATATAGAATATATCTGGTCAGGTTGCCAGTGAAGGCTACAAGTATTCATCTTCTGACGATGCCAACTTGCATCTGCAGCCTCAATATAATGGTGGCTTTTTTTTTTTTTTTTCCATTTTAAATGTCTGTTCTGGGTTTTAAGGACTAAATGATAGTGAAGATAACTGGAAATGTTCCAAGGTTTTTAAATGTACTATGCAGTCGAAACAAAAATTAGTAGTTATACTCCAGAACTAATAATATTTGACACTTATTCTTATCATTGCCTGAAGTTTGAGTAGAGAGTTTCAGCAAGTTTCTGAAAAGTAGCTAAGACAATGTAAGGAACTGTTTTGAAGTGTTATGTATCTGCATCCCACTCAGAGCTCTTCTTTTCCAGCCAAGCAAATAAAAGCAATCTGCATAACCTCTAAGCACCAAAGGTGAGCAGATTATGAAAAGCACTTTCATGAATTCATAAGTATGTCATCAAAGCCACTTGAAGCACTTTGATATTAGAAAAGCCGTGAAGAAAAGCCATATGCATTGGGAAGCTTTCATAATTTAGGATAGTTTATTTCAATGTCTTATTGTGAAGTGATATTCATCTTTTCCCTCATATACTCTTCATTTGTGAATAGACCTATTAGATACAATATAAAACATAAAAGATCTCAACTGAAAAATACAACAGATGAAGATCTTATCAAGCATTTTTTAAAAATATGAGGATGTCTGTACTTCTAGTATTATGAAAGGCAGTTATATCTCACCATCAAGACCACCCCAGGAAGACTGTTTTGTAAAATTCCAGGCTGCCTTTAGTGGGTAGGCAATAATGTGATATTTTATTATTAGTTCCCTTTCCTTATGCTCATTTCAAAGAGAAGAAATAATGTATTTGTATAACCAGTTCCTAGGACATCAATTTCTTTGTTTGAATTGATACCAGGATCTAAATTATTGTACAAATGGGTGAAAGGAAGGGTACAATTTTATTTACGTACTAGGTTGACTGAAAGAGAGATGGACCACTTACTGACTCAAACATCTGCATTATTATTTTTTAGGGTTTTGTGGCAGGTACCTCATGAAAGGTAGCTAGAATGACAAGAAACAATTTGAAAAAAGGCACAGAAAGAACTCTAGAAACGTATGCTTTGTAAAACAGTGCTTTAACATGGCTCTGGATAGTAGAAACAAGCTGACTAAATTTATGAGGTGTGAAGCTTATGTCTTATAAGATGTAATAATGATTAACATTAGAATCACAAGCTAAACCTGAGGTCAGACTTAAGAAACGACATTAACCCTACCTCTACTGCTAAAATATCCAGCCATCTCTCTTTTTACCTCAGAAGAAAATCTTAGCCTTTCTAAAGTAGCTACGTTTCAATTTTTTTCTCATGTACCTCTTAAGAGCTCTTTGTTGTTTTCATATCGACAATATTTCTTTCAGAAAGAGATATATGAAAGCAGATGTGTCTATATAATCTTTGCTTAGATCTGACTAAAATTTTCATTATTCACTCATGCATTCATAGATTTCTTTATCAAAGGATAACATCAAAACCACTTTATTGAATGATAGTTACTCATTATGTGCTCTGCTGGATTTTAACAAAACAAATCATGTACCAGACACTCTTCCTGCTCTGAAAAGTGGACAGTCTAGTAAAGGAGACAGAAATAAACAAATATGTATAGTTAAGTACCAGCATAAAGTTATATAGGTCTATGGTACACTACTGACCTAAAGATGGCATGCTTTTTTTTTTTTTTTATAAAAAGGTTGTGGTGGGAAGAAGAGCGATGGGAGAAAGGAAAGCTTCACAAAAGGGATCTTAAAGGCAATCAGTGTAATAATGTCCACAAGAATAGAAAATAATGAAAAACGTACTGCTAAAATGTAGTTCCCAGGGGGAAAACGTATGTTTCATTGTTATGTATTATAATAAAATAAAAGACAACTCTGGTTTATGTTTGGGCTCATAGTTGGGAAACTCCTTCATTCATATCTGATCTTCCTAGCCACCTCTTGCTGCAGGTAGGATTTCTGTCCTTTTGAGGCTGAAATAAGTGATATATGATCAACTCAGAGGTCCATATTTAATGAAGGGCCCAACGAGGACCATCAGCTTACAACTCAAACCAAAGAAATGATCTTTAGAGAGAAAGTGACAATGGTTTAATAATATTTACTTGAACATCCTCATAAGGAAATCTAAAGAGTATGCATAAAATGTAGGTTATTTATGTTTAATGTGCAAATAAATACTTTCCCTATGGATATCCACATTGATCTGGGGACATTGACAGTTACCAAACATATTACTTTAGAAATGGAAAATTACAACTCATCCTGTGTATATTTATTGCTTAGAGGAGTTTTCCAATATATCACTGATGGAGAAATGAAACCTTAAGGACAAACTGAATTAGAAATCATAATTCCATTTGGGTAATATGTTGAAATTGCATAAACCATGTAGCAATATTGTGTATGTGCTACTTCAAAACTCTGAAGGCATGATTCACTAGGTTTCTTTGCCTTTACACAATGTTCTCAAGAGACTGAAAAATATAGATTTTATTCATCTGTAAAGTGACAAGGACTTAGGAATCATACATGGCTACTTATGAAATCTTATAAATTTAACTCACAAATTACTATGGGTATTTTATGTATTTGTCTTATACAGTGCCACTTGAGAATTTTGTTTCTATTATGCAAGTTTGTTTTGTATATTAAAATTTGATGGGAAAGTGGTAGGATAGTTGAAAGTTATATCTACAAAATTTTTTAGGCAGAACGTTCAAATATTAACAGTACACCATATTATTTATATTTTACAGATCCTGTAGGCCAATTTTCACTTAAACTCTTCTGTCTTACTTTTGACAAACACTAAACATTTAAGTTAATGCCAATTTTCCCCCTGAAATTATTAATCATTAGTGTTTTGTTTTTTTTTTTTTTTTTGGAGACAGAGTCTTGCTCTGTCACCCAGGCTGCTGGAGTGTAGTGGTGCAATCTAGGCTCACTGCAACCTCCGCCTCTCAGGCTCAAGCGATTCTCCTGCCTCAGGCTCCTGAGTAGCTGGGACTACAGCTGTGTGCCACCATGCTTGGCTAATTTTTTTTTTTTTTTGTAGTGATGGGGTTTGGAGGGCAGGGGGGTAATTTTCTTAAAAATATGTTCTCTCATAACTTTTGTAGAGTGGCTCCACAACTTCAGTGAAAGTTTTGTAATTAAAACTCTAAGTTAGTGATGCTGCTGCTGAACTAGGGAGGGGGGGTGTGTATGTGCAAATATGCATAAATTACATGTGTATGTGTATATAATTTCTACATAAACTGTCAAGTTTTATAGTGCATTGGATATAACTTTACGTACTAGTTGTCTGTGGCTGTGTAACAAATTGCCACCAATTTAACAGCTCAAAACACAGTATTTCTTATTTCACAGTTTCCATGGATTAGAAGTCTGTGCACAGATGAGCTGGGTCCTCTCTTTGAGACCTCACAGGTTGTAAGCAAGGTGTCAGATGGGGTTACTCTATCTTCTGAGGATTTAGGGTCCTCTATCAAGCTCATATGCTTCTTGGCAGAATTCACCTCCTGTGGTTGTGAAGCTAAGGCCCTCACCTCCCAGAGGCCACCCCTCTCCATACTCAGAACATAATGTGGCTGTTTTCTGATTTGAGGCCAGTAGAAGATTGTCTCTCACATCTAGACTCTCTTTCAAAGAACTTACATGATGAAATGAGGCCCACTCAGGATCATCTCCTTTTTTAGTAAATTCAACTGCTTTGGGACCTTACCTGCATTTTCAAAATTCATTTACCATTGTCATAAAATGTAACCAAATCCATCACCTTTGCCATATCATGTAACCTAGTCACAGACAAAAGCAGGGAACAGAGATCATGGAGGCACCTGCCACACCTTACTTGAGCATAGTAAAGTTACTGCTTTAACACTTGTGAGGGCAAGGTTGTATCATTGAGAAATCAAGGGGAACCTTAGAGAATATAAATGTACAAGTTGCTTTCATTTTGTCACTTTTTAAAAAACTTTTAATTTTTATGGGTACCATAGTAGGTGTGTATATTTATGGGATACATGAGATATTTTGATACAGGCATGCAATGCATAACAATCACATCAGGGTAAACAGAGTATCCTTCACCTCAAGCATTTATCATTTCTTTGTGTTACAAATATTCCAATTATACTGTTTTAGTGATTTTAAAATGTGTAATAAATTATTGTTGACTGTAGTCAGCTGGTTGTGCTATGAAATAGTAGTTTTTATTCATTCTATTTTTTTTATTATACTTTAAGTTCTGGGATACATGTGCAGAACATGCAGTTTTGTTACATAGCTACACACGTGCCATGGTGGTTTGCTGCACCCATCAACTCGTCACATACATTAGGTATTTCTCCCAATGCTATCCCTCCCCTACCCCCGCCCACCCCCTGTCAGGCCCTGGTGTGTGATGTTCCCCTCCCTGTGTCCATGTGTTCTCATTGTTCAAGTCCCACTTATGAGAACATGCGGTGTTTGGTTTTCTATTCCTGTGTTAGTTTGCTGAGAATGATGGTTTCCAGCTTCGTCCATGTCCCTGCAAAGGACATGAACTCCTTTTTTATGGCGGCATAGTATTCCATGGTGTATATGTGCCACATTTTCTTTATCCAGTCTATCATTAATGGACATTTGGGTTGGTTCCAAGTCTTTGCTATCATGAACAGTGCTGCGATAAACATACATGTGCATGTGTCTTTATAGAATGATTTATAATTAATTGGGTATATACTCAGTAATGGGATTGCTAGGTCAAATGGTATTTCTGGTTCTAGATCCTCGAGGAATCGTCACAGTCTTCCACAATGGTTGAACTAGTTTACACTCCCACCAATAGTGTAAAAGTGTTCCTATTTCTCGACATCCTCTCCAGCATCTGTTGTTTCCTGACTTAATGATTGCTATTCTAACTGGTGTGAGATGGTATCTCATTGTGGTTTTGATTTGCATTTCTCTAATGACCAGTGATTATGAGTTTTTCGTATGTTTTTTGGCCACATAAATGTCTTCTCTTGAGAAGTGTCCATTCACATCCTTTGCTCACTTTTTGGATGTTTTTTTTTTTTTTTTTTTGTCTTGTAAATTTAAGTTCTTTGTAGATTCTGGGTATTAGACCTTTGTCAGATGGATAGATTGCAAAACTTGTCTCCCATTCTGTAGTTTGCCTGTTCACTTTGACCATAGTTTCTTTTGCTATGCAGAAGCTCTTTAATTAGATCACATTTGTGAATTTTGGCTTTTGTTGCCATTGCTTTTGGCGTTTTAGTCATGAAGTCTTTGCCCCATGCATATGTCCTGCATGTTATTGCCTAGGTTTTCTTCTAGGGTTTTTATGGTTTTAGGTCTTATGTTAAGTCTTTAATCCATCTTGAGTAATTTTTGTATAAGGTGTAGGGAAGTGGTCCAGTTTCAGCTTTCTGCATACGGCTAGCCAGTTTTCCCAGCACCATTTATTAAATAGGGAATCCTTTTCCCATTTCTTGTTTTTGCCAGGTTTGTCAAAGATCAGATGGTTGTAGATGTGTGGCATTACTTCTGAGGCCTCTGTTGTGTTCCATTGGTCTATGTATCTGTTTTGGTACCAGTACCAAGCTGTTTTGTTTACTGTAGCCTTGTAGTGTAGTTTGAAGTCAGGTAGTGTGATGTCTCCAGCTTTATTCTTTTTACTTAGGATTGTCTTGGCTATACAGGCTCTTTTTTGGTTCCATATGAAATTTAAAGTAGTTTTTTCTAATTCTGTGATGAAAGTCAATGGTAGCTTGATAGGAATAGCATTGAATCTATAAATTACTTTGGGCCGTACAGCAATTTTCACGATATTGATTCTTCCTATCCACGAGCATGGAATGTTTTTCCATTTGTTTGGGTCCTCACAGTGGTTTACAGTTCTCCTTGAAGAGCTCCTTCATATCCATTGTAAGTTGTATTCCTACTAGGTATTTTTTATTCTCTTTGTAGCAATTGTGAATGGGAGTTCACTCATGACTTAGCTATTATTGGTATATAAGAATGCTTGTGATCTTTGCACACTGACTTTGCATCCTGAGACTTTGCTGAAGTTGCTTATCAGCTTAAGGAGATTTTTGGTTGAGATGATGGGGTTTTCTAAATATACAATCATGTCATCTGCAAACAGAGACAATTTGACTTCCTTTCTTCCTATTTGAATTCCCTTTTTTTCTTTCTCTTGCCTGATTGCCCTGGCCAGAACTTCCAACACTATGTTGAATAGGAGTGGTGAGAGAGGGCATCCTTGTCTTGTGCCAGTTTTCAAAGGGAATGCTTCCAGCTTTTGCCCATTCAGTATGATATTGGCTGTGGGCTTGTCATAAATAGCTCTTATTTTGAGATAAGATCCATCAATACCTAGTTTATTGAGACTTTATAGCATGAAGGAGTGTTGCTTTCATTTAAATATCACAGGGTAGAAAAGTCAGAAATGCATACACTCAGAAATAATATTGGAAAATAGTGTGTGATTAAATGTCAAAATGAGTGGCATGTACAGTAACTGAGAAAATTGGTCACTTGAAATGAGTTAATTGTTGGAGAAGTCACTATTAAAGAAGAGATTTAGGCTGGTTCCTAAAAGATACAAAAGACTCGGTGAATGAACAAGGACTTTAGCTGATAAAGCCGTTTATCATTCTTTCTCAATAGTGCTGTGTAGAGCCAGGCAGACATGAGTTTGAATTCCAGCGCTGTCAGTAAGTAGCAGTGTGACTTTTGGTAAGTTATTTGAACTCTCTGAACTTCCATTTTGTCACTTAGAAAAAAGAGTAAAAGCAACTACTTTATAAGTGTTGCTCAGATAATAGTAAATCAAATGTCTGAGTTGTTTACTCACAGGATTACTGGAAAGAATATATAACAACATATTAAATGACAAAAGGGCTTTGAAAATAATAAAGTACCATAAAAATGTAGGTCACTCATAGCATAAGTTCCCCAGTGATGTTTTTCTGTTTGGTTAAGTATCTCCAATCTATTGCCTTATTGTATTTGATATAATAAACATGTAAGCAATTTTAGGATCAATCTGAAACAAGGAAGTTTAGAAATAGACAAATACAGCAAATAATAAAATTAGCCTTTCAACTGAGACCCTATAATTTAACATCACAAAGTGCAAAATAGTGTGGAATTTTCAGGGACCATGAAGATCAGTGTGGGCAATATTTAGGGAAAGGATTTACTTTTATTTCCTTTTTTACTTGTCATCATTCTTCCTGGTGATTATTTCTGGCATATAATAAATAGTAGGTGTAATAAACTTTCATTGAATAAGTGCATTATAGATGGAAATCAAGTATTTAAATAATGAAAGTATAACCAACATAGAAGCACTGTTCATTACAAATGTACATTCCATGGAAAGAGAGGTTTAGAGTGATTTTTTCTGAAGTATACAACAGCTCAAGGTCCCCAAATAAAGGACTTAATGTCTGTAAGTAATTAACTTGGTTTGTAAGCACCCAAAAGTTTTAATTCATGTTTTGTATTTTTTGGAAAAGGAGAACAGCCAAAATAAAAACTAGGTTTCCTCCTTGGATTTCAAATATTTTCCATTTGATAATCATTGCAAGGAAGGTGACTAGGGAGGACTCTGGGAATATTTATTGAATTGTGAAAGAAGAAATCTGACAAACAATATACTTAATCATTTTCCATTTATCATCATCATCCTGTGACAGTATATAAAAACAATTGTACTAAAATGAGGTGTTTTGTTGAGGAGGAGGCTCTAGAGTATTAAAAAAGAGGATTTATATTTAAGTAAATAAAATTTTGCTGTAACCAGAAATTGAAGAGTATTTGAAGAAATGCTCTGAACTATGGTAACTGATTATTCTTCATTTATAATGTCTGTTTCAAGCTGTCTTGAACATACGGTCCAAGAAATTTTGAGTCAAGACAATACATAGCTAGGGAAATACAGAAACTTTTAAGTTAACTACATATGAAATGAATTTTCAGAGTTGTCTAGGTAAACTGAAAGTGGTGTATGTTTAGCTGGCTTTCCTCTTTGATAGTTATATCTCTGAAAAAAAATGTGATTCATAAGAAATAATAAAACCTTGAGATTGACTAGTAAGTGTTCTTCTCCAGCCATGACTTGTGACCTATTGTGCACATGCTGGAGAATGAATCTAATTTTGAATATTCATTATAATCATGTTTTTTAAAAAATACATTTTAATGTCACATAGAAACAAAAGCTGTTCACGGGCCACAGCCTAGTCACTTACGTTTACCACAGAGTGATGAAAATTCATCAAAATGTCAAGAGATCTGTATTTACCAAGTTTGATGAAGAAAATCTGACAAATACTATTTAAGATAAGTGGCATTTTTTCCTAATTGTTTTCATATGGATGAATGAAAATCAAGTGCCCTGTTACTTTGATGAAATGCTAAATTGCTTAAAAATTCATATTTACACAACGGACCAGCACACAAAATCTGAACATAAGATTATGGCTTGAAAACCAATGTACAGATTTTTCCCAGCTAACCCTGTACGTTCAAGTACAGAAATGAAAGTACTAGTGAATGCTTAAATTTGAACAAATTCATTTCTGCTGTCCCTGCATTTCCTCACTAAAATACAGTGCAAATAAATATTAGGTTACAAACTAATAAGCATTTCTTCCATGGAAAATATGTCAGACTTTCTATGTTGGTGGCAGCCCATCAAAGAGAAATACAAGTCATTTTTAGCAGGTAATTCACCTCAGGAATTAAGTAAGCAAACACCAAAAGAAAACCATCGATTATTTTTCCAGTCCACATAGAATATGCTATAATTCTAAGGAACAGGAAGAAAATGTTAGAAAAACAAAATGTAAAACAAATATTAACCTTAGTGGATGTTATAACTAAGGAAAGAAATGATTACATACGAATCTTTGTTCTCCTTGTAGTTTTATGTGTGGGTACGTTCCTATGTATGTATGTGGGTGCATTTATAATGCAATTTTAAACCAAAATACCATAGACTGAACTAAAACTAGTAAGTAGTAGAGTTGACATTTGAATCCCAGATCCTTGAGATGGGATAGCACATGGCCTTGACCTCTTCTTCATGCTTATATCTCTTCAGATAGTTTTTCCAAAGCTAAGTATAAAGCATTTTAAGGAAATCCTAATGTTTGAAATTCACTGATACATGGCCCATTGTCTGCCTATTTAGATTTTTTTTTTTTTTTTTTTGAGATGGAGTCTCGCTCTGTCACCCAGGCTGGAGTGCAGTGGCACGATCTCGGCTCACTCTGCAAGCTCCGCCTCCCGGGTTCACGCCATTCTTTGGCCTCAGCCTCCCGAGTAGGAGTAGCTGAGACTACAGGTGTCCGCCACCACGCACGGCTAATTTTTTTGTATTTTTAGTAGAGACGGGGTTTCACCATGGTCTCGATCTCCTGACTTCGTGATCTGCCCGCCTCAGCCTCCCACAGTGCTGGGATTACAGGCGTGAACCACCGCATCCAGCCTAGATTTTTTTAAATTAGAAAATACAATAAAACAGAATGGGCCACTGAATCATTTCTGAGGTAAGACTGATTTTTCAATGTTGAAGTAAATTTCCTCACATTTTCAGACGTTTCATTCCTGTCCAAGGTGTTTATAGTTTTGTGTGCTAAGTAAAGGTGATCATCAAGTCCAAGTCAATTCCCACATTCATAGACTTCTTAAGCCATCTTTGGGCAATGCACATATCCAGCTTCATCAGATCCTAAAGATTCCTGAAGAAAGCTATTTTTATGACCTCATTCATTAACCATTTCCACTGATTTTGGTGAGCAATCCACTGTTTCAAAACAAAAAGCATGTTCACTATTTGTGTGATGGGTTCACTAGAAGCCCAAATCCCAGCATTACATAATATACCCATGTAACAAACGTGTGCATGTTCCTTCTGAATCTACGAAACACTCTCACACATAACATAAACGTAGCTTATCTACATTCTCTAAATAAAAACAATTCATGCAAGGAGGCACAAAGTAAAAAGTACACTGAAAACCATGCATCAACCCAGGAGAGTCCTAGGCAAACTGGAAGCTTTGGTCAGGGGAGGGACAGATGGATATAAGCTTTTAACTATTCAGCACCAAACATTATTTCCAAAGTCACCTAATTTTCATTAGTCTAAGAAAGACAACCAGTTGGTTGATAATTAAAAGTACAAACATTAAAAGATAAGGAATTAAGTTCATATCATTGCAAATGGAATAGTGTTGCTTACTTACAACATTAAACCTTCACCTTAGCCATTCTCCCAGTTATCAGGACAAACATTTCACTCATGAGTTCCTCCTCCTTCTCTAATCCAGTACCACATCCAAGCATCATGCAACACAGACGGGAAGTAAACAAACAATTCAGTAATAGCAATAATTAGGCTAGATCCTGAGGTCATTCTATCCATGGTAATGCTGACCTTTGGTTTTTCCCATCAGGCAATTTTACAGTTTAAAATGGAAAACTGCAAAACTTATTTAAGCCTCAAAATTCTAACTAAATGAAAATGTTTAATTTTGTGGTTACTTGCTATTATTAAGAATATCCCTTTTGTAGTTATTACATTATTGTATTTCTACATTTAGTAGGAAATCCATCATGGCATTTTATTTTAGATTAACTATCATTGTTCTATTATTTCTGTGCCATTCATTTCACAAGCTACTTAGGGTGGGCTATAGAGAGTTACCGAGAAGGTAACCCACTCTCTGATTAAACTTTTTAATTATGAATAACGTTAACACCTTAAATAGTAAATGTATTAGCTTCTTTACGCTAAGAAAGCAGCCCCTTCTACTTAGATCGTGGATTTTCTTGGCAAATCAACATGGTATCTCCTAAGTGCCATCAGTCAGCCTGACAGAAACAAACTGCTTAGGAGTCCAGCCACAGAGAGCGCTCAACTCTGGTACAGATCTGCAGTTGAGCATGGCACAGAGGGGTTGAGCGGCCTCATTGGAACTGGACCAAAAACAGTAGAAATAAAGAACACTGGGTATGTGCAGGAGAGAGAAATTTTAAAAGGCATAGAATCCAGGAAAGATGAAAATTAGCAAGAAAAGAAGTAATCATCTAGATAGAGTGATTATTATTAAAGCTTGTATCTACTTATGGAGGTTATCAGTAAGTCCCCTACGACTCCATTAGGAAGATAATTGTGGCCAAGGCAGGAGGATTGCTTGAGGCCAAGGCTTCAAGACCAGCATGGGCATGCTACAAAAGAGACCAGCATGGACAGCATGCTACAAAAATGTAGCAGGGTGTGTACTGGTGGTCCCAGCTACTTCTGAGGCTGAGGTGGGAGGTTGGCTTGAACCCAGAAGATTGAGGCTGCAGAGAACTGTGACAGTGCAATTACACTCCAAAGTGGGTGACAGAGCAAGACCCTGTCTCAAAAACAAAACTAAAGAATTGTAATCGATGTCTCTCTCTAGCTACCCTGCACTCCTTCCTTTGAGGAAGTACTCTCAGATTATGGGGCCCAGGCCCTTCTCCATTTCTGGCAGAGGATCTCAGGCCAGAAGAAAATTTTATTTCTCTGCTCATAGTTATTGGTTCAGGGAAGGGCAGGTGACCACGGCAAGGCCAGTGAGCAGTCCTCTTAGGACTTTCCCCCGGAAGTTACCAGAAGTAAGCAGTCTCTCCTGTTAGCTGATTGCCTGAGTGCTAAGGAGGAGCACATCTGTGTAAACCGACTATGAGAGCAAAACTGTTTATAAATAAAGCCAGTGGACAAGAGGAGAGCAAAGGGACTTCAGTTTATTCCCTTTTATGCTTCCACAAGTTTGAGTTGAGCTTTTGTCACTTGCAATATAAAAGGTCCTATACTTTCCATGACCTAACGTTGGACTGGGGCAGTTACCATGTGTTTATATGTTTCGTATACACTTGAGTGTGCTTGTTCTAGTTCTCTGAGGCCTTTTTCCTCTTTTCTACATTCACACGATCTTCCTTCCGAAACTGTGCTCTTCCCCTGTGAAAAATGCTCAGGATACCAGGAAAATGGTAGTGGGCCCTGAGAGCCAGGGTAGGCATCCAGGTATCCAGGGGTACCCATGACTATCCAAGGGCTGTGGTTATGAATCCCCCAATAGGAAGTGGAGGCGGTTAGGCCCCAGGCAAAAGCCTGGTGCTGCAAGGTGGTGTTACAGCTAGGAACAGCTGTACCTAAGTACAGAAATCTAGTCTCACCAGGTACATCTGTTGTTACCTGATAGAGTCACATTGCTGCAGAGCACGCAAAGCTCTGCAGCAAGATGACTCTTAAAAAGTCACTTTTTATTTAAAATCTCATCCTGTTCACTTTAGGGCTTTAAAACCCCAATCCATTAACCTCCCTCTCCAACCCACCAGGGGACGCAACTATCCAATACAGAGAACATGCAGTTACCCTATTTTTGCTGGGAGAATTTTCCCAAGCTTCCCTGTCTAGTCTCATTTTTAACTCTTTGCTATGATCTTTTCTCCCAGAGCAGCATCTTGTTGATTCATCCCTGAATTCCCCCTTTGCTTAGCCCAGTTAGATTGTAGGGTCCCACTTTGCTTAGCCCAGTTAGATTCTAGGGTCTTCTTACTGCTTTCTCTCAATTATAGTCAAGTGACTTCCAGCATATGTTTGCCCCAAATTTCTGGGCCCTGGGTGAATGCTGTGCAAATAAATGTTTATCATAGGATCTCTGGGAAGGAAAAAAAGTCCTGATTTGTGGCATTTATCAATTTCCCTACTGTGAATATTCCCATTGCGGCCAGTTTAGAGCTGACATTATGTCACGGAATGTGGAGTTCAGAAGAGATGTGCAAAATCAGCTCTGCAGCCAGCTCCAGCCCACCACTGCCCTGGCCCCTCCTTTGTCTGGTAGGACTTAAAATATGGGAAGAGGGAATTGATGCAGCTAAAGAATCCTAATCAGGTCATGTAGTTTATATTAGCAACTTCCCCATAGTTTTAATTATCTTTCATTGAGTCCATCTGTCTCTCTACCTACCAAGAACTGGGTAGAGATGAGGACAGAGGAGAGGTTTCATGTTTGGTGGTACAACACAGACACACACACTTATAATAATATTTACTACAATATCTTTCTGAAAAAATGTAGATAAGTAGAAATGTTTACTTTTTATGATTAATAAACAGCATGATTTAGTCTATTAAATTTAACAGTTGAAGACCATTTACATTTTTACCGAACTTGGTGTACTCTACGTAGAGTGTTTCTGACATAGCCTTTTCCTCTTCTTTGAAATGCTCCATTCTTAGTGAGTTATATATTTAGCTCTCCACCTGTTATTTATTATTTTTGTTTACAGAAAACCATAAGTGCACAGAACACATAAAAGGCCCTATAAAAATGAGTTTTCTAATCCAATTAGGAAGATAATACTTTGGGCAACAGACAAAATGGGCAAAGAGATGAAAATATTTTTATAGTGCAGATCAGAAAAGAGTTTCATAAAATAAGTAGGAAAGAAGAATAAATAGAGAGAATACAGGGGTTGGGGAGCACAGAATATGGGAACATGTTATGTTATTTAAAATAGAAATTAACAGCATTAAATAAAAGTGGGACCTGGCCGGGTGCGGTGGCTTATGCCTGTAATCCCAGCACTTTGGTAGGCCGAAGTGGGTGAATCACCTGAGGTCAGGAGTTCGAGACCAGCCTGGCCAACATGGTGAAACCTCATCTCTATCAAAAATACAAAAATTAGCCAGGCATGGTGATGCACCCCTGTAATCCCAGCTACTTGGGAGGCTGAGGTGGGAGAATCGCATGAACCTGCGAGGCTGAGGCTGCAGTGAACTGAGATTGCACCATTGCACTCCAGCCTGGGCAACAGAGTGAGACCCCATATCAAAAAAAAAAAAAGGCGGGATCCAATAAAGAAAATCTTTTGGCATGCACAAGAGGAGAGTGGAAAGGATAAAAAAGGAAATGGAGCTATCAATCTAAGAGCATTGAAAATATATATCCTGGCAAGTAATCAACGAATTGTGGTCTAGGAGATAAGAGACAGATGGCTAAAATGAATATTACAGGGAGAAGTAGGTAACTACACAAATCTATAGGAAGAGAAATTTGTGGGCTAGAAGAGATTAAGAAAAAATTTCAGGACTGCAGTTGAGGTTCATTGCTATAAGATATTTGCACGGGAGTTTTCAGAACCTGATCATTTGAATGCTTATTGGTCAATGGTTTAAAAAGTCATTATTTAGTTAGTGCAAACTCAACAACATTCATTTATTTGGCAAGCAGTTATTGAGCATTAATGTTGTCAAGATACTTTTCTAGGTGCTGGGGAAAAGAGAAGGCAACAAGTATTTATTGACTTTCTACTTAGGCATAGAGACTGAGACTGAACTTAGATTATGTCATTTAACCCTCATCATGATCCTACCAGGTCGATTTTAATATTCTCATGTTGGGTTAAGAAAACTGTTGCTCAGAAATAGGAAGCAATGAAGATTAAAAGACTTGTGCCTGTAAGCAGTTTACCACTCAATAAACGAAAGTCGCTTTTGAATATCGGAAAAGATTCTTGTCTCTTGTATTGACTGTTTGAAAAAAAAAAGGCCCTTAATCTGGAAGTGAAGTGATGGCTTTTTCTGAGAAGACAATAAACTCCCGTTTTTAGATTCATAATTGCCAAGACTGCTATGCTAAATCATTTGAGCCTTAAATCAACAGGAAATGATAATATCCATAATCACTGAAAGGACTGTTATCTACACAGCTTATATTAGTACCCTTCTCGTTCTGATTGTGTGAAAGTTTTATGGGATGGGCACGGTGGCTCACACCTGTAAACCCAGCTCTTTGGGAGACTGAGATGGGCAGATCACAAGGTCAGGAGATGGAGACCATCCTGGCTAACGCGGTGAAACCCTGTCTCTACTAAAAAAAAAAAAATACAAAAATATTAGCCAGGTGTGGTGCCACGTGCCTGTAGTCCCAGCTACTCGGGAGGCTGGGGCAAGAGAATTGCTTGAACCCGGGAGGCGGAGGTTGCATTGAGCTGAGATCGCGCCACTGCACTCCAGCCTGGGTAACAGAGACTTCATCAAAGAAAAAAAAAGGATAAAATTTTATGGATAGTTTTATGTGCCATAATAGTGATGAAGGTGTTGATAGCAAAAAACAAAACAAAATAAAAACCCTATACAAGTAGTTGCTATGTGCTTTTCTGAAACTTAATGTTATTAATTCACTTAATACTTTAAATTCCTAATACCACACTTTCACCCAGGCTACTCTTTCCACTTCGGATAAGGAATCTCCTAACCAGTTGTCTGTCTTTGCAGCTTCTTAATCCAGTCCATCCTTTATGTTGCCTTTACATGAATCCCCCCAAACCACTGTTGTGAACACTTAACTATCTTCTCGAAAATATTGTCTACAGAATACAGTACAAATTCCTTAGTTTTGGAGATAAAGCCACCAAAAGCTAGTCACTAGATGTCTTTCTAATGAACTGTCAATTCCACAGGTATGCTCACTGTTTCACACATAATACTCTAGATATTTCAGCCCTAAAACTTGCTATTTGCCCTTGTGATAATGTCATCAGTATATCACCCACTTCTCAAAACAAGTCTTTCTTCTACTTCATGCCACTGAAATCATCCTTCAACTACCAAAGAATTTATTTTGTGCAATATATGCCTATTTTTTATTCATGTATTTATTTCTCAAAAGCACATATTTTATGTGCCATTTTTTAGTTTGCCATAGTGACATATATTAGGTGCTCAATGAATACACTTCACACTCAATGAATAACCACACATGCACTGAATATCCTAGCTCACTAATTTGATTAAACATTCACTCATAAATTATTTGCTTCCTGTTTTTATCTGGTACTCTTGTAGGTACTGGGGGACAAGAAAGACAAAGTGTCTGTTTTCTGGATCTTATATTTCCAAGTGAAGACAGGCAGTAAACCATTTAATAATATGATACAATTGCTTACAAAGAGTGATGAGGACCACAGGACCCTAAAGGAAAATGCAGGGTAAAGTTGGAGAGAGAGAGGGGTAGACAGGAAGTTTAGTTTAAATGCAATAATCAGGAAAAGTTTATTTGAGGCACTACCATTTGAGCAGACACCTATGCTCAACTTATGCTTACTTATGACTATGTAAGTTCAATTTTGAATGGGAACAACAAGCCTAAAGTCTTTTAAAGTCACTGAGCTTGACCACTTTTGGAAAATATTCTATAACAGGAGTGAATATAGAAGCAGGGACCCAGTTAGGATGTGATTAATTATAATCTAGGCTGGAAATAATGGTGAGATTCTAGCTACATTTCCAAGGTCGACGCATTAGATTCTTTGATACTTACAGTGAGATTACATATTTGGAGACAGAACTGATCAGAGAATCTCATGATGGATCAGAGATAGTAGCCAGAATTAGGACTTTGACTCAAATGCAAATTCAAATGAAAGCCTCCAAAGTCTACATGTTATAACATATAATATAATATATATGTATATATTACAAATAGAGAGATTCTGCCAGGCAAAGATAAATCTCTGCACATCTATATTACTTCTGGGTACTCCAGCACCTAGCTTGGATGTGGGCACACACAAGTGCCGGGGAGTTCTTCTCAAACTTTATAGTGCATTCAAATTGCCTGAGAATCTTGGCAGAATACAGATTTTGATTCAGTAGGTCCAGGGTGGCCTGAAATTCTGCATTTCTAACAAATCTCAGCAGTTGTCAATACTGCTTGTCTGAGAATGGCATTTATGCAGGAAGGTTTGATGATGATTGATTGGTTGGTTGGTGATTTCCTACCTAAACTAGGAGGAAAGTCTGATTTTCTTAAATAATGTCTGGAACAATTTGAATTAAAAAGTATTTGATCCTTACAAATAAATATTTATTTATTTATTTTTGAGACAGAGTTTCGCTCGTCTCCCAGGATGGAGTGCAATGGCGCCATCTTGGCTCACTGCAACCTCCACCTCCCAGGTTCAAGTGATTCTCCTGCCTCAGCCGTCTGAGCAGCTGGGAATACAGGCATGCACCACCACACTCAGCTAATTTTTTGTATTTTTAGTACAGACGCAGTTTCACCATGTTGGCCAGGCTGATCTTGAACTCCTGACTTCAGGTGATCCACCTGCCTCCGCCTCCCAAAGTGCTTGGATTACAGGCACAAGCCACTGCTCCAGGCCTAAATATTTAATATATATTTATTTCTTAAAGGATTAAGGTGATTCAAGGAATATATAACATGACTTGTCATTTTTTAGGTTAAAAAATGTTGGAGAGAGTAGATTTTAGTGGTGTCCTTTTGGTGGTATTGTTCCTATAATAGTTATTAGTATTATTCTGTAACTGTTATTTCTGGCTAGTAGAAACTATGCGATGATAGCATTTTCTCCCATCCTGCACAGGAGCACCTGGGGAGTTTTTATAAAATACAGACAGCTGTGTCCCACTCCTCGGCAATACGGTTAGTATTCTGGTATCTGTATTTTTCAAAAATTATCCCAGCAATTCTTATGTTTAGCTGTGTTTGGGAGCCACATGTATATCAAAGTAAGCTATTGTTATTATAATAATATCATGACTCTAAGATTACATATTAATAGAATTGGCCTAGTATAAATTAAGATTTTTTAAATGAAACCTACCTAATTCCTTCTAAAATATATTCTATAAATAAAACCCTAAATATAGTACCATAATATTATATGTATAGGGAACTATTTTAAAATATGTATAAGGCTATAAATAGTGATTATCAATTAACAGCATCTGCTAGTTACATAAATCTTTCCCTTTTATGAAAGTCTGATATGTTAAAATTCTACTTGCTTAGATAAGTATTAAGTGAAATATAATTGTTGCTGTAAGAACTCATTGTAATCTGCAAACCTCTTTGAAGGATTAAATAGGCTCCCTAAAATGTATTCATATGTATGTATGTGGATACACACATACACACATAAAAATAAAGATACGTACATATATATTAGTCCATAGCAAAATTACATAATTTTGTCTTGCATTATATATAATGAGTATATTTAAGGTAGGACAGTACAGGGATATTAGATTTACTTATTAATGAACTGATTTGTCAAAGTGTTTTAACTGAGGACAGATGAGTGAAATTGCGTTGTGATGTTATTCATTATCTTGAGCAATTTTCTTAAGAATTTCATATTGAATATAATTGCCAAACACACTTTTGCAAGGTCATTATTCTTTCAGTGTTAAACCTTAAATATTTTCCACTATCATCTAGATCTAATTCATTCAAGTTGTTTTAGAGGTAGCAAATGTATGTCTAAAAATGTTTTCAGGAAAAACTTAAGAGATGTATAAGCTTCCTAAGCGACTTTTTTTTTTCTCCCTTGAAAACCAGGAAGTTTCATTTATCTTTGAGCATCTTATTAACTGAAAATAAAATTGGTCTCATTCCAATTATGTACCAGTAACTCTCTTACAAACTTTGAGCCCTGAGCAAATCCTGTGGGATAATGTGCTTCTGCACGTTGCCAAGAGATCGAGTAGCAATCATCATGGAGGCCTTTCACTGACCAGCCTCATCCCAGCCATGTGCTTGCCCTGGTACAGTGAAATAACTGTCTGGTCCTGATAAGAGTTAATTGTAAAGGTGAGTTATTTGGAAACACTTTTCTAGCTTTAAATGTCATCTAGCATTTTTGGATGAGAAATGCAATTTTTTAATTAAAAATAAAATAAAATTCACGTATGTTGAAGTATTATAAAAGATTGGTTTCTTCCTTAGCAGAATGTAGGCTCTGGCAGAAATATAGTTTCAGGTGTGGGTGTAGGAGGGAACCAAACTTGGATGAAACAGGATTTTATCTTCCTGGGGTGGGCTGCCAGTTAAATTTCTGCAAATAGCAATGTCATAAAGCATGGTTTGAGAGAAAGACCATGTGCTTTCTAGAGTAGCAATTGGGAGAAAAACAACAAAATTACAAGGAGGCTGGAGGCTAAATGTAAAAACAAAAAACAAAACAAGAAAAAAATAAAGCTCTCTCCCCATCCACCTTAAGTCTCCCAGAATAAAAATGCATTTTAAAAATATACTTTGTACAATAACTCTTAAAAATCAAAGTACAACAGCATGAATCTTAAAAGTTCCAAGTGCCTGCTTGATGAACTCTGCTATCTGGGTACTAGGATATCAAGGTTAATTAAATAAACGACAATGTGGCTACGGAAGACACATTAGCAAAGCCACATACAAAGCTGAACAGCAATTAGAGAGAATCAAAAAACAGACACACAAAATGGAACCTTTGGCAAACCTAAAGATAGACTCTACCTCAGCATCTGTCGTTATGTTACAAACATCTAAAAACCTTACGTTTCTGATTTTTGCTTCTTGTTCCACCAACCTACCCTCCCACACACACACTCCTTGCCTCCCCACTTTCCCGTAGCATGGTTTTTATGGGGGAAATTAGAGGCAGGGAAAGGAGTTAGTGTTAAAGGAAGTTGTCTGAGGTGACACAGGGGAAATGACCATGTCAGAATAACTAAGAACAATATAGAAGATAAAGAAAATCAGGGTTTAGTGGAAAATAGAAGTAGTTTCTCTATTAAGTTATAAGTCTGTTGAGTTATAAGCAGCGGGTATTTAATTTTCTAACCATAAAATATCTGGCATCGTTTACTTGCTTTTCTCTTAGGAAACAAATCAAGTCTTCTTGGGACTTCATGTAAGTCCATCATACTTCAAAAACTCTGTAGTTCAGTGGACATCCTATTTATTTATTGTTCTGTCTTCCATATTATGCTACCCAAGCTAAGTTTTTCTTTTTTTCTCTCTCGTCTTGTCAGTATTTTTTTTTTTAACTCTCCTGAGTCATTTTTAACATACAGTTAGGAATTTTTCCAGCCACTTGAAAATTCTATACTCTTTTCCTGCCATTTAAAATACAGTATTACAGTAAATTACTGCTACTGGGAAGAACATTCTGACTTGATCAGTGCAACCATGGTGTAAAGTGTGACAGACAGAATTCAAACACTAAGAGGGCAGTCTTAGTTTTTATATATCATTCTTTAGTTATAGATGAGTAGTATATTAGCTGTATTTAAATTAAGACATCAGAAATATATTTGTATATAGTTGATATTAATTTGTTAACTATAATGGCAATTTCACACAGAAACCCTTTTGTTGGAAACTGAATTTCTCATGTAATAATTAGCTGTGGAATATTACCCCAAACAGGTGTCTGTAGCCTGTCAAAGTCAGAACAGGTGATTTAGAATTAGCGTATTAAAAGAACTGTGAATTAGCGAAGCAAAAACGTGTTAATTTCTTGTTCCATCTGTTAATATGAATTCACTGCCAAATATTTTACTTTGTAGAACTGTGCTGGGATTGGCAAGAACATACACTATAAAAAAAGTTTAAAGGCCTGAATGTTTAAAAATCATGACATACGTTACTGCAAAAATAACTTCTACATTTTTGAACATGCTTTTTTTTCTTTTTATCTTTGAAAAAAATAACTGCAGAGATTGCCATATAATATAGAAAGTTAACTAAAGAAAACATACGATCAAATGTTAGACCTTTAAAACAAAAATTGGAAGAAAATGTTATTCAAGAATGTTTGATTATAAATGAGGACTAATTCTTCAGTGCTACTTCTCAGATGGATTGGAGAACTATTCTGAATTGCTGAAAGACGTGGAGAAAAATATCTGCTGCTACCGTGCAGCTCATATCCAATAATATCCTCTTATACAGAGATGCCATTATAGAAAGATAAATCTTTTTTTCTATCCAAATACTGTAATCCTTTAAAGGATTATGGTGCAATTTAGGTCACTAAACCACAATCTCTGTATAATTCTGAAATCTTTTGTTCATTAGCTTAGTTTTGTTTCTTCCACCAAATTTTACTTGCATGGATAAAATCAAAATACATTATACCCTTAACTCCATATGCATGTGTGTAATCATGTATGGCAGTGGCAGGAGTAGAGGGTGAAGAGGGAAAAAAAAAGGAAGGCCCACAATGCAACTTAAACAGTTCTTGAGGCACATTGCCATTCCAACACAAAGGAATTTGGCCTGCAAATGGACACGTTTTTATTCTGAAAACCCTAAGAGAATCTAGGGCTAATGAACTGTTGAACCAGTTTGCCATCTTTGTATCTCTTTTCTTTGCAGGCAGATCCATGGGAGAAGAAAGAAATTTGAAGTGAATTGAAATTTGTGAGCTTAGACATATGCTAAGAGTACAGTTAACTTGAGTTACTTTTTCCATGCTGCTGAATTGGGTCCTGAATGAGGCAGTTTTGTGACTTAAACAGATTTCACTAATTTTCCTTCCTTGCACATTTAAAAAACAAACCACACTCTCCCATATTGCTGTTTGGGTTTTAACGGAGCTAAGGCATGCACACCCAATTACTATAAGCACTTTAAGTAAAGCTTAAAGATATGCAGCATGTTCTTAACTGCAAATGATATGATAGGTAGTGTCTTTCCTCTCTAGTTTTATGTCACATCCAAGAGATTAATCCTCTCATGAATCATCCATAATGACTAGAATAATTTGGGGAACTGAATGAAATTTTTCAAATTATTTATATCATGAACTCACAAGAATATGAATGGTGGGTTATGCAAATACAAACCATGCTTACAAAAGCTAAATACAAAAAAAAAGGGAGGGGAAGAGGATTAAGTTTATATTTCTAAAACTGGACGTCTTTGAATTGACACACCGTGTGCTTATTACTTTACTGGTGAGTGATTCCTGTTACAGTTTATGAAACATACAAGGGCAACTTTTATTGTTTCCAACATTTGAGTAGAAAAATATGAATCTTTTGTATAAGGTTACAGTAAATGTACCAAACTCTCTAAGGATTAAGATGTTCATATTATGTGAAGTTCATATTTTGAGAAAAAAATAACAACCTTTAAAAATAGCCAGAGATATGTTTTTCTATTTGAAACAGATTGGGCTTAAGTTCTGTAGTTTTTCCTAAACATGATCTCAGACAAAAGACAATTCTCTATCATCATATTTAAGAAATATGGTGTTACTATATAGGAATCATTAATGAAATAGTTCCAAAATTCTATATCCTCAGCCTAAAAATTCATATAAACCTATACAATACATAAAACATTTTATAGAGTTTTAAATTATACAGTACATCAAAGTTTTAGTTGACTTATCTGAAAAGACATTTTTGGTTTGTAAATAAAAATGCAAAGAGAAGAACCTGTCAGAAAGTAAATAAAGTATGTAAATTAAATAAAAGGTAAGGCAGCTACACTTTTTATATAAATAACTGTTTTAACAGAGCTTTATGCATATTACAATATACTCAGATGCATAGCTTTTGCAAAAATAAATTCATTGCTCCTCTCCAAAGAATGGATTAAAACAATTTATTTTATAAAATTTGGATAGATAGGATAAGAAATGTAATAGCCATCCATGGAAAATAAATATAAAAATTATTCAAGCTCCATCTACTTTACGTTAGTAATGAGATGCACTTCATTCAAATTCCTTTCAATTGAAACAGTGCTGAGGAAGCAAAAACATGATTCTGTAGGAAATGATTTCTAATCTTCATGATAACATACCGATATAATACAATTATTTACAATTGACTAAAAGTTAATTTCAATAGTATAACATCTTTCTTGCAAAAATGTCAGCTTTTATTGATGAAACAAACTAAGAATAAAACATTTTTACTTGTAGTATTACAGTGCTGTTTTTCATTCTGTTAACCAAAACAACACAGTAATACTGTAAACAAAAAAATAACATCAGACTGCTTATGTTTGCATGATTTTATCAAGAACCATAAGCAACGCAATGAAGTACATTAGTTGTAATTTTGGAAAACACTCAATTCTTTTAGACTATATTCATGCTATTTTCAGAATAAGTGACCATTGGGCTAATTGTGTTAATTATCTATTATGCCATGAAAGAACATAAAATTAATAATTGAAAATAATTGATCTCACATATTCAAAGTACAATAAAAGCAAATAATATGCAACAAAGCTATTATCTATCATCATGCTCTGTATACACACACACACACACACACACACACACACACACACACACAAGTTCATATATGCCTGTGTTTCTCAAATGGGGTCTAAATATTTGGAGATATTTTTGGCTGTCACAACTTGACATTCCACTAGCATCTAGTTGGCAGAAGCCAGTGATGCTGCTGAATATTCTACAATGCACAGGACAGCCCCCACAACAGTTATCTGATACAAAATATTAAGCATGCCTAGGTTGAGAAACCCTGATACATACCTAGGGATTTTGTTGTTACCACCTCCTCTTTTCTAATTGATAAATATCAAGTATTTGTATCAACTAACCCTCCTTAGCCACCAAACTGGTTCTACCATCACAGAGGAATAGTATTCATTCTTAAAACATGTTTGTGGAGTGTATCCTCTGTACTAGACCTTGTTGTGGGCATTGACATCAGTATAGCACCATTTCTTCATTTAAAGGTTGTTAAAAATAACTATCCAAGTAAGTGTAGTGATCAGCCTACACTCACTTTGGCGTAGATGGATTTGAACTGAATTTTCTTGACTGAGATTTTAGGCAAATCTTTTGTACATGGGAACCTCTGCTCTCAGCAGAGCCAACAGCTGCAAATGGTAGCTGTATAATGTTGATTTTTATTATGTGTGTATTTTCTCATGTATTGGTCAAAGCTCCAAATTGCTTTGACTACTTTGAATAGGCTCTTTGTTGCTAAATTTTAAAAATAGAGGTATAGCATGAAGGGAAAAGGTTGATTCCACAAGAACAGGCCTCATTAGCTGAACAAATCTCCTTCAGTGAGTCATATTTTAATATTACACTCAAATTTTTCTATTAACAGTCCTTGATAGACTATAAAAATGAAATACCTTTAGCAATGCACTAACATGCAAAGAACAATATGAGATAATATTATCAGAATCAACCCCATAAAAAGTTTTCTTTTCTTAAAATGTATTTTTTTTTTTGTTTTTTTGGCTGCCAGGAAGGTCAATGCCAAATACAAATTTCATTAGCAGCACAAATACTGGCCCTTATGTTTAATGTATCTGTTTATCTTTTTTTCCTGATTTACTATCTTTTCTTAGGATATGGGAAAGTGTAAATAAAGTATTTAAGTAGAATCAGCTTCTGTTTTCCCAGGAAGCCTTACTTGTGTCATGTAATAATAACATTATAATGGTCTTTAAACCAAATAATTAACGTGCACTTCTCCATTGACTTACTCAATGATTTTGCAGTTATCACATTCCCCAGTACTTCATGACAGGTTACCAGGGATGCTTGTTCTATCATATTCTTACTTAAAACAATCTATACATGCCATTGGCAATATAAAGACTCATAATTACAATAGTTACCATAGCTCTTTCATGTGCTAGGCACTGTGTAGTGTATTGTGTAGTGTGTGTGTGTGTGTGTGTGTGTGTGTGTGTGTTTCTTATCAACTCAATCCTGCAAACTGGGTAGAATTACCCTTGTTTTATAGATTTTAAAGAATGGAATCTTGGAGAGGGTACGTCACTTGCCTAATATTATCCAGTGAGCTAGTGCGACCTCAAGAATCCCATGGTGGTTCTTTCTGGCTACAAAGTGCTTGCTTATTTCCCCTTATGGTTCTCTTAATACATAAGAAAAGTTGAAAATGTTTAATAGAGTATGAGATGAAACTCTAAGACAGAAATTTACTTAGATATGATTTAATTCTATTTATGGTATTCTATTTTTATTGAATCGATTAAGTAATGATTAATTTCATTCCCATTCTGTTTCTCTCTCCATTCTCCCCTACCTCCAGCTATACCAAAGACCTAACAGAATAGCTTACCATCTGAAGGATTTTTTTAAAAATTGCTCACAGTTAAAAGTTTGCATATTATCCTCTTCTTAAATTTTGCTTAAATGTACCTGTTTGAGGAAAGAGGTTGTGCATTATATTCTTTTCATCAAGAAAGGTATAAAACTGTACTGTGTCTAGCTTCCTGTTCACGAAAGACTAAAACTAAGGCTTTTCGACAAATATAAGAATCCATGAATAAATGCAGTGATGCCTCATTTAAATGGAACTTTTTTTCTTTTGGAGATGGAGTCATAAGAATTATGTCATAGAAAAAAGAAAATATTTCAAATTATGTAATTTATTTTACCAGCTGCTTGATTGAGATCCCCTAATGCTAAGCTCTCTCAGCCCCAAATCATTGGAAGGTAAACTGGATAGACTCCAAACAGTAGGTATTTGAAATTTTTTTCGTTTGAATGAGGGACAAAGTTTCTCTTTTCTCTCTATTTTCACACTGAAAATATTAACCAGTTACCTCCAGACCAACCTCTTTCCCTCATTATTCAATTTGTAATATGGGATAGAAGGTTTTGATCAGAATGATCAGAATGTATTAACTGATGATACCTCAGTTGCATGTTGATATCATGTTACTACCTTTATTGAGCCTTAGCATTTAAAATTTATCCATATTGTCAAATGAAATGCCCTTTATTTAGTTGAAATAGTTTGGAGGTGTGGAAAGCAAAATTCTAATATGGTATCCAAAATTATAACCCCTTGGCATAATGCCCAATATAATCCTCTCTTTTCACTACAGATAGGACCTGTGAATATGAGAGATATCACTCCTGTGGTTCAGTGAGGGGATTTTGAAGATGTAACCATGGTCCCAAAGCCATTGACTTTGAGTTCATCAGAAGGCTGCTTCTCCTGGGAGGACTGAGCTCATCAAGTGCACTCTTTAAACGGTGATCAGCCCTTCCCCAGAAAAAGGGCTCCAAATAGAAGCAATATTCTCCAGCTGGCCTTGAAGAAAACAATCAGCTATGTCATAAAGTGTATAGGACTTGGGACCTCAGTCTACAACCACAGGTAACTTAATTCTCCCAACACCAGTGAGTTTGGACGAGGACCCTAAGCCTCAGAGGAGATCAGAGCCCCGCTGACGACTTCATAGCAACTTTGTGAGACCCTGAGCAGAGAACCCAGCAAGGCTGTGCCCAGAATCCTGAACCATGGACACTGTAAAATTATAAATGTGTGTTGTTTTAAGCTGTCAAGTTTGTGGTGATTTGTGATATAGCAATAGAAAACTAATTCTAAGGGGTCAGAAAGTTGGTGGGATTTGGGGGAAAGGGATGGAAAAAGTGGGAGGAAAAAGACTATCCAAGGGCTGCTCTCACTGAGGAAAATAAAATCCTTCTCCTACTGAAGAGGTGGGTGAATTAAATGGAGGTCTGGATTCAGAGGACTTAGGTCTGTCTTACCCAAGAACAACCCTAATGGTCTTCAGACTAGTTATACTTGTTTTATAGACCCTCTCCTAAGTAATTCTAAGAAGGATTAATATTTTTGTTTGTTTGCCAGGCACTGTGTGAGGCAATTTGCATATATCATTTTGATCTCCATAAGCACCTGAGGTCTATTATTATATGTGATTATTAGCCCTATTTATCAGAAGATATAATCGATATGTGTGGGTTACATGTGCCTGTCATTAGCTAGTAAATGACAGAGCCAATGTTCAAACACAGATTTAGCCAATTCCAAGTCTTATGATTTGAACACACTGCAGTGTTTACTCTCCTCTAAGCAGGCAGTAGTCTCCCCCTATCTCTACAAATCCAAGCACTGTAGTAACCACTGTTTTCTTTGATCTCTGTCCATAAGTCTCAGAATGACTTTCTATGTCTTTCTCACACTTTTGGTAAATATATTTAAGGCATTTTTCTTAACTGTCACGCAGTATTTTCATTTGAAGAGATGTGCCATGTCCTTATATAAGAAATTCACAATTTGCCCAGTAATGTTACTGAGATTGTTCCAAAAGATTTTAATAAAGAAGTGGGAAAACAGGTGTTTGAAAAATATTTTTTCCAAAATTAGAAAACAACCTTTGTTAAAAATTCAACATAAGTACCTCTCACAAACTATTTTTATAATAAAGTGATTTGTTTATAAGATACACAGTGCACTTATTTGGAGAATATCTTAAAGAATATAGTATTAACTAGTTTTATTTGATTGGCATGCTCTTGGCACTAAATTTTATTTATATATTTTAAATTACCCTTAATTTGTTTACAACAGTTGCTAAAATTCCATTTGTATAGAAGAACCAGTTTTCCTAAAGCACCGACACGCTACTTGCTTCACTTTAGAGACTTATTTTTTTCCAAAGGGTTCATTGACAGTTAAACACTGCAATAAGAAGATTGGTTGTATCTTAAGTTTGATATATCTAAATTATTTGGGTTTTATAATTTTACCACTATTATATTTAATTTTGATTTTGGAAGTGCTATGTTTTGTAAAGGTTTAGAGAGCCAATATTTGACCATTTTATACTACAAAATTAGCAATTTTATTTAGTTCAAACACAACTTACATTACAAGTCTGATGAAGCACCCGTAAAACTAGATGAGTATTGCTTTAAGACCAATCATACATTTTTTATTATTATAGGTTCTGGGATACATGTGCAGAACGTGCAGGTTTGTTACATAGCTAGACACGCGCCATGGTGGTTTGCTGCACCCATCAACTCGTCATCTACATTAGGTATTTCTCCTAATGCTATCCCTCCCCTAGCCTCCGACCCCCTGACAGTCCCCAGTGTGTGATGTTCCACTCCCTGTGTCCATGTGTTCTCATTGTTCAACTCCCACTTATTAGAACATGCAGTGTTTGGTTTTCTCTTCCTGTGTTAGTTTGCTGAGGATGATGGTTTCCAGCTTCATCCACGTCTCTGAAAAGGACATGAACTCATCCTTTCTTAAGGCTGCATAGTATTCCATGGTGTATATATGCCACATTTTCTTTATGCAGTCTATCATTGATGGCATTTGGGTTGGTTCCAAGTCTTCGCTGTCGTGAACAGTGCTGCAATAGACATATGTGTCTTTATAGTAGAATGATTTATAATCCTTTGGGTATATACCCAGTAATGGGATTGCTAGGTCAAATGGTATTTCTGGTTCTAAATGCTTGAGGAATCGCCACACTGTCTCCCACAATGGTTGAACTAATTTACACTCCCACCAACAGTATAAAAGCATTCCTATTTCTCCATATCCTCTCCAGCATCTATCATTTCCTGACTTTTTAATGATCACCATTCTAACTGGCGTGAGATGGTGTCTCATTGTGGTTTTTATTTGCATTTCTCTAATGACCAGTGATGAGCTTTTTTTAATATATTTAATGTATTTTTATTTTTAAATAAGTGATATTCATTTTAATCACTTGTGAATAAATATATTTACAATCAAATGGCTAAAGATGAATGCAAAACTCTAAGTTCACTTTTTTATTATACTTTAAGTTCTAGGGTACATGTGCACAATGCGCAGGTTTGTTCCATATGTATACATGTGCCATGTTGGTGTGCTGCACCCATTAACTCATCATCTACATTAGGTATATCTCCTAATGCTATCCCTCCCCTCTCCCCCCGCCCCACAACAGGCCCCAGTGTGTGATGTTCCCCTTCCTGTGTCCAAGTGTTCTCATTGTTCAATTCCCACCTATGAGTGAGAACACGCAGTATTTGGTTTTTTGTCCTTGCAATAGTTTGCTGAGAATGATGGTTTCCAGCTTCATCCATGTCCCTACAAAGGACGTGAACTCATCCTTTTTTATGGCTGCATAGTATTCCATGGTGTATATGTGCCACATTTTCTTAATCCAGTCTATCATTGATGGACATTTGGGTTGGTTCCAAGTCTTCGCTATTGTGAATAGTGCCACAATAAACATACATGTGCATGTGTCTTAAAGGATTATAAATCATGCTGCTATAAAGTATATACCCAGTAATGGGATGGCTGGGTCAAATGCTATTTCTAGTTGTAGATCCTTGAGGAATCGCCACACTGACTTCCACAATGGTTGAACTAGTTTACAGTCCCACCAACAGCGTAAAAGTGTTCCTATTTCTCCACATCCTCTCCAGCACCTGTTGTTTCCTGACTTTTTAATGATCACCATTCTAACTGGTGTGAGTTGGTATCTCATTGTGGTTTTGATTTGCATTTCTCTGATGGCCAGTGATGATTAGCATTTTTTCATGTGTCTGTTGGCTGCATAAATGTCTTTTGAGAAGCGTCTGTTCATATCCTTTGCCCACTTTTTGATGGGGTTGTTTTTTTCTTGTAAATTTGTTTGAGTTCTTTGTAGATTCTGGATATTAGCCCTTTGTCAGATAAGCAGATTGCAAACATTTTCTCTCATTCTGTAGGTTGCCTGTTCACTCTGATGGTAGTTTCTTTTGCTGTGCAGAAGCTCCTTAGTTTAATTAGATCTCATTTGTCAATTTTGGCTTTTGTTGCCATTGCTTTTGGTGTTTTAGACATGAAGTCCTTGCCCATGCCTATGTCCTGAATGTATTGCCTAGGTTTTCTTCTAGGGTTTTTATGGTTTTAGGTCTAACATTTAAGTCTTTAATCTATCTTGAATTAATTTTTTATAAGGTGTAAGGAAGGGATCCAGTTTCAGCTTTCTACATATGGCTAGCCAGTTTCACATATTTGTTGGCCACACAAATGTCTTATTTTGAGAAGTGTCTGTTCATATCCTTCGCCCACTTTTTGACGGTATTGTTTTTTTCTTGTAAATTTGTTTAAGTTCCTTGTAGATTCTGGATATTAACCCTTTGACAGATGGATAGATAGCAAAATTTTTCTCCCATTCTCTAGGTTGCCTGTTCACTGGGATGATAATTTCCTTTGCCCTACCAAAGCTCTTTAGTTTAATTAGATCCCATTTGTCAATTTTGGCTTTTGTTGCCATTGCTTTTGGTGTTTTAGTCATGAAGTCTTTGCCCATGCCTACATCCTGAATGGTATTGCCTAGGTTTTCCTAGGGTTTTTATGGGTTTAGGTCTTACGTTTAAGTCTTTAACCCATACTTTCAGCCCAATCTGCTTTAAAAAATTAAATGGACAAGCCAGGGATTAGAAAGTGATTCTAGTAGCCTGTGAATGTGCATATATACCTTGTAATTTTATACTTATTTACAGAGGAGCAGAATTATTATATTTATCTTCAAAGATATAAGCCCTTTTGTTTATCCTCATCAATTAGGGTTAGATTACAAGAGTTTACTTCTGGTCAAGCTCATGATTTATTCAATGGAGTCTTTTCTCTTTGATAAAGGGATCATTTTGTTAGGCAGGACTATTCCTCCTGAATTCACATGAAGGGAATAGATATGCATATAAAATATATTAGTTTAGCTTTCTAATGGGCGGGGGTGGATATTTCACTACCTGGGAGAATTTAGAGTCATCTACAAACTGGAGAATGCTTGATTTCCTTCTGCTTTTAGACAACTTTTGTCCTAAAATTCATAAAATAGAATTACTTCCGCACCTTCCATATATCTGTGCACTAAGTTAAATAAGTATTTTCACCAGAAATGCAGATTTTTCAGCCCAGAATTTCACACCACATTGGACTGAAATTTTCAAGAAGGATATAAAGTGTCAGAATTATTTTTAGTCAGAGCAAGAAGTATTATTTATACCTTGCTATAGTTTTTTATGTGAAAGTTTAAACAAAAAATTAACTTGGGAAAAAAGTAAAATCTGTCAGTTGAATTAAAAGTCATCTTTAACAGTCTTATAGGGACAAGAATGGTGGTACTGATTGTGGAGGGGGTGATATTTTAAATGTAGAATCATACAGAAGGAAAGAGGAAGAAATTGATGGATATGGAACACCAAGAATGCAATCTATAGACATCTGATGTTCATATCTTACATGATCATTTCAACATGCCTATGTAAAAGAGGTTATGTCTACTTGGCAGGTGAACAAATTGAGGTTAACGAAATTAAAAATTCATTCAAGGACATGCTTATAGCAAATACCAAAGTCTAAAACAAAACACAGTCCTATTTTAGAAACATAGAAGTTCTTAACTTTTCTTATATAATCAACTTGGTTGTTGCTTGATTAGATTAACCTAGTGGGATCATATTCATTGTTTAAAATCCTTAAAGAGCATTGACTCTATCTCTATGTCTCTCTCTATCATCTGTCTCCATATATATGTGTGTCCCCATATATATGTATATACATATATATCTAGACGGATGTATATAGATACATCCGTCCATATGTGTATTATACATACATATGGACAGATGTATTATACACATATATACACATATGGAAAGATGTGTTATATACAAATTTTGTATACATATTTAATCCACAAATTCAGTGAAATATTGAACTCTTTGCAACCCAGAAATGGTGCTACATTAGCATTAAGCAAATTTCATAATGAAACAGTTTTGCCCTTAAAAATATCCTACATCATAAACTCTATGAAGATATTTTAAAGAGACAATGGTGGCAATATGTGTATCTTGAGCATCTATCAAGTCATCATAGTGACTTGTGGAGACAATTTTTATACACATAGCTAAAGTTTATCATATATTGACTGTTGCTATCTTTATTAGTGCTTTTGTCACCTTTAAGAAAATGATAAATTGACAAAGCTGAATTTTTTTGGCTAAATTCTAAATGGGTGAATATGACAAGAGGCAAATATTGATGAGATGTTCCTGAAGTGTAATAAACAAATGGGCTTTGTTTATTGTCTTCAAAACATTATTAGTGTGGAGATATTTAACAGCTCTCCTTTAATAATCTAAGATTTAACAAGTAAATAGTGAAAAGGAATGCAAATATTAAGTTTCAACTCAGAAATATATATTCTTGGTGTTTGGGTATTAGATATAACACTTCAGGAACATCTCATTCATATTTGCCTCTTGTCATATTCACTTATTTAGTATTTAGCCAAAATATAGTCACCAGGAAAAGACAAAGATGATGGTAAAAAACTAAGGGCATTGTCTTAGAGTTCATGTTGAGGGTTTGACTTATAGAAAAAAAGTGTAGTCAGACATTGCATACACATTAAGGTATTCATTAATATAGTTATTCCATCCATACAATGGTGCAGTTGCTACCAAACTTGTTGGTTTGGTAGTTCTTTCTGAGAGACAGGTCCTGTAGTGATTTAATATGTAACACACCCGAGAGTGTCAAATTCCTCTTTTCTAACTTGTACACAACTGGACTCCATTTCCCAGCCTCCCTTGCATTTGGAGTAACCACATGTCTATGTTCTAATCATTGGAAGGTAAGGGGATGAGATGTGTGCTATTTATGGGACAAGACTGGTAAGCAGCTGTGTGTCCTGTCTATGTTCTCTCTTTGGACAGAAAGGATGAGGCCTCAGGAGCAAGCAGAGCTACAAAATGCAAGGTACCAGGGTCCCTGAATCACTGCACAGGGGAGAGCTGCCTAACCAAGAACCCCCAGTGCTTACAGGAATGTAGAGTTCAAAGTCTAAATGTTTGTTTCGGTTAAGCAATTCTACATTTCTGGCTCATTTGTTGTATGAGTTAGGGATACACCAACTCATACACTGAGGATCCTGTATGGATAACCAAATGGATGCTTAGAGATAACTTGAAACCATATGTAAAAGTATATACAGTTTACTAAGTTTTCATATATGAAAAAATTATTATATATAGTATTAGCAATTAATTCTTCCTCACCAAGGCCACACCTGATTCTGAGGTCTCATCCTGTTCAGCTTCATTTTAATCTTTGAATGTGCCAAATCTGTTGACCAAATTGAATGATGTATTTCCATGTGCCACACTGGTACCAACAGACCTGGTCCCTTCTACATAGGTATCAGGTTAATTACACTCCTGTAGGACATTCCCAGACTTTATACCCCTTTGAATAGCTTTTATAGTTTGTCTATACACATTTCAATTTTCCTTTTATAATCCCAGATATTTCATTTATCAAATGTTATTAAACAAAATCATATGAGGTAAGTATCTTGCTGCTTCATTTACAAGTGTATTATAGATTTTTGTTGATATAGGAGGGAGAAAAACGAAGACTTTGTTGGTTGGTATCTGCCTGAAAGATGACAACCCTTCCTCTTTAATATTACTCAAATGCCCTTTCCAACATGGTTGTTTCCAAAATATTCCATAAATATTTCCCAGGTAAACAAACTACTTGACCTATCTTAATTCATGGTAAAACAATTTAAATTTTCACCACTTATGACAGGCATTCATGGAAAACACTTGTATTTTGCCTACAGAAGAACTCTTTAGATCCTCATTAAGGACTGTGAGTGTTTATTTTAGACACAATTTTAAGAAAGTAGTTTTCTCAACTTGTAGCCAAATAGGTAAAGGAGAGGGAGTACCATGGAAAGAAGTACAAAGCGTAGAAAAAAGTGGCAGATAAGGGTAAGACTGGAAGGTGAAACTTCACATAATAAGGGGAAAATTCAGTGTAGGATTCAATAATCTCTCATACCTCAATGATCATTGAGGGCCACTCTGTAACATTGAACAATGTAATATATGTTTATAATGAGATGTCATCAATACATTATATTAAATTAGATACAGACAAGGTATGAGAAAGTGTGGTAAATATTTAGAGGATTTCCATCCAAAATGTTGGCTACTATCTCTTGATGCTTAAAAAGGAAAATCTGACTCACTGGGAAAATAGAACCCAAACAAATTTTCAGAGTGGTGAGGTTTGACTCTGTCTCTCTAGACTTACATAAAGCATTTTGCATGCTGATTTTAATTATTGCAGTATGTATTTATTCAAGTACGTTTCATAATGGATAAGTTGAATAAATAAAGTCTAATCCCTCATTATTTTTTAGACCTTGAACTAGAACTTAAGAAAACTCAGTACTTGCTTTTTATATCGGACACATACTCTTGCTCTTGAAAAAACAATGAAAGGAAGGACCCAGTGCTGGGAATATGAATCAATATGACATTGTAGCAAAGTTAAAAAAAAATAAGGATTTTAGAGTCTATCAGAAGTATGTCCCAAAAAGCTTTTTGCTACGCGGGCATTACGTGACCCCGAGCAAGTCACTTTTCTCTGACCTTCGATGACGGTATCTGTAAAGTGGGGACAAAAATTCTCATGTTAAATAAGATAATAAGTGTAAAACAACTAGCACAGTGTCTGCTCTACTATTCATTATTTGAATTACTTTGATAATTTAATTATTAAATTCAATTTACTTTGACAATTTATAATATGTAAATTATTGTGATAATCACTTCCCAAATATTGAGATCCATAGACACTATTGCCATATATGTGAGGAAATTAAAACCATGCATGTGGATTTTACTAACATATTTTCTGATTAAATCTTTTCCTAAAAGTAGTATGAGACTGACATTAATAAGACACTCAGTTTGTGTGGATTTGCTCAAATGAGATTCAAATCGATTTAATGAGTTTAAGTTTGAAAAGTACCAACACGTCCTAGAAAATAATTATTAGGAACCTTCTTTATGGCACTAATTTTCCATTCACATGAATGAGGCTTAGCGAAGCTGTCATAATCATCTTTTAATGATACAAGTAGAAATTCTTACAGATGATGTTATAATGATAAGGTAAAACAAAGTGCTGTCAATACCATGGTGTACTAAGAGGATAATAAAGAGTTTCAGTATTATGAGATGCTAACTAGGGATTACATCAATTTGAGGCGTAATCCTAACATTACCTTTTTTACCAGTTTTTCCACATGGGAATTCATAGTGTGGATTGAAGTACTAATATCTCTATAGCAACACATATGTGGCTGAGATATCTGAGAACTTGATGTGATTTAGAGCCAGAAGAGAGGTGATAGGGAACAAATCAACTCTAGTTATCTATTTGTTTTGGCAATTGATAAATACATGCCGGGGAATAAAAAGATGAGTAAGAGGTTCCCACTGCAGAGAATGATACCTATGAACCCAGGACAGTATAATTTAACAATTAAAATGGTAAGTCTACAAAATGACATAGGAATGTAGAGGAATGGGCCGAGCTAAAGGTAGAAGCAAGATCACATTGTACATTTGTCACTAAGATTAAATGAGATACTGTATTCAAAACACGTGGCCTAGTAATAGTCCTCAATTATACTGTTTTGTGGTGGGTTTCTTTTTTCTGTATTCATTATTTCCTGACTGCATATACATGAAATTTTCAGGCTCTCTGCTGAATATTTGGTCTAGCCTGGAATATAGCACTTGATTTCAATAATTGTAGCTCTTCTTAGTTTCCATGGTTTGAGAGGCATACAAATAGTTACAGGAAGACTTTTCCTTTTAGTTTTCCTATAGTGCTTGTGAGTAAGACGGGCAATAGCTTTCCTCACTGTGCTCCTTACATTCATCATAACAAACCTGAAACAGAAGGATATACTTGTAAGAGAGAAGATCACCAGTGTCACCTGATAATGGCTTTGATTTGCTGCTAAAGACTAAAATGTTTTTCCACACAAAGGGGGTAAAGGAGAACAAGGAAGAAACCATGACCAGACAACAGGTAAAAGATCAGGATGACAGGGTCTAAGAAGTCACCCAGCAGAGTTATCAAGATGACATTTGCACTGTGGGCTGCTACAGGAAGCTGCAGACTCAACCATGTTCACCTACAGAGTACTGCAGACTCAGTACGTTGCTCAAGTTCAATGCATTATGGATGGTGTGCAAACTTGTGATCTCTTGGCATAGTACAATCAATTGCTTCCCAATTTTGTAACCTGTCCACTTAGTGTTAAAACTACTTCAGTTATCGAAACAACTGACTTTATTTGGGCTTAAATCCCCTCTCTTGCTAAGGCTTAATTGTCAGAGTTGCTCTACTATTACAGTAATAATAACAAATTTAGGTCAATTTGTTAGTTCAGTCATAGGAAAGGCCTCCCCAGCAAGATACCAGGGTATCTTTTTTCTTCCTGCTTTACTTTGGACACTAGCTTTTACAATCTATAATATGATTTCTCAGATAGAAGAAATACAAATAAGCATATAACCTAAGAAAAAAAAGGTATATTTGGCTATTATCCTTAGCAAACTAACTCAGGAACAGAAATCCAAATACTGCATTTTCTCACAAGTGGGAGCTAAATGATGACAACTTACGAACACAAAGAAGGAAACAACAGACACTGGGGTCTACTTGAGGGGAGAGGGGAGAAGATCAAGAAGAATAACTATTGGGTACTGGGCTTAATACACAGGGGATGAAATAGTAAGTACAACAAACCCCCATGACACATGTTTACCTATGCAGCAAACCTTCACATGTACCCCAATACCTAAAGTAAAAGTTTAAAAAAATGTGAAGATCAAGTTTCTAAAAAAGGTTTATTTTATTAAAAATCAGAGCTGGTAAGACCCCCATCTCATAGACCAAAACGTTCTGAGATCTAGACTGGGTTTTCACTGAAGCCTAACTTTTTACCCAAAGGTTTCTGAGAAACTACCTCACCGGATGGCTTCCACTTAGGAAGATATTCTTAGGGTGCAAGTGCACAGAAGCAGTTTAGATTCTATTGTGCTATTACATTGAAAAACTACTTCTAAATTCTCCTTCACCTTCTACATCACCCAGCAATATGCTTATGAAAGCTGTTTTCTTTCTTGTAACTACAGGTGTCAGATGCATCACAAAAGCAGAAGTGCCCTTTCAGCTCTTCTCTGTGCCATTCCTTGTCAATTTCATGCTGCCTACAGCAACAACATAATACTGCAAACAGCCATGATGTCACTGGAAGTGCTCTGTGATTGACAGAGAGGGGCAGTCATAGTCAGAGGTGGTTCCTCAGAGAATTCAGAACTCACTCACTGTCCTCCAGGGGCTCATCCCTTGATTTGAGGGAGGGATGAAATATTCTCTGCATGAAAGAGCAGAGATGGGAAGTGATATAGGTATATAAGGATGGTCAGTTACTCTAAATGTAGTTAGACAGGACAGCCAGAATACCGAGGTCTTGGTTAGGTCCTCTGTAACAAGCCCTAGAGGCCCAGAAATGTGGTGACAGCGAGGCACATTTCTTAACTCTTACACTTGTTGAAATGAGTAGAAGGTGACATTTGTTTGGAAATCCCTCCCCAGCCTTTGTTCCCAGAACTCAGTATTCATTTTCCTGTGCCTACATACGTAGTTCCTTAGATAAACACTACTACTGCAACAAATCATAGAGTGCCAGGCATTACCAGATGGTTACATAGAATTAAAAATATATGCAAAAAAATAAGTTCTAAAGTAAAAATGGATAAAGATGTAACTCTCACTAATTCCTGAAATTGCTTGTTATTACAGACCGGCTGCTACAAACACCGTGTCTTTATCTACCCGAAACTTTGTTCTCAGCTTCCTTCTCCTCTGACATTCTCAGTACCTCTCTACTCATGAAATCCTACCCATTTATTAAGGACCAGCTAAAGAGGAACATCCTTCATGAACATTTTCTTGGTAATTTATGTGTAGTGATTATAGCCTTTTCTGAAATCCTATTGTCTGCCTTTTATTTGTCCTTTAATCTTGACTGTTCTTTCCTACCATTTTAGGATCTCTTTTCTCCTCAACAGAATCTAACTTCCTTGAGATGAGAGACCATGTTTTAAGTTTCTCCCTCTTCTGAGCCCCCATGACCTGGACAAGGTAAGAAATCATAGGGAAAAGAACAGGGGCTTTCAAATCTACAGGATGAGAGTGAGTTGTACAGAATTACAAACTGTGTAACATAAGCCAAGCCTAATTAGAGAAAGTTTCTTTCAGGAAGAAACCTTTTCTCTCCATTTTCCCCTTTGTTTTCAAATGGCATTTTTCTATCTTTGATGGAAAATAATCTGATGGAATCAGACTACCTAGATTTGAATCCAGATTTCAATGGATGCTTACCATATGGCTTTGGGAAATATATTCACATCCCCATGCCTCAGTTTCCCCAACTGTAAAATGGGGCTACTAAAAATAATTTCCTTTAGCACCACCCTGAGTATTAACCAAACTAACATATATAAAGTGCTTAGAACAATGCCTGAGACATATTGAATGCTCAATAAACACTGGCTATTATTTTGTTATGATTACATTTCTTCTCATTAGCTTAGCATTCAAATTTTCTCCTGGTTTGTCTCCAAGTAGAGGTCACCTGTTTGCAGACAGAGTCCCACTGGCTGGAAAACAGTCATCTAGTAACAAGAGCCTTTGGCTGGATGTTAGAGAACCTGAATCCTCCAGTCACTTTGGACTAATCACTGACATTTTTGCATTTTGGATTGCCTTTGGCAGATGATGCTATCAACCAAATATGTGTGGTCTTCTTTCCATAGTACACAATTATTGCTGGGAAGTGGCTGTCCCCCAAAGGCTACACTTCCTAGTAAGAAATAAGCAGAAGTGATGTGTGTCACTTCCAGTCTAAATAGGACCCTCCTCCTCTTCATTCCTTTTCCACTGGCTTGATGTAGAGAAACAGTGGTCTTAGAAGCCACATGTTGAAGACTCTGGGTCCATCACATGGGGAGAGTCAGGGTTCCTGGTTTAATGGCTGCAGGAAAGCAGCCTGCCAATCAACAATGTCCATGCTGAACTTCACATGAGTGCAAAATAAAATTCTATTTTGTTTAAATCATTATCTATTTTGGGCTTTGTTACAGCAGCTAGTATTATCCTAACTAGTATGTTTGGAGAGAAGTCTACCCATCTTGAAAAAGGTAATTATCAATCCATTAAATGTCAAAATGTCAGAAGCACTAAGTAAATGCAGGTGGCAATATTTTCTTGTTTACCTAGTGCTTATATTCAAAGAACATTAGGTTACGCTTGCATAATAGCTTGGTGGTTCAAACCATTCATAAATTTAAGTGCTGTGGGTTCCAGAGTATGTGAGAACAACAACAGAGACTGTCTTAGAATCTTTAAGGTGCTTATTGAGTAGGAATTCAGTTATGGGGAAAGGAAGGGCTTAGAGGAGATGATCATTTATCATTATGACAAATACCAGAAGAGTTTTAACTAAAGAAATTGACTAAGACTAATTTACCATTGAGTTATGTTTCCAGAACTTTATTTTTGTCAAATGGACTTACAGAGTAATTCAAATATTTATCCTTGATTTTGCTGTTGTCTCTGCCTTAACGATAGAACTTTCAAACTGAATAGGCAAAAAAGTAGAGATTTTACCTTAGAGTTTTTGTGTTAAACATTTGTCACCAAATGATACCTAAACTCGGATTTGAATATGAATAGCCCATGATCACATTATCCTTTTGACACTTAACAGTTGCAACACATATATATTAATATTACTTTCCATTTCCTTCCTCCCAGAACACCCAGCCTGAAGACGCTTACCTAAGAAACTTTTAGTCTCTGCTTTTCAGCAGGTGCTTAGTAAATTGTGCATCATTAACAAAGCCTGACATCTTTGACACATCGATGTGGTTTAAGATGCCAAAGTCAGTTTAATCTATTCTCTGCCAAAATAAACAAAATCACACTCTTAACTGTGCGAAATGGGTATGTTTTGGGGTAGCCTTTAACATCAGTGGGTCTCAAGACAAGAATATAAATGGAGATGTGCAGGCCATGTGTCTAAATATTTAACAGTTGTAAATCCAGCTAACAAACTTCACAAAATCATTTTCAGAAACACTTTGTTGTGAGGACTAAATATGTTAATACATGTTAAGAGTGTAGAAGCACACCTGGCATGTATGAGGACCTAATAAATGTTAGTTGCTAGTGATGAGGATGATGACTTCCTCTCCTCTAGAGCATTACTTGATGAATAAATGACTCAGTGAATGCTTATTGGGTGGTGAAGATTCTCTAGAACATTGGGTGCCTTCTTGATTAATAATAAAGTGTCCAAGAGGGTGGTATCAATACAACCAGACCCCAAATGCATACCAAAGGGACTGTAACAAAAGACTTTAGACACTGGAGCTTCCATGGGCATTAATTCTATAATAAGTTTAAAAATGAGAATTCTAAGATCATTTAAATTTACATTCATGTATGATAAGCTAAGTGAAAGCTAAGTGCTAAAGGAAAAGTTCAAAGGAAGCTGATTACAATAAGTAATTCTGGTACTATTGGATTAATACTTTGGCTTAGTAATGTTATCACTTAAAACTAATGAGGTCAATATATATTTCTAGAAACAATCAACAATAGCTTCTAAATTATAGTTGTGTTTCCTAGCACTGCTAAAATAAATGGTCTCGTAAAATTCCTATTATAAGAATTATTTTCAAGTACAGAAAACTCTGCCATAAATTATTTTACATAAATAATTATTTTTAAAAATCAGTAAGACTATTTTAAAGTTTTGGAACTAAAATAAGATTTTCTTAAAAATTGCTTTGGAAGTGATTTATGAAAAAATCAACCTTTCTATTATAATAATTTTTAAAAGGACTGTATTTTCTATTAAAAAATTTAATTTAATTTTACAGGCTGTTACTCTATAAATAGAACAATCCATTTTAAATGGACAAGGTGAAGTATATAAATGACATTATTAGTGTTGCTACTAACAAGTTTTGAACTATGCATATTTACACATAAATAAAACCAAACCAAAGAGGATACAAATCTTTGAGTAAATGAATATTAAGGGTGGCACACCAATTATTTCCTTAGTTCAAGGTGTAAATGGATCAAAATAATTGAGTAATATTGGCATCTTCCTGCATTATATATTGAAAAAATACGTTTGTAAATAATTAACTAAAAAAAAGCAACAACACTTATATAAAAACTATTACATTTAAGATTGATCTTAACTTTCTCCTTTTATAATATTCTGTTATTGGCTGGAAGCTAATAGTCACCCCAAAATGGCTGATGAAATTGAAAAATTATTGCAAAACTCAAGCTACTGTATTTTAAAATAAGAATAGGATGTGCTTATAGTACAGAAAAGCCCAATATTATTTATACTCACTGTTATTAATATTAATTTGGGGCACTTGGCTGTAGCTGTCTAATAGCACCACTGTGAAATAGCCATTGCGTTAGAGATAGTTATGGCTTTTCAAAGTGTTTTAAAATTTCCCAGTTTCTAAAATACTTTTATTCTAAACATTTCAAATATGCTGTGTCTATGTAACTGAGTTTTGGTTATATTTCTCCAGTGTCTGGGTACAACTCTTAAAAGATTCTGGAATTCTTTACCAAGAATTTTCTTTTTAGCGCTAGTGTCGGCTCTGGCCTTGGTGAAGTGAAGGTGGGCAATGATAAAATGGGTAGATATAGAGGGGCAAGGTTCAAACCTCATCAATTTGAATTCAAATCAGCCCATTCAAATGAAAACATGTAACTCACTGAACTGAACGTTTGCTGAGTGCTAGTCTCTTACCAGGTTTTAACAAAAGTGGCAAGAGAGGAAGATAATGGGATCCTGTCTGGATTGCCTGGCATCTACCAGCACACACTGCCTCTTGGCCTGCTGTTGGGGTTCTCTGAAGAGAACCCACCTGGAAATACACTGCAGTACTTTAGAATTAGAGAAAAAACTATAACATTTGATTTTGAACTATCATATATGCTTTGCTTTTATGGCATAACACTTAGCAAGCATTAGAAGAACACACACAAATGTATGTGCCTGAGTGTGTCTGTGAATGAGTGAGTGAGGAGGGAGGGAGAGAGGGAGAGAGAGAAACTGTGTGTTTGCATGTACATGTCTGCTGCTTTTCCATACAGATTGTAAACACCTTGGGACAGGTAGTGTCTAATGTATCATCATATTCATTGTCATCCCCAAGTACCCCCCAAAATACTTAATCGAATACCATTCAAACTGTCTTTAGTACATTTTGCAAGTGCATTGAATTCAGTTAACCAATTTATTTGCTGTATTTTTAATAGAAATTATCAAACCAGGGTTAAATCACCTGGACTTTCAAAGTCAAATCTGTTTGAAACTTAGTCTGTTGCTCTCAATAATTCTCTTAAAAATCTATACTTAGGGCATTCTGTTGTGATCAGCTCAATGCCACTTTCAGGCCACAGAACAGTACTGTGTATCCTCTCACTGATGATCTCACTGGCCACTTCACAACACCCTGTCTTCTTCCTTCCCCTCTGTCTTTTAAGTCCTTTCTGACCAATCTCTCATTTCTTGACAATATCCACACTTAGCTGGTTCTGTTCTTTTCTACCTCGTTACCTGCTGCCGGCTATCATACTTTACTTGAGAAGTGAGTAATCTGTTTCCCTCATTTCTAAATCTCTTTTGTTTCTTCAGCCTAACCCATTCCAGCCATTTACTGTTAAAAAGTATTTGAATCTTATGATTACCCGGAACAGTTCAGGCTCCTGTTCCTACTGCTACATTGTGTATCCATGATTACACACTATCTGATTATGTCAAAAAAGCGGTTGCAACTTGAAAGTGCAAGGGCTAAAACAATTCTCAGGTGTATTTGATTGGGTTCACATAATGCCACATCATGTGTAATGTTAAAAAAAAATTTCTAAATTTAAAATATATATACTTTATATGAAAATCCAGATTTCTGGTTTCTCTTGGAAGACCAAAAGATTTGGCAATATTGCTCCACATTCTTGCATGCATCAATAGGCTATAGTTGAATAGCCGCTGCCTTTTTTTTTTTTTTTTTTTTTTGGATGGGACAAACTCGAGTTTGGGCTTGTTGTCCCTCATTTCCTATTTTCCTTAACCCTTAAATACCACCACTTTATTCCCTTACATTACCAGCCGTAAGCACTTTAGCCTGTGGTTCCTACTTTAATGTGTTCTGAACTAATGTCTTATTTAGCTCTCCTTCCTTGATACTTAGATCTTCTATTTTACTGAACCTCAACCACCTCACTTTCAGCATCCCTTTTCTCTACCCTTCTCTTGACTGTAAATAGCTATTGAGAAAGTCATGGAGCTGTGTTGATCAAGCGCACTAGATAGTTTGCTATCTGCTTTGAGCTTGGCTGTTACTTGGTAGTTATCACATTACACTCTGACAGTTTCATTAATTATTCAAATTGTTTGTAAACTCCTTGAAGATAGGGGCTCAATTGTTTATGCCTTTGCAGCTTGAGTACCTAAACTTGCCTGGGTATTTAAGAAAGTCCATTCATTTAGATATTTATTCAAAGTTTATTACGAATGACTATTGTAAAGAATCAGATTGTCTAGTTGTTAGGTTTCACGTGGTATATGAAAACTAGTAAAATTTAGCAGCTGTGAAATAATTCTTCTGCCTCTTTTTTTGGTTATTTTTCTTCTGGCCTTACCTTAGACCATGTGAAAGCCACTAGGTAAGAATTGAAAGGACAAGTAATAAGAACAATGCATCACACCTTTGTTAAGAGGGCACCAGATTTAAGGTTTCTTTACTTGTCCTTTATATAAACATCTCAGAACAAGTGAGACCCTACAGATGCTGCATATTGCAATTCCTGGGCACATCTGGGTGGGATAAGCAGGAAGAAGCTTTGAATCTCTCCAGCCTGTGCCCTGCTTTCCAACCAGGGTTTTCCACCCTGTAAACTGCTATCGTGTCTACTGCCTTCCACAAAGATTTGAAATTCATCAAACAGACAAAGTGTATACTTAATACTCACATGAGGGAATACAGAATGTCTTTGAATACATCAAACTCCTAAACCTTTTACATCCTTCATTTTTAAGCTACACGGATTTTGATTTGTACAATTTTAAAAATATTCTGAAGCCTAGTCAATCTAACAGTAAAAGCAGTGTTGCACAGTAAGAAATCAAGAAATACAATTCAGCAAACCTGGTATAGTTGGTCCCCAGGGAAGCTTTGTTCCAATTCGGTTTGTCATAGCCCAGATCCATCATGTCATGCTAGCCTAACTTAGTACTACTGTCTTTCATTTTTTCCCCCCTTTTTGGCACACTCCAACTATTTTCTGTTAAACTAGTGCTGTCACAAGAAAACATATAAAAATGCTCTTTTGCAAACACACTGTTTGGTTCTCTCCTGAACTCTCCAGAGCTACGGATTTCTCTCACTGTCTTCATCAGGGGTGAATGTTGACAGATCACTGAACCTTACTGTCGGTGGTGACAGGCTTGATGCTGTTTTGTGCAAGGTGGAGAAAAAAACAAAATAATAAAAAAAGGTTTCTGTGCCTTGCATCTAGAAGGTCCCTGATTCAACAACAAAGGCTTATGTTCAAAGATGATTAGCTTAAAGGCATTTCAGAGATTTCTGATTGTAGCAGCAGTTGGGTGTCTTGCTACTGGGTGAAATATGTATTCCCCCGAGAACAAAGGCAGCAGCAATCCTCTTCTGCTGAGATGGCACCTTTAATAATTCCATGTATTTATCAGTATGTGTGTCAAGATCTTAGGGATTTTGCCCTTCAGGTGAAGCTAAGAATAGATAGAGTGGATAGGGTCTTAAACAGTCCTCTAAGGTAACTGCAAAAAAAAAAAAAAAAGAAAAAAAAGAGTCCCAAGGAATTTAAGAGAATGAGAAGAAAATATTTTTCTTGTGGATGAAAATGTACACAGCACAGAAAAATAACTCGGAGGTTTCTAAAAGGAAGACTGAATAGCCCTTAGGTTATTCAGAAAGCCTTAAGATAAGCTACTGCTCAAAAAAATTGTGCAACACTATTTTTTTCAAGTTTGAATCAAGTAAATCTCAAGAATTACATGTTTTAAAAGTTAAAACTTTAAAAAAGGTAAAATTTTTTTTCCCAAATACAATCTACAAGCTATGTGCTGTTGCCATGGATTCTCCTACATAACCATTCTGCATGTTGTGTACGTGACTCCAAGGGGAAAATGGTCGGTATGCATTCGGAAGTGTAGGATGTGCACAGGACTGAACTGAGTGTGCATACATATGAGTGATGCTCTCCCTGTGGCCTATGGCCTTGAATGACACCTTCTATTGCCATGGGAGGCCAATTTATATGTTACTGAATCACACGGCACTTTTTCCCATATGGGCTTGCACTGGTCCTGCTTCTTCGTGCTTCTCATCAAATGCAAAGAGCTTTCATAACTACATGTGCAAAGGTGTATGAGTTCTGAACCATCAGGGAATACTAGGAACTTGAAGAGACAACCTTTCAAATAATGACTTTGATACAACCTCTTAAAGTTTGGAAGATCAGAAAGACAGTCTGAATGGGACACTCAGCATCCTTCATCTGAAAAGCACAACCTATAGGGGTGTGTTAGGTCTGGGCATTCACCTCCCCTGTAGAGACGCACAGAGCAGAAGTCTCAGACATCTCTTTTTTTCTTTTTCTTTTTTTGGGACAGAGTTTTGCTATTGTCCCCCAGGCTGCAGTGCAATGGCGTGATCTCGGCTTACTGCAACCTCCACCTCCTGAGTGCAAGCAATTCTCCTGCCTCAGCCTCCCGAGTAGCTGAGGTTACAGGCATGCACCACTATGCCCAGCTAATTTTTGTATTTTTAGTAGAGATGGGGTTTCACCATGATGGTCAGGCTGGTCTCAAACTCCTGGACCTCAAGTGATCCACCTGCCTCGGCCTCCCAAAGTGCTGGGATTACAGGCGTGAGCTACCGCACCGGGCCTCAGATATTTCTTTAAACAAGATCAGAGGCCCCTGAGAGCCCGTTCTATCTTCCTCTTTGTTTTGGAAGTGAACTTTCAATGACACATCTGAGATATCTGTTATTTTCAGGGTGACAGGCTGATGTCATAAAGTGTGATTTCAAGTTTACAGTGAAACCAAGCAGAAAACAAGATGGATTTTGAGAAAGGAAGAAAGCGCTTGTCCTAAGTATCTACGAGAACAGATAATTAGATCAAGTTTAATCTCTTCCAGTGTGTTTTGGGGCACATTTCATTAAAGTCAAAAGCAGACTTCCCTTCTAAGGACTAATATAATTTATTTTGTTATTAGTCAAATTTTATATCAGCATTAGACAAAAATAAGCTATATGAATATATATGGAATAAGTTTATGCCAAGAAACAGAAATAGAATTATACATTTGTTCAACTGAGTATTCCACTCTCAAAAACTCAGGTCAAACCATTCCACCTCTAGAACTTTAGACTCCTAAGAGTTATGTATTTATAGTCCAGATGGGCTCTACCCACCTGGCTATATATAGCCATGTGCCACATAACAATGTTTTGGCCAACAACAGTCCATATACTAAGGGTGATCCCATAAGATCAATAACGTAACATGCCGTATAAGTTCGTGGCCTAGAAACAATAGGTTCCATCATATAACCTAGGTATGTGGTAGACTATACCATCTATGTTTGTGCAATTCTACTCTATGATGTTCACACAATGAAGAAATCACCTAATTATGCATTCCTTAGAATGTAATCCTATTGACACATGACTGTATTTTTTAAAAAAACAAATTTATGATTTCCTGCCGATGCATTTCCATTTTACTAAATCCTTTGATTCCTGTATAGTTACTGAGATTCTCTTTTTCTCTCCTATTTTCTTCTTAGAACCATGCCAATTTTTCTGAAGAAAATAAAAGGAAGCAGTGCATTTAATTCTATAGGAATTTGTTACATGTATACATATGGGTGAGCACACTCACATGCAGATGCACACAAACATGAATATGATTTCATATTCGAGTTATTCTACGCTTAGACAAAGCTGGGATTTCAACAGGGTCAAATTACAAAGAAAAACTAAAAAATTTAGAACTGTTCCATTTACCTTGTTCTCAGGTATTGTATGTGTGTAAAATGGATAGAGGAAAAACGGATCTGATCAGAAACCAGCATAGCACATTGTGGTCTGTTAGAAATAACACTGTGGCTGGCATTCAGAGAACCAGAGCTTCAAGCTTCAGTCCTACCATTTATTTCTGGTTGTGTGATGATGAAGTTGGTCATTCACCTCCAGGAGACTCTTCTCATCATTAAAAGTACAATAACACCACATTTCACAAAAGGCCATAGTGCAGGTTAAATGTTGTATTGCATTTGAAAGCACTTTGTAAACTCAAATACAGACAGCAAATGTAAATGAAAAAGATTAAATCACAACAGAGTTTGTTCAAAAAAGTTATGGGATATTTGGAGTAGACATTTTCTTCTTTCATAATTTTGTGCATCATGAATTTTCATTTCAAATTTCAGAGAATTTTTAAGTTTTTGCTAAAGTCAACATTTAAAAATATTGTATGGATGTAAAATTATTTTATCTACACTTAAAGGGTATATAATGGTTTGATGTTTCAGTTTTCATGTATAACTTAAGCCTTGTTCAAACACACTAAAGACAGAGTTTTATTAGGACTGGCAAGAATGATACCAATATATATTCATGGACTGATTCCATCTGTATGGAATATGTAGATCTCACTCTAAATATAGTTTTTCAGTGTTCTGAAATGCTTGTGCTAAAATCTGAAGTACAATAAACTGATACTATATTAACATGAAATTTAGTTTCTCAATTTAAAGAAATATGTATCCTCTTTTCACAAAATATTAGCTGTTTTCTAATTCAGAAATGAATGCATGCAGATCAATGGCAACTCAGAAGAAATTCAAAAGCCCTTATGCTATAGTATTTCATACAATGCGTTTTTCATCTTTATGCTAAGATATTTCTACAGACAATTTGGCCACCTGACCGAGGTAAAGATATTGGAAAATAAAATAATATTTCTAAAGCAAACAAAGTACAAGTTTCACATTATTTACTGTCAATTGCCTAATTTATATTTCACATAGATTTTGTAATGATAGTTTGAGTGTTTATATAATCTTAATGTTTTAGTATATTTATTTTTGCATTTCCTTTATGTTTATAAAAATACCCTTTCCAGTATATTGGAAAAAATGTTGAATTAGTTGTTTCCAGTTTCTTAATTTTCTCAGTTAGTATTGGGTTTACAAGTAAAAATCCCAAGTGTGAAGGCAGTTAATCTAATTTTTATTTTTATTTTTTAAGTAACCATTGGATAAATTTATATGTGCTTAATTTCATCTGCATATGTCTTTTTGAAATCTTAAGCGATCTTGTCACAAAGATTGCTTTATGTCATCAATATATGTTTTTGACTGGTGTATGTCTTTGGTTCAATCTCCACAAGTCTAATATTAGAAGTCTGTAATATTTATTTCCAAAGGCTTATATGTTATGTAAAACCCAAATGTACATTGTCTTTCAAAGAAATAGAACAAAGTAAGAATTTGAGACATGGGAACCATATTGTATAGTCATTGAAATCTACCACTCTTAGGCTGAAAATTTACTTTTCATGCCTCAGAGCACCTTTAAGGAAAGAAGTATAACCTGAGGCTTATTTTAAAAGAGTCAGGATTACTTTTTGTAGTTCCTGGATGTTTGATTTTTGCTTCACTGATTTGCAATGTGTGATTTTTAATTTCAGGTTTGTGGGTTTAGCTCAATGTTGGTTATCTCACTGATGAAATTAGTTTAGCCTATTTTTCAGAACTCTATGCTAAGTGTCCTAAAGTCTTGGGATGCACTGGAATGACTCCATTCTTTTGAGTTATCTATGTTAGTTCTAGCATCATTATCATAACCAAGAGGACCTGCCAGTTACTTTACTTTTATTTATATATTTTCCAATTGTCTTTTAGCTCAGCTGATTTTATAGTGGTCACAAATTGGCAGCTCTTGGAATAAACATACTCATATATAAACTTCATGTTGCTTCCAGAGTGCTGCATTTTGTTTAACAGTGACAACGTTTAAACATATTGATAAATTTCACTATAAAATTGACATTTACATTTTCCTTTGCAAAATTGCATCTGGCAAAAGTAGGCCTGCCTTTCTAAATGGTGACCATTAGGTGGCGCTGAGTAAAACAGGGCCAAGGCCCCAAGTCCATACAGCTGAGCCTGGCTCACTGCACTTCTGTATATTAACTCCCGTTTTTTGTACGTCTTTGCATTACCATTCTTGTGCCTTGGCCCAAAGTTTCAAGTATGGATAATATTTATTTCCAAATAAATATTCGGAAACAGGTTTCTATTCTTGAAAGTAAAGAGGAAATCAGGAGCGGGAGGCGATTGAGGGGTGGAGAATTTAGCTTATTTATTTTGAAGAGGGGGCAAATCATTAAAGTAGAAATGTCCAGTGAAGAGTTGAAAATAAATGACTGGTGCTTAGATGAGGGGAAAGGATTGGTGATAGAATTTTGGGAATCACTCAAGTAAAGGCATAGCTGAAGCCATGAAAATGGATGAGTTATCTGAAGAAGGAATTAGATATCAAGAAGAATGAAAGCCCAATAGCTGAACACGGGAAAATATTCACAGTTACAATTCAGGCAGATAAGACAGACCTGGATAGAAAGACAAAGTTTGAAGAGAAAGAGTGATGAAGTCTACTAAAACATTGGCTCACATTTATTGATTTTTTTTAATGTGGGGGAAAAAACAAAGGTATGCATCAAATTAATGTTGAACAAGTAAAGACTTAATATTCTTACAGGTGGAAGTAAAATGTCTTAGTGCCTTGGCATGACAGCAGTGCAAAGCCTATCTGGGCTCTTTGCCTAAGTCCTGATTTGCAACAAAGGCTGACAGCATCAGACACAATAGGCAGAACACCAAAAATATTTTTGGGTATGTGAACATATACAACAGGATAATACAAGAGCGGAGTCATGCATGTTGCTATTTTGTAAAATTAATTTAAATATCCAAAACTAAATTTTTTGTCTTACTTCAAATTTTTGAGCACAGACAGATCATCTCTACTTTAAAGATATCAGCTATATTTTTAAAAGATGAGGAGAGAGTTCCTTACTTGTCCCTTAAATTTTTTACTTTCTCATGTTGGCAGTTTCAAACTAAGTAGCGTGTACATTGAGGAAAGCCGTGAGAAGGGTACAGCGTGAAATTATTGATCTCTTGCCTTGTGAAGTTTCACGGGTCCTGGCAAAATTTACAAGTTTGCTGCAGGGCAAAATTTGATCATTTTGGACAGGGATTGAATATTTTGCCTTGAAAAATGTTAGCAAAAAAACTCCTGGGGAAAAATCACAAATTGTCAAATCATTTGGGCATAGAAAGTCATCAACTTTATGTGGTGAGTGGCAATTTATACTCTATGCTTAGCTTTCATGGAAAACAATGACAAATTTAGAATCAATACTCCTAAATGATCTACTCCCAACAAGAACTGATTGTTTTCACTGATTGTATTGAAGGGCTGGCTACAGCGTAACGCCAAGGGAGACCAACAGGAGGCAGCACTTAATGATTTGTAAAGTAGAGGAGGAAGCCTAACCAGAAAAGGGCTAGCCTTCTAAATAGCATGCCAGTGTGAGAAGAGTACAGGTTGTGAAAACAGATCTGGGTCCAAATTTTGGCTCTGTCATTTATCAGCTGTGTGAAATCTGGCAAGTTATTTAACCTTTCTGAATCCCAGTTTTCTCATGTTTAAGATGGAGCAATTAATATTTACCTGATATGGTTTGGCTGTGTCCCCACCCAAATCTCATCTTGAATTGTAGCTCCCACAATTCCCACATGTTGTTGGTGGGGAAACAGTGAGAGGTAATTGAATCATGGGGGCAGGTCTTTCCTGTGCTGTTCTGCACATAAGTCTCATGAGATCTGATGGTTTTATAAAGAGGAGTTCCCTGACACAAGTTCTCCCTCTTTGCCTGCCACCACCCATGTAAGATGTGACTTGCTCCTCTTTGCTTTCTGCCATGATTGTGAGGCCTCCCCAGCTGTGTGGAACTGTAAGTCTATTAAACCTCTTTTTCCTTATAAATTACCCAGTCTTGGGTATGTCTTTATCAGCAGTATGAAAACAAACTAATACACCAATAATGATGTTATACAATGAGAGATGGATGCATGCCTTATTTTTGGTGCTTCTGTAATTATAACATTACTGAAATTATTATTAAAGTAATACAGAAACTTCCATAGGAGGGCAGATTAAAGTCTATAGACTTTTAGGGGGAAATAAAACTTTACATATATCATAAATAATATGATTCTGATATTTACAAATTTATTTACAAGGATAGGAGGATTAGAAACAATGTTAAAGTCATAACTCCAAGAAGTTACTAAAACTGAAAACTACTAAAAGATAAAACTCTTATGAGTACTGTAGATGGTAACTTTATTCAATTCCATCTATAACAAGTTCATTTAGTCTGAGAGTGAAGGAAGAGTTACATAAGCTTATGAATACTGGATTCATAGAAGACTTTAAAAATATTTTTGGCTAGGTAACACTTTCACATAATTTAGCAATCAAAAAGCATAAAAAAGGAATAAAGTGAGAAATGTTTTTCTTCTCTTTATCTCAATAGTAGGATTCTTTAAAATGGAAAGTAGAATATTCAGAGTCTATCATTGCTAATTAAGACGAGGTATCTGCAACACAGGTACATTTTAATAAAGTGTGTGGGTGACGACTGGCCATTGTATTACCATAATGAAACATCATCATTAACAGTTGGCCAATGTAAAGAGGACCTTTGGCTTCATTGTAACATCTGAGAGATTGGGTTCTTAGGCCCGTTTCCCGGGAGTCCACATTACCTATGGAAGAGTCATTTGAAGTGTCTCTTGTATTTAGCTGTTGCTTCCTATCTGAACTGTTGCAGGACCTCACGAAACATGTTTCTATCTTTAAGCAAATCTTAATTGCAAAAACATCCTAACAATAAGTCATATCTTATCCTGCTATTATATTATATCCTAATATAAAACTCATCTTGCTATGCTCCTTAGCACTTTCCATATAAAAGACTTCATCCAAGATCTTGGTCTTTTTATATTAAAGTAGCCTAATGGTGTCTTGTGATTACTGTCCTTCCTATGTATATATTTGATGTATTTTGAAAATCTGGAATTAGCATTTATTATTTTCCACATTTTAAATTTTCTTCATTACATGTGTAGCAGAGTAGTCAACATCAAGCCATCTATAAATAGATCGCCCTAGCTCTGGGCCTGTCTTTTACCACTTACTAATTATATGACCTTGGAAAAGTGACTGGAATCTTTGTTACTTTTCTTGATTTGTAAAATGGGTGTAACTGTCTTAGTGATGTTTTAAGGATTAAGCATAAGTTCTTAGTGTCTAGCATGTAGTAAGTAAAACATGGCTCTACTACTAATTAGCTGTACTACTTTCTAAAAAATCTGTATCTAAATGTTTTTTCTTCTAGCAAAATATACGGGTGTTCTTTTTGCGTTTGTCATCTCTTTGTATCTAAAACTATAGATACTTTCTTATAAATTGTCTGTTATTCATCATTTCACTTTAATTGGTGTGATGAGGGTGGTAGTTAAGGATGTGTTTGAATTTCAAAGCCATGATTCTCCTTTCTTAAAACCACTCAGTGAATCCTTCATCAAAGCCTTAAAACTTAGCTTTTTAAGCTAATGTTAGCATTCCTCTTGGCTGTGAATGCTTCACAAGAAGGCACCATAGACAGATAATACATTTTGATGAATGAAGCTGGTAACACTAGGAAAAGCCATGTTGTCACCATACGGGTAAAAACCATTTCTGCCTTCTCTCATGCTAGGCCTATGTTCACTCACCCTCATTTCTAGATTCTGCCAAGAGCAGAGGAATTTATGATGAGAAGGGTCAGGGCCCAATACCTGACTTAGGTAAGTGGTTGGTAGTACAAGTCTTTTTTTTTTAATTTTATTATTATTATACTTTAAGTTTAAGGGTACATGTGTACAATGTGCAGGTTTGTTACATATGTATACATGTGCCATGCTGGTGTGCTGCACCCATTAACTCATCATTTAGCATTAGGTATATCTCCTAATGCTATCCCTCCCTGCTCCCCCCACCCCACAACAGTCCCCAGAGTGTGATGTTCCCCTTCCTGTGTCCATGTGTTCTCATTGCTCAATTCCCACCTATGAGTGAGAATATGTGGTGTTTGGTTTTTTGTTCTTGTGATAGTTTACTGAGAATGATGAGTTCCAATTTCATCCATGTCCCTACAAAGGACATGAACTCATCATTTTTTATGGCTGCATAGTATTCCATGGTGTATATGTGCCACATTTTCTTAATCCAGTCTATCATTGTTGGACATCTGAGTTGGTTCCAAGTCTTTGCTATTGTGAATAGAGCTGCAATAAACATATGTGTGCATGTGTCTTTATAGCAGCATGATTTATAGTCCTTTGGGTATATACCCAGTAATGGGATGGCTGGGTCAAATGGTATTTCTAGTTCTAGATCCCTGAGGAATCACCATACTGACTTCCACAATGGCTGAACTAGTTTACAGTCCCACCAACAGTGTAAAGTGTTCCTATTTCTCCACATCCTCTCCAGCACCTGTTGTTTCCTGACTTTAATGATTGCCATTCTAACTGGTGTGAGATGGTATCTCATTGTGGTTTTGATTTGCATTTCTCTGATGGTCAGTGATGGTGAGCATTTTTTCATGTGTTTTTTGGCTGCATAAATGACCTCTTCAAGGAGAACTACAAACCACTGCTCAGTGAAATAAAAAAGGATACAAAGAAATGGAAGAACATTCCATGCTCATGGGTAGGAAGAATCAATATCATGAAAATGGCCATATTGCCTAAGGTAATTTACAGATTCAATGCCATCCCTATCAAGCTACCAATGACTTTCCTCACAGAATTGGAAAAAACTACTTTAAAGTTCATATGGAACCAAAAAAGAGCCTGCATTGCCAAGACAATCCTAAGCCAAAAGAACAAAGCTGGAGGCATCATGCTACCTGACTTCAAACTATACTACAAGGCTACAGTAACCAAAACAGCATGGTACTGGTACCAAAACAGAGATATAGATCAATGGAACAGAACAGAGCCCTCAGAAATAACGCCACATATCTACATCTGATCTTTGACAAACCTGAGAAAAACAAGAAATGGGGAAATGATTCCCTATTTAATAAATGGTGCTGGGAAAACTGGCTAACCATATGTAGAAAGCTGAAACTGGATCCCTTTCTTACACCTTATACAAAAATTAATTCAAGATGGATTAAAGACTTAAATGTTAGACCTAAAACCATAAAAACCCTAGAAGAAAACCTAGGCATTACCATTCAGGACATAGGCATGGGCAAGGACTTCATGTCTAAAACACCAAAAGCAATGGCAACAAAAGCCAAAATTGACAAATGGGATCTAATTAAACTAAAGAGCTTCTGCACAGCAAAAGAAACTACCATCAGAGGGAACAGGCAACCTACAGAATGGGAGAAAATTTTCACAACCTACTCATCTGACAAAGGGCTAATATCCAGAATCTACAATGAACTCCAACAAATTTGCAAGAAAGAAAAAACCCCATCAAAAAGCGGGTGAAGGACATGAACAGACACTTCTCAAAAGTACAAGTCTTAAGTGCACTATTAACCTCTCTTTATTGTTTCTTCATGTGATAAATAGACCTAAAAATGACCTGACCCTTGATTTTCTTCTTCACTCTATGCTTCCGGCAAGGTAAAGGCTTTTGCCCTAATGACACTGTGCTCCCTACATCCTTTCGAGCCTATTGAGTTGCCCAGTTCCTGATGCCTGGCAGATTGAGTGACTTTGGTATTAGTCACTGAGTCAAATTTGACAGTCATTTCTCATCTTTTCTTTTAGAGCTAGAAGAAAAACAAGAAATTTTATCTTTTTAAAAGAAAGCCTATAAATATGAAAACCTGATTCCAGTAAATTATACAGCTATGCTTTTGCTTTGAAAGAATCTTTCATTTTGACTTGTGAAGAATTATAGATTGAATTCATTTCTAGAAAGTGTGAATGATTGAAGGTGGTCAAAATCTTCTCTAAAGTGTTTGGGGGAAGCCAACCTGGCTGTTCCCAGCAACAGCCACTTCCCAGGCTCTCCCAAGATCTCCAGTGGATCCAGTGACTCACTGGCTTCTCAAACTACTGTGAGAAAATAAGCCCATCTCTATCTGTAATGAGCAGCTGCACCGCTGACCAGAATGCAGACTTGTTAACATCAAGTAGCAGTTGCAGTTACCAAAACACACAGGGACATGCTAACTCAATTTCTAAACTGGAAACTATCAATGTAATAGTTAATGAAAACGTTCAATGTCCAATAAAGCAATGTAAAAGACAAGCATACTTAAAGCTCTGTAAAGTGGATCATCGGTTGGGAAATTTGTGTACATTTAACTGTATAACCAAAACTGAGAATTCTTGAGGGAAAGGAGAGAATCCTGTAATCTAAATATAAAAATGTATTGCTCAAAAGAATATTTAAATATAAACTATTTAACAAGATTTATGAGAGATTCAAGATTTTACTCTCAATTTGTCTTCTATGTCCAAAATGACCTGACTCAGATCATGGGGATTGGAAATGATCCAAAAATAGGCCCAGGTCACATTCTGCAATGCAGTCATTGTTTGTTTTTACAAATATTGTAACCAGATTCCAGCATATATACCAGTTTGCAGGACAATGCTCTGAAATATTCAGCGAAACTCAGGAATGTACTTCCCATCATCAGAGGCAATACTTGAAAATCTTTTCTCTATGTGCAACTACTTGAGAACGAGAAGGGTCTCACATGATGAATTAAAATCCACAAAATTGGCACTTCAGCTGAATAAGAGGAAAAAATTCTAGAAGTGTGGACAGTCCATAAAAGAGATACTGCTTCATTCTTCCCTAGAAATAATAACATCTTTTACATATACCACTTCTCTCTGAGAAGCTTTAAAGACTTTATCTAATTAATCCTCCCAGCTTCCCAGAGAGGTAGATAGGGGGCAGGTATTATTAGCTGAATTTAGCAGTGGTAGATATTAAAGTGTCCTGATTAAGTGACTTAGGTAGGAGGCAGCATTTGCACTTAAATAAGTGGGCTCTAAATTCTCTGCTATTTGAGTAAAAACAGCACCTACAATGTATAATAAATCTGCCTTCTTTTAATCCATCTTACATGTAGCCTGGACAAAAAAAAAAAAAAAAAAAGAAAAAAAGAAAAGAAACTCTTCAGCATAGCTAGGTACAAAGAACAAAATATCTGTATCTCAAAATGTGATTATGAATTTCACAGTGCCTTCTGGGCTCAAGAGGCCAGAAGTTATTTTTATTAAACTATAAATAAGAAGATTTCTTGTATTTTTAAATTGCTGTAGTAGTCAATTTAGTATTATTTAAGTAGTTGTATATGCATTGTACCAGAATAGAAATATTTGAGGCACTATGGAACTCTACATTAGGGAATGGAAAAAAACCCTGCATTTGGGCTAGATAATTAGATACTTGGGGTAAGAAATGTGAATGACAGTAGGTAATGCCCAAGGTCAGTGTCTAAAAAAGGGGCCAAATTTAGCAGGCATTCTCAGTTACCTACTCAAAAGCCATTTTCTTCTTTACTAGTAGAGCCTTAAGTTGGGGAAATGTCAGTTCTCACTCCTCGTCAACTATGGTACTTCCATTCCTCTCACAGGTTATAGGGTTAGATTGTGGAGTGGGCATGTAATCAGTTCTAGTCCAGTAAGACACAAGAGTGCCTGCTGCAGACCATCTGGGAGAAGCATTTTTTGATCTTCAAGAGGTATAAGAAAAATCCCTCAATCTGCTTAACTCTGTCAGGTCTTCACGAACATTCTGGACCAGCAATAGACAACATGCAGCCATGAGTGAGAGAAGGTGACACGGGATGGCAGGACAGGAAGAAGGAACAACTGTGTTCTCAATGATGTCACTGAGCTATCGAATTAACCAACCCTGGCACTGTTTTTATCTTGGCACTTTCTTTCTACATAGGAAAAAATGTCTATATTGTTTAGTATATAAATATGGGATTTAAAAAAATATAAATGTAACAAATACAACCTGGAGGGAATTGTTTTCAGAATTACTTCTGCTAGAGTCTCAGACCTGCCACTATCAACCAATGTAAAAATATTCAGATAATGAACCCAAGCTTTGTAAGATGCTGGAGATGCATAGTCTATATCTATAAATTTCCTCACAGAGTATAAAAATATTCTCTGTACTTTTCTCTAAATAAACCATATGGAGAGAACTGGGCAGGAAAAGGCCCCTACAGAAGCTGGTGAGAATGGGACAGCAAGAGGAGGATGCAGAGACAGAGAATTTGAAGAAGGAATCATGGCCCATTTTACCCCAGACTTAGAGACTAATCAATCCAAACATTATCCAGCTGATTACAATGGGTGTTGTGACCCCATTGCACTATGTAGGTCTTATTGCCAGCTTCAAGTTTTGTCTATAAATAGGTGAATTTAGTAAACAAAGCAGGGCAGTACAGTCTCTGGATTTGTCTCATTGGCTTCTGCTTGAAGGTTTTCTGAGAAAGATGCCCAAAGATGGCTATTACCTTAAGACTTAAAAGTTCTACCTGTCCAAATACCCAGGCAGACATTTTATCTATGTGTCAAACACATATATAATTCTAAGGCCTGGGGGGACATTCTGGATCCTGATATGAGTCCCTGAATCTGTCCGTCTCATATTCCTTTTTCCAAAAGCAAACAAGCCATGTCTGCCAGTTACACTAAAGAAATAAGAAACAAATGATACGTAATGAAACTGCCCATTTTTTCTTACTGAGGAGTGTGCAACAAATGAAAAGTAAACGACTTTATTTCTTGTTGTTTGAAAAGAGAATGGCTAAGAATGAATTCATTTCCACGCTTAGGTTGCCTGGGAATACTAGAGGGGGAAAAGCAAAGAAAGTTCAGGAGGGTGTAAGGCAGCATTTCAGTAAATCCAGGATCAAAACACAAACCACAATCACAACAACAGAAACAAGACAGCTACAAAGAACACTGTGAAATATGAGGACTCTGAGTGCATAGAAAGATGATAAGATGGTGTGGTGGGGAAGTCTCCAACAATGGAATTTCTAAATCACTCTAAAGTTTTTGCTCATTTCTATTGTGTGCCTAAAGCTAAGCCAATGTTTCAGCAAGGTACAAAATTAAACCAAACAAAGAATAAACATACTACTAAGCATCAGCATGCAAGAAACTATGGTAGGCACTAAAGTTTTTTTGTTTTAAGAGACAAAATCTTACTCTGTCACCAAGGCTGGAGTGTGGTGGTGCCACTGCTGCTCACCGTAGCCTTGAACTCTTGGGCTCATGTCATCCTTCCTGCCTCAACCTCCCAAGTAGCTAAAAATACAGGTGTGAGCTGCCACACCTGGCCAGAAGATTTTAAAAAGTAGTTGTGGTCCCTGCTTTACAAAGATGCAAAACGTAATAAGAGAGGGAATATGTAGGCATATGAAAATATGCATAAAAATGCCAGTTAACAAAAAATGTCTAACAAATGGGAATAATTATAATAATGCACAAAGACAGCAAAACTGTCATCCACAAGTAGTATTACATAAACGTTAGCAATGCAGGCACTACAGGCAACCCACCTCTGTGTTTAAACCCTGATTTTGACATAAGAGCTTCATGAAATAGGGGAAAGTAACGAACCCCTCTGTAAATTCTTTCAATTTAAACAAGAAAACAGACCAAGCTACACATTTGGTAAGTCGGCCGCAAAGAGTAGAAATGATACACGTGAAGGATCTAACAGAGTGCTGAGATTTCACTGGAGTGTTTGGTAAAGGGTAATGATAAGATTAGAAATGGTGGGCTGAATAAATGGTCTTCATCAACATTATTCATGCTTACTGAACACTTGATGTGGGGGCCATTCTGTCTAAGTTATGTTTAATTTTCACACCAGTCTCTTTAAGGTTATATGTACTACAGAAGAGTAGAGGTGGGAAGAACCATTCTTGCTATGGAAGTCAAGGAAGAGTTCACGAAAGACCTTGTTGTAAAGGATGGGTTTATGGATTTGTCTTGTCGCTTGAAAGTTGTCTAACAAAGCTGCCCAAAGATACCTAATAGCTTAAGATTTACAAGCCCTACCTGTTCAGATACCCAGGGTCTTGGAAGAGAGGCAATGTGAGGGCACACCAGGAGGGAAATGGCTCAGCATTGGGAAGTCAAACAAATGAACAAATGAACAGTGGTGTGAAAGGGCTTATCCATTGTTTCAAAGCAGTCACATATCACCAAAAGAGTACAGACACAAGCAAACCAGTGTATCAGAGGACTACTGGGTCCAGGGAACTACATTATCATGGGTTAATATCCCTGAAAGTTACCTTACATAAAAGAATCTGGGAACTCACTTGATCATCCCTCTGGGTTTGGTAACCTAAAGAGCAGGAAGCTTGCCTTAGGGAAACACTGCTCACTGAATCTTTTCAAGTAAGTAATGAGAATAATCTCACATATACGAACTTAACCAGGTGGAGGAATGAATTCAGCTCATCAAATAGTTAATTTATTAATGTGTCTATTTGAACTGTTTCAAAATTACTGTTTGCAAATTGTCTAACTGCAACTCACCACCACCAAGCTCAGTAATATGTGATAGAGACAGCAGCATAACACGTTATTCCATTCCCTTACTAGTTAATTTCCATTTTTTTCTATCAATAGTTCCGTGATGGTGTGGCAAGCCTGTGGGATCTCTGGGATCTCTCCACAGACAGAAATTAGTAGCTACTCTTTGCCAAGGTTTGACAGCAGCCGACTAGAGAACTTCCATATCTCTCCTAACTCCTCCTGACCCATCAAGATAATTGCCTTTTTAGTTTGTGGGTGGTTTCTGCTTTTTTGTTTTCTTTTTTTTTTTTTGAGATGGAGTCTCTGTTGTCCGGGCTGGAGTGCAGTGGTGCCATCTTGGTTCACTGCAACCTCCGCCTACCAGGTTCAAGTGAAAGTGATTCTCCTGCCTCAACTTCCTAAGTAGCTGGGACGCATCTAGCTAATTTTTTTTTTTTTTTTTGTATTTTTAGTAGAGATAGGGTTTCACCATGTTGTCCAGGCTGGTCTGAAACTCCTGACCTCAAATGATCCACCCACCTTGGCCTCCCAAAGTGCTGGTTTTGTTTGTAGGTGGTTACATCGTTGCACGGAAGAGTTTGATTCGGGAATTTTACCAAGAGTGGTGGCCTGCTTCACTGTGACATTTTCAGTTTTACGTTGTTAGGTTCTCAAAGACTGTTGGGCAAGGTGTCCTGGGGAAATCGAAACCTATTAATGTCATTATGAAATTCTGAAAACCAAGACCACCTTACAAAACAGTTCAATTATAAACACGATGTGTTGTCTTGTTACCCAATCAATTGGCTGGTAACATGAGACAGTTATTAGATTGTGCTGTGGAAGTCTAACTTACTTCTCCTACTGTGATAGAATTAATTCATACAACCTGATAACAAGGCTATTACAATGTGAACAATGGTTTAAAAGTGGCTTGTGTGGAACAGCCAGGCACCATTGAACATTTCAGATCAAAGGTCTATTGAACAGAAAGAACAAATAGAATCAATTTCTTGAACTGTTTCTGCATTTCCAAACTTGCAACATTATACCACAGAATGTGACTTAATGAAGTACAGATGAGAAGACCAGAGAAAAGCTAGTTCTAATGTAACAATGAAAATTAATGAAGAGCTTTGGATTTTTTTTTTCTGTGTGGAAACAAACTAGTTATTAAAGACAGCTTTGTACTCCCAAAATTCTGAACTTTAAAGACAGCCAGGACTTAGATAAGTCACTAAGGCGCAGATAACAAGGAGTAGAGAGACATTTGCCACTTTTCCTCAAAGCTGCAAAGTTGTTATCTTATATATTTATGTTTATACAACAGAGTACTTAATGAGACCATCTAACTGACAAAGGTAACAAGATTCACAGGACATTTTACTTAAAAATCTTAAAGGATAAGTAGTGATTACAATAAAATGGATGGCCACCAAATGCAGAAAGCCATACTTTTCTGGAAAGTTCATGTATCAAATTCAGATATTTTCCCAGTCATAATATAACAGAAGAGTTGTTAGAATTCCAGAAAAAAAAATACAAAATATATTTATTCATTAAAAAAGATTTGAACTCCATGAGCCAGACTATGTTCAATAATCTTTGGATTCATCGGGAAATAAATTAGCAATAAATAGAAAATTACTAACTGGAGGAAGTTTTATAGGAATAAAATATGGAAATGAAATGTTTGGAAATGACTAGCATTTAAAATAGGTTAAAAATTAATTTACAAAGTAAGATTAGCAGAAGAGATTTATAAAATTAAAAAATTGTACAAATAAAATATTAGCCCACGCTGACGTATTTAATACTTTTTAAAATATCATGCAACATATGGCATAAGGACATGCATTATGATATTTTATTTGTAATATATTTCATCTAACTAGTAAGTGGCCTGTTCATATACTTATTAACTAGTTAGGGTAAACATTTTATACTATAAAACCATTTAGTACAGAATTCTCCAATTTATGATGGTATTACTATTTTTTGACTTTATGATAGGTTCATTGGGGTATTAAATGCATCTTTAACTTCAGATATTTTCAACTTACAAAGGGTTTATCACGAAGTCAGCCCATTGAGAAGTATCTGTAATTATTACCAATCATCATCAAATAATTCAAAAATATGTATTAGTTCCTATTAGAGCTTTTTGAATTTTTTTTTAACTCATTTGTTAAATGAAAGTATTCCCACCCAATTTCTTTCACTTTTGGATGTCAACAATTTGAAAATGAGGATATTAGTGTAGCAATATTTTAAGCAGAAATGTTTTAAAATAATGTAGTGTTCACAAATAGCAATAGAATAATGATGTATATAGAAAAGTATAAATAATTTATTTAAACTAATCTAATCTTAAAACAATTTATTGACAAGACACACAAGAACAATGAAATTATAAACTGGCAAACATATCAAGAAAGTACTTGAAAACATAAAATAAAAATAGTCTATATTGACATCAGTACTTTTCCATTGTCAAACTTGGAGATGACAATGCCAAAAATTAGAAAAAAATTCCATCATATATGTAGTTAAATTTAAATTTAAAACACAACCAATTAAAAAGCAAGATTCTGGATCGATCTGGTGGTTAAGTACCTATTTGATTAATATTTTTCTACTGAAAACCACATGAAAACTGAAGAGGCCAGGCCTTAGTAGTACTGAAAATCAAGAATATCGATTGGTGGTTCTCTCAAAGAGAGAGAACATAATACTCTCTAAATACTTTAGATCACCTGGATTGAGATGAGCAGCTAATGCATTTCTAGAATTTTTGTTTTTTTTTTTTGCGACGGAGTCTCATTCTGTTGCAGGCTGGAGTGCAGTGGTGCATTTTTGGCTCACTGCAACCTCTGTCTCCTGGGATCAAGCAATTCTCCTGCCTCAGCCTCCCAAATAGCTGGGATTACAGGCGCCCACCGCTATGCCTGGCAATTTTTTTTTTTTTTTTTTTTTAAGTAGAGATGGGGTTTCAACTGTGCTGGCTAGCTGGTCTGAAATTCCTGACCTCAAACGATTCATCCACCTCAGCCTCCCAAAGTGCTGGGATTACAGGAGTGAGCCACTGTGCCTGGCCCATTTCTAGAACTTTTCAATGAAGAAAAAGTATGAATGTTAAGCAGAAAAAGCGGAAAGAGTATGGATGTTAAGAAAGCCCTTGTTAGCTCTCCTCCCTAATACGTTCTGGCCTGCCCTGCTCACCGCAAAGCCTCACAATCATCAGCCTACCATGTGTGACCTGTTTCCTGGGGCCACCAGGACCATTCACATCCCTTTTTATCCCACCTTCTTCACCTGCCACCACCATCAGCTTCTAAGGAAGCAGCATGAGAAGAGGATAGATTTCACTTGATGTGTAAAATCAACAATGACTGGCGATTTAAAAGAACACAAGGCATAGTTCATTCTTCTAGGGAATTATAGATTCATGCCCACATTCAAGTAAAAAAAGAACTACAAACTGTTTGAAATTCTACAAACTGTTTCAAATTAAAATATATTTCAATTTAATTCTTGAAATAAATCCATCTCCTTTTAATGAGCAGAACATGGAAAAGGATATTTGACACATCGATTTTCCTTCAACTTTAAGATGAGAGTGAATCAGTTTGTTAGAACTCAAGTAGATTTGAAAGTATAAAAACCTACAAGAAACGGCCGGGCACGGTGGCTCACGCCTGTAATCCCAGCGCTTTGGGAGGCCAAGGCGGGCGGATCACGAGGTCAGGAGCGCGAGACTATCCTGACTAACATGGTGGAACCCCGTCTCTACTAAAAATACAAAAAAATTAGCCGGGCGTGGTGGCAGGCGCCTGTGGTCCCAGCTACTCGGGAGGCTGAGGCAGGAGAATGGCATGAACCCGGGAAGCGGAGCTTGCAGTGAGCCGAGATGGTGCCACTGCACTCCAGCCTGGGCGACAGTGTGAGACTCCGTCTCAAAAACAAACAAACAAACAAACAAACAAAAACGAAAAACAACCGTGTATCAACCTGGCTCCTAGAAAAGGTGTCTACAAATTAGAAGAGAAGAAATCCTTAAAAGATACAGAGAAAATGTTGATCTGGATTATGGGGGAAGGTAGATTTATTACAAGAAATAGAAACTTCAGGAATGTACCTGTGTTGACCTCTCAGTAGCAGAAAACTTGTAACTTATACTGCCAGAAATGGAAGATTTGCTTTTTTAAAGGGTTAATACCAAATGGAATGCACATATGGCTGAAGAAGGTAAAGAATCAATGCAGGAGAAATCTACATACAGTAGCAGAATTAAAATCTTTATTAAAGACAGAAAAGAGCATAATTAATAGTGCATAAAATTGTGCTGACAATGGAAAGGAGAAACTTCAATTTCTAATACAGAAGAAAGACAGATGGAAATTTTGAGATAGAAATGGTACACATGAAAAATGGAGAGGAGCTATTGGACAGAAAGTTTGAATTCGTGAAGATTGAAAAACATAACTTGAAGTGATCATCAGTGATATGAACATTAATACAAATAACTTGACCTCAAATGTTTTTGAATATACATTAAAATATTTTGAATATGACTGATAAATAAATATATTTTTCTAAAATTTTCTGAATGAAGATATAAACACAAGTGCCAAACAGGTTACTTACAAAAGCCAAAATCAGGTTGTTTTCATATCATACTAACAGTCTGAAAATGCTATAGCAATATTGAGATAACTTTGAAAAGAAAAAGCTGACCAGGAGACTTGACTTTCTAGCAGTTATAATAAAGTATATGTTTAAAATAACTAAAACAGTAATACTATGTCAATACCAAAGAAATAAAATGTCTCTGAGATACATTTATTTAAAAAGGAAAGTAATATGTAATACAAATAAGCATCACAAAACATAAGAGCAATTCATTAATTACCAAATGATATTGAATGTGCAGAGTACTTGAGTTACTTCATACTGCACAGCAAAATAAATTACAAACATATTAAATATCACCAATGGGTCAAATAGCTAAATGCTAAAACATATTGAAGTTCTTTCAAAAATAGGCAATACAAGTGAAAAGCTACTGATCAGGATGGGCAAGAATTTTATTTTAAATTGTAAATACCAAGAAGATCATATTCAAAGCAAAACAGAAATGTCTACAAGGTTAAAGACTACTGTGTGGCAACATTTTAAGCAAAGTTAAAATCAAATGAAGTTTTATAAAAAATATGTAGTTGGTTAAGAATATGTGGGAGGCCGACGCAGGCGGATCACCTAAGGTCAGGAGTTAGAGACCAACCTGGCCAACGTGGCCAAACCCCATCTCTACTAAAAATACAAAATTAGCCAGGCGTGGGGGTGTGTGCCTGTAGTCCCAGTTACTCGGGAGGCTGAGGCAGGAGAATCGCTTGAACCCGGGAGGTGGAGATTGCAGTGAGCCAAGATCGCACCCCTGCACTCCAGCCTGGGCGACAAGAGCGAGACTCTGTCTTAAAAAAAAAAAAAGTAACAGATTAATATTTAATGGAGAGATATTTTTCTTATAAACCCTGAACAAAACATGTGTACCTCATTTTAGAAAACTTCTGTAAAAAAAGGTACTGATACTTGCATGTAATGGGATGTGTACACTTATCAATTAACAGGCATGATTGCAAGATTGGTAGCATAAACCTGTGGCCAGTATATCACTGAGAATGATTTATTTTAAATAATTTTCCTCTTGATTTTCTCAGTATAATCAAAGAAATAGTAAAAATAAATATTTTTAAAGTAGCTTGACTTAAAAAAAACTAACAAATTTATAACTTATAGGAAGTGATTTGGAACACTTTTTCCAATTGGAAGGTGTATATGCACAACCAAGTCAGAGATTTAAAATTCAGGATTATTTTGTTCTTTATCTTCATGGAAAATGCTCAGAGCCTAATTGGGTAAAAGAGAATTCATTCTTCATCTTACTAATGAAGGATGACTCATTGAGGCAATATTAATTCAGAGATCAAGAGTCTCTGCCATCAGCTGAAAAGGAGTACTGTTAAAAAAAAATACAATAAAATCACTATGATAGTGAAATTTAGGAACTGAAGAGCAAGTTGATTGCAAGGATCATGACTTGCATAAGACTCATTTCTTTTATATGTGACAAAAATTACAGCTTTAATGGCAAAAATTCAACCTCATGTGTTAAATATCATCTAAATTCTGAAAATCCCTAAATCTATATCTTTATCTCTGACCCCTCTCCAGAATTTCAAAGTACTTTATTCTCTCTTTAGAGACTTATTAATGGAAAAGTTTGAGAAGCATTACTTTAATAAGCTTTTAATTTCTATATAAATTAGGGAATTTGAATATAATGAACCCATATTTGAAGATGTTAACATAGAAATATTTGGCATAGGAAACATGCAAACCACAGTCTTTTCTCTTTCTTCAAGATATCTACCAAACACATAGCATTTTAAACAAGAAAACATTTCCTTGAGAATCTAAGATGTCTAAATTTTTATAACACTTTGGAATGTATTTACTTAAGAAAGGCAGATACAATAGGGTCTTCCCTTTCCATTTCACTGGATAGTTTTCTTTTAATCAAAGTTATACGAGTTTATCCTAATTGAATCTTAGAAGTGCCAATTTCTTCTTCTATCTTACTCTTAATTTGAATATTTCTCATCTTGATATTTTCTACATTCTTTAACAGTAATATACGGATTTTTACTTTTAACCAACTTGGTTGTCCAATGTATATTCATACATAGAGTTAACAACCATCTCATACATTTATCCAAAAATATTACTAACAACTATCTATCCTATTGCTATTTTGAGGTAATTTAACTAATTACATTTTCAAACTCTAACGTGTAATTTTTTAAAATAAACTAATACAATGAGTTTTTCCTTGACTTTCCTCATATTTGTTCTAAAGAAAAAAAATGATTTATACAAGGTGCAAAAAATCTTTTACTTGTTCTGCTCCAATTTGCAGCCATATACAGAACTATTTCCCATTCTTTTCTAACATAAGAATCATTTTGGTTTTTTATATTCTTGGGAATTCCAATCAGTTTAATTGTTTGACAGAAGTTTTCTGCTTTTCCTCAGAAGGCGTAAATTTTTCAAGTGCCAGCCACATATCCTAGAATATTTCCCAGGAGTGGCAGCTAATTGCAACTTGGTTTACTAGGACTGTTGTTTGAGGGCCTTTTTGTTTGTTTGTTTTAAACCAATATGCTCTACATTAGAAAAATAGGAGTTAACACCAATGTCTTCAAAGTGGAAAAAAAAACTACACTCCATAAAATTAGTTTGCCATGATAGTTACATACATAGAGTTGAATTGCAATCATTTTTCACTGACTCTAGTTGGTACTTTTGCTAAAATTAGAGTAGTTTTTACTTGTTGTAACAAATCTAGAGCATTAAAAATGAGGTTTATGCCTCATTCTGAAAATACAGATGGTTTTTTTCCCAAGCAAAATGTGGGGTTTTCTTTCTATTGAGCAATGTACATTAACGGCCATCATTCTATCTGCCATCCATTCTAATATTATCACTTTAGTATACATGCCCACATAGATATTTCATAAAACTAGCTAGAGAAAATATTTTTTGTGCTAGATATTTGTATACCAAAAAAACAATTATTTCAATAACAAAGATACTCAACAGCATATCTTCTCAGCAGAGCATTTCCCAACATACCAAAAACATTTATGTAGGATATGTATGCACTTTATATCTTTAAAAAATGGTATACAAATATCTGTGAATAGAACACCAATTCATTTGATGATGTATAACATACATTCATTTACTATTGGAAAAAGGACTAAACCTATTTACATATTTCAATTACTGAAAGCAAATACTTTTCAACCCTTACCTCATTTTTGTCACCTTCAGAAAATACTTATTTCACCCTGAATTCTTTGACCTTCAGCTCCTATAATTTATGCATCTGCCTTGGACTTAAATAATTATTGATGCAAATTTCCCATATTCCCAACACTTTCAAATTTTAAAAATAGATATGAATCGGTATGCAGGTTGACATATGTTGTTGAATAACTTGACACTTAACAGTGTTTATCAAAGGAGCTGAATGGTTTTTTTAAATGAGTCATTATGTTACCATCAATTACAAGTACTCAATAAATTACATTAAATGTGCTTTTATCTCTGGAATGCCTTTATGAAAGTTTGCCTCATTTAAACAACAGCAACAACAACTATGACAAACCTTTATTTAGATTGAGCAGGTGATCTGAATATTTAGTTGTGTAGGGACTGTGGTAGGGTCTACAATTCTTTACCATGCCAACTAGTGTTTCTTCCCGCCATCACCGTACATATGGAGGGATTATGCATTTGTGCTTTGTTGGCTCTGTAACTTCCTTAGTCCCATGAAATGAAGACAGACGTGACATATGCCACTTTCAGGTAAGAGCTTTAAAGGCAAACATGTTGCTTGTCACACCCTTCCAGAAAGAGACTATTCCATCAACCTGGATCTCAGACTGAAGACAGTATGGAACTGAACAACAGAAATTTGTTCCCAAAGCATAGTTTAGCCTATTTTGGCTGATACAGGGGCCATACATGGAACTATGATAAACCAAAACTCCAATGATACTTGGTCCTTTGTATTGTCCTGTTAGTATTTTCTTCATTAACTTATTTTTATTTATCTTTTATTTATTTAGAAACATGAGCGAATCCTGAGCAAAGTTGATGAAAAAAATGTAAGAATTTTGTCCACACAATGGAAACCCTATGCAAAATAATTTAAGGAGAACTCTATCTCTCTGGCTGTAAGTCAGACTGGAGTCATTAAAATAGAAAATTATCTCAGAAATGTTTCATTTTTAATAAGTAAACTTAACAAATATGCTAAGTGAACAAAATAAGAAACATCATAGATACATATCATTTCCAAATTATATCTTTCGTAAAAGCAATCTACCTTCATACAATGGCAACTACCAACCGCCTTTAGTCTGCCCTGTTTTGGGGCCCAGCAAAGTAGTATTCACCAATAGCAAGAAAGCACTCTACATAATCCAAGTCTTAGTTACTTTCTTAGAACTTGTACTTGAGATATATTTCAGCTATCTTCTCATATCACTGAAATTTTCACCATAGTTTGATTTGTATTATATTGAAAAAATTAATTGTGCTTGACTTTAGAAGATAAATTGATAATATTATCAAAAGGGCATTTTATATGAAGTGAGAAAATTTATTTAAAGTAACTGTGGAACAAAGGACATAGTGGGAAACAATGGGAAATAGTTGAATGTTATTCAGTTTCCTAACCATAAATTAGACATTTTTGAAAACTGACTCTTCCAAGTTTCTGGAGCTCTACTCAGTACTATGAAAAAGTAATAACTGAACACACAGTTTCTAAAATAACTCTGAAAAAAAAAATCACTTAACACCTAGAGTTTGATGTAACTGAATAATTTTACCCCCTGTTTTTCATCAGTTTCTATTCCTGAAGTTAACCTAAAATAGATTTAGAAATAATATATTTTATTGAAATTTTAAATTTTAATTTAATTGAAGGAATTCAAATAAATTTTCAATCCAAGACAGAACAGACTTAGCGTTATGAAGCTTTAACATGAATACACTATGCTTATCTTGGGTTTATTTGTGTCAGAAAAATTCAGAAAGAAATAAGTTAAACCTTTTTGTTTATATATTTTGGTAAGGAAAAAAACTAAAAGTTAACAAAGGCAAGTCTAAGAACTGCATGTTCACCTTACCCAAATAAATATCACTGGCCTGGAATATCCTACGAAAACTCTCCAAAATAATAATAACACTTTCTATGTGTAGTTTTTAAATTTAAGAAATTATTGGAATACTTAATTCCAAATGCAAACAGACTTCTCATTTTTTCTAAACTGATGATTTTTAACGTGCAAGATCATTTTCAACTTTTAGAAACAAATAGCAAAATACCATTTGCAATAAAAATATGTCAAATACAATTTTCTCAGGTAATTTTTGAGCTTTTCCATCAGCAACACAGAAATCAAATTTCTTTTCTTTCCCCCAGAAGCTCTTGAAGTGCCAAAACTTTTAGACTATGTTTAGATTTTCCAACTGTAGCTCTATCTGCTCCTATGTCTTACAGCTCAATTTTGGGGTTAGAATTTCTACAGTTGTTGGCCTAATAATGATCTGTGACAACCCTGGATTCTGTTGGTTCGTACTATTAAAAAAAAAATCACAGATATACAATTTTCTGATTTTCAGGAGGCCAAGAAAGATCCTATCTTGAAGACTCTGAACACCCTGTTCTATGAGCATTTTCTGACATTTTTTTCCCTTGTAACTTTTCAAGCCAAATTATATTGCCTCCACCTAATGTTGCAAAAACTTTGGGTGAAAGCCCAATGTGATTCTAAGACTCTGGTATGATTCCGTGTAACCTGGCATCCTTCCTAGAAGTTAACTTTGTTAGGCAGCTATTTCTATAAACAATCTGAGTAATAGAAAAGCTACATGACCAGATGAAATGGCACCACCTGCATGTTCTCTACAAGCCTCTATGGAGCTAGTGCTTGGTAATTAATTATTAGAAGCTGACACCAAGAACTGTGGTCTCATTACCTTTTTTCCAAGGTCCGTTAATACCGGTTGAACTTGACTTTCAAATGTCACCATTTCTTGTAAAAATCAAACTACTGTAACTGTAGACATATTACTTGTATCAATTAGCTATTGCTCTGTAACAAACTGGCCAAATATTTAGTGGTTTAAAACTACCACTATTTGCAGACAATCAGGAATCTGGGCTTCACTCAGATATTCTCATATGGTGATATGACTACAAGCCCGGGACTGTCATTACTAGATAAGTTAGTTGATTGGACAATAGGAGTATTTCTGAATGTCATTCATATACCAGGGTGGCTATTCATAACTATCAATGCCTGCAGCAGGTCCAGGTTGTCATGTGAGCTCCTTGACTCTTGGGAATATGATTCAGAAAATTTAGTGAGAAAGTGAAATATAATATTACTGTGGAGTGTGTGGTAGGTTATACTAACAGCCTCACAACAAAAGTCTTTAAGGTTCTGGAGGAAGGCCTTACCTTCCACAGCAAAAATATCCTTCCCAATTGAAAAGTAGCTTCTGGCCTATTGCTGGGTTAGAATAGAGAAGGAACATCTAATTATAAGACATCGGACAACTCTACGGCTTCAGTTTCTCATGATGACCTGGGTATTTTAGAATTCACTGAATCAGAGTGGACAACAATCCATGGATTGAAATGCTATATTCAGAATTTGGCCCAAACAGGTCTAGAGGGATTAAGAAAGTTCCATGAACAGATGGCTCAAATTCCCATTTTACTTGTCACTGTTCACACTGGTGCCTCTCCCTGAGTTCACCCCTAGGGCTTATGGAGATGCTTGAAGCCAGCTGATGAATGATGAAAAAAAACCTCAAGCCTGATTCATGGATGGGTTAGCTCAGTATGTTGGTGAGCACCGAGGGGGAAAAAAAAAAAAAAAAAAAAAAAAGACTGCAGCTTCACCGTAGACCCACCCGGTCATCTTATAGAACTGTGGTGAAGAGAAATCCTCTCACGGGACAGAGATGCAAGCAGCAATCTTGAGAGGAGGGTAGCCTGAGGTTAGAATATAGACTGATTTCCAGGCAGCAGAAGGTGACTTTTCATGCTGTTTAGAGGCCTGGAAGGAGACAGTCTGAAAGATTAGAAACAAGAAGCCTGGGAAATGTTAGAAGATTCATAAGAATGTGTCCAGAGCATGCAGACCCTTGTCTACATCTACCAGAGGGTAAGCCAATATACCAGATGACTAGTCAGTTGAAGTTCTTTAGCCTCTCTTTAGTCACTTAGAACATGCACAATAGGCCCATGAGTGGAGTGGCCATGTGGCAGAGATGGAGATGCTGCACACACTCAACATCATGGCTTTTTCTCCCCAAGGCTACCTACCACTGATTACATGATCTTCCAGCAGCAGAGGCAGATACTGACCCCTTCAGGACAAACCAGGTACTTGATAGCAAACTGACAACATCAGACCCCTTCCATCCTTGGGGGAACAGTGATTCATTCTATGGATTTGCTTTCTCTGATTATGGTGTCTCTGCCTGCCCTACCATTCCGGATCTTTAAGAATGCTGAAAAAGCAATGTGGGGTGATTCATGATCTTGCCCGAAATCAAGGAAATGAGGGAAATGAAACACCAGGCACGTGATCTTAAGATCTGCCATTCTTACTAAATGTCACATCACTTGGAAGAAATCAACCTGATCTAATAATGAAGTGGCCTCTTAAAGTGTCTGCTCAGGTAGTAGTTTGGAGACAGGATCCTGTTTTTTGGGGGTTCAATATTCCAAGTTGCAGTATATTCACTCAATCAATGCATGGCACACCATTGATACATGATGTTACATGACATGGTGTCTCCAGTAGGTGGAATATATGGGTCTAAGGACCAAAAGGTAGGAGTAAGAGTAGCCCCCATAGTAACCTATCTGCAGCATGTATGCTTCTGGGCTTTGCAACTTTGGCTCTGCTGAATTAGAGATTCTTACTCAGGATACGGGAGAGTTCTGCTTGTAACAGGGATTAGTAAGTATCATGAACTCAAAGCTGTGACCACTGCATGGTAACTATGGATACTCAAGATATGTACAAGCAGGCAACTAAGATAGCTACTATATTCATGGGGATAACTGACCCTAATTATAATGAGAAAGTAAGGTTGCATATGCACAGCAGCAGCAGGAAGAACCAATCTGGAAGTCAGATGATTCACTGAGATGTCTTGTGGTACATTTAGGCCTGATGAGAGCAGTGAACTGTCAACTACAGTGAACAGGGCGTGACAAAGTAAAAAAAAAAAAAAAAATTCAAAGGTTCAGACCCCGCATATACAAAGGTCTGATTGACTCCATCAGGCAAACAAAACCAACTAGACTCCTCCTGGCTGAGGATGAGGAAAATCTAGAATGAGTGAAGGTGGTAGATGATAAATAACAAATATGGCCTCATACACAGTTGCAGTGGAGGAGTGGAGCTTTTTTATTTTTTAAACAAAAACTTTTTGATTAGCTCTTTTGTAGAGATTGAGGCCAGCCACCATCTTGAAGACATAGCAACAGATTAGATTTAACATGAGATATAAGTAAATTTGAATATTGCAAGGGGTAAATTGCATCAGATACTTCCTGTGCCCTGCCTCACATCCTCTTAGCTGTGTGGGTATCACTACAGCTGCAGCTGGTGTAACAGTTCTGTGTGGACTTCAACTCCTTTGTACTAACTGCATCTTGCCTCAGCACACATTACACATCTTTTACTTTCTGCTGTGGATATTTCCTGGTTCTACAGGGTAAGAAACCTGAAAGAGCCTTCTTGACACGCCCACCCATGAACAGCCTGAAACTCAAGATCTAAAGACATTATACCATCCCAGAGGCAACCAGAAACCAAAGGCTCAGGAGCTAATGAACAAATGCTTCATCTTGTCTATCCTTGGGTGCAAAATTCTGGCAAGTTGTCCTAGCTACCCTGTGACCAACTCAATAATGGGTTCTGCATTGGCTTTTCTTCCTTCTGTTTCACTCTTGCTAGTTCTTAATTTCTGCTTTCTTCAATCAAATAAACTGCTTGCACACAATTCCTAGTCTCAAATTTTGCTTTCAGGGGAACCTAGCCTAAGCCAGAAGGCAAATATGATGAAACTATTTGCTTAAAAAGATTTGAAACTAGATTCCTATGAAAGAAAAGGGTTGGCCAGGCACCATGGCTTAGGCCTGTAATCCCAGCACTATGGGAGGCCAAGGAGGGCAGATCACCTGAGATCAGGAGTTTGAGACCAGCTTGGCCAACATGGTGAAACCCCGCCTCTACTAAAAATATTAAAAAAAAAAAATTAGCCAGGCGTGATGGTGGGTTCCTGTAATCCCAGCTACTCAGGAGACTGAGGCAGGAGAATTGCTTGAACCCAGGAGATGGAGGTTGCAGTGAACCAACACGGTGCCACCGTACCCCACTCAAGCCTGGGTGACAGAGTGAGACTCCATCTCAAAAAAAAAAAAAAAAGTCATTCCTCCAAGATACAGCTGTCACTGTCATAAAATTTAGCATAAACAAATACACAATCAAATGCCCCACTATAAAATGTAACATCCAGCAATTACATACTAAAGGATTTAAGGTGACATCATTCATTACAGTATATGAATGATCCTCCTGACTAAATGGGAATTTAGTGTTAAGTAGCTGTAAAAGCTACCAAAGAGCAAATGTTATTGAAACAAACATTAGCAACTTATGACTAAAACCTAGGGCATCCTGACCATAGCTACAAGGTTTACTATCTCTATTATGGAGCCATTAGAAACCACCACAGGGTTGTATCCAAGTCTATTAGGAGAATAATTTAGTTGAAATTTTATAATTACAGATGAAAGAGACGGGGATATAATCATTATTTATTTTACTTTATTTGCAAGGTTTTATTGTTGTTGTTGTTCATATCCTCTTCCTAAATGTGGGTAGAATGGAGAACAGAGGAAGGATGGGGAATCGAGCCATCTTCCTAGAGAAGACGAGCAACAGTCTTCCATAAGCCAAATTACATATTTTGAAGAAGGAATTATTTTTAGTGGTAGAAATAGGTAGTAACAAAGGGAATATCAAGTATGTATTCACAGATTGAAAATCTTACCCACGAATTTAAAGATAAAACCCAAAAGTCTTACTTTCAATATAGGCATTTCCACATTTTCTTGTAAAGGATAATATTCATTCAGTATATAATTCTCCAGATTTAGTGTAATGGTTTCTTTGTTATCTGACTTTTACTAAATCAGAAGGCAGTTTAATGATACAGGGAAATAGTCACTGGAAACTGAATATTAACTATTAAATATCATCTGAGAATTCAGAAGAAAACTTCAGCTTTCCTCCTGGGGCAATTTTAACTCATTATCTCCTATAATCTTCAAAGACTTGTGATCTACATAAATAGCCATTTAAGGGGTCAAGGTTTTCACTACATACAAGGAGACTTTCTACAATTATTAGAAACTTAAAACTGTACTAAAATTACAGAGATATCCTAATTCTAATTGATTCTTGTTAAGAATGAGTTAATACACTGATGCTTGAGAATCATCAAAATTTCTCAAATTTTAACTATTTTATTTTCAACAAAAAGTACGATGTGAACTGAATAATATTTGTCATTTAACTTGAAAATTCATGAAGAAGGATTACGAGTTTCTGAGTCATTAACAATCCTACCCTTTTAATATAACAACTGAATAAATGGGAAGAAATTTATGAACCTCTATACATTTTCTTTTTTGACATTCTAAATTATATTATTTCTAAAGTCAAATTCAGTGAGTGATAACTTAAAAAAATTCATGCTTAGATCCAAATGAGGGATTAAAGCATCTCATGTATATTCTTATTTAAGCAAAATAGCATATCTTTAGATTCAATAAATCTTCTTAATATTTAGGTATGTACTTATTTATTTGCCAACAGAAATGAATGTCGATAAAATTCATCAGTCAACAACAGCCAAGAGTAACTTCTTTAGATAAGCCATGTAAAATATACTTTCACATTCAGGACAAAAGATATCCAAGTATCTCATTTCCTCTGCCTGAATCCTCCATTCCACGACAAGACACGGAGAAAGGACTGCCATCAGATGAATGACATGTAGGGCCAGAGGATGTCCACATTTATATTTTACCACTTAAAGCTCTTCTTTAAATACCTCCCAAGAGCACCCAGTCAAATCGAATCAGAGAAGTCAGTGTTGAAATGCCAAGTAGCCACCAGATGGCAGCAATGCTTTTATGAATAATGCAGCATTCTGTGCAGTCCATCTAAGATTTCCTATGTTAATAATAGAACAAATCTTACTTTAGTAAAAGGACAAATTTGCTCGTAATGAAGACAGCATTTTTTTTCCATATTGCTAGTTATATTTTGTGGGGTTCAATTGTTTTCTAGTATTTGCCCCCTCCAAATATTTATTTTCATATGCATTAAACATTAAATTGAGGTTGAATTTCATTTTGATACTGTAGTAGAAAATGCCTGTAGCTTGAAACAAATATTTTCCTTTCTGATGGACAAATAACATCTGTGGTTGTAAATGTTCCAGTATAACTGTCAAAAGAGAAGGGTTTCACATAATTTTCTGCCACCCTCATCAGTACATACTACACATCAAAAGAGTATGTTCGTAACCTCCCTTTCTATGAATTGATTTCAAATCTATCACAGATCTCAAATATCAGAAGCTTGTCTTTTACTTGATCAAGGGCATGGGAATTTTGAAAATGAAGCATTGCTTAAATTCAACTTCAAAAAAAAAAAAAAAAAAAAGACCACAATCAAGGTCTTTCTAAGTTACTTGGGAAAGGAATCCTCAATATTGGTATTTCTGCTTTCAAGGTGCTTCCGCAACTTGTTAATTTTGCCACTGTAATTTTTTTAGTTTGCCCTTGTTCACCCAGTAAGTGAGACTGTTAGAATTTCTCCCAGTGCTGGAAATGCAATGTTAGGTAAATTGATGAGGCTGAGGTCAAGAATCTAATAGCTCTCTACTAAAAAGAGACGCATCTAAACCCTCCATGTGAACGCCTCTCCCTTGGTTAAGCCATCTCATACCCATCAGTGTTATCCGAAAAGAGTTCAAACAGCTTCCTTCCTGATTTCTCCCCAACATCAACCATTTCATTTCATCGTTTCACTTAGGCCATCTCTCAACATCCTGTTTTGTTAAGATAAAAGAGCAGCCTCCTCCTCTCTTCAAATACCAAGAATCCTTAACTGCCCTGCAGTGTTTTATATCCTTTTGAATTTTTTTTCTGCTAAATTTTTAGTAGTATGTTTAACTCTTACATTGAGAGACTCTATGCATAGATGTCATAAGTGGCCTTTCCAGTTATGCATAAGTGTGGGCATTTTCTTTTCATCTTGAACTTATTTTTCTGTTCATTTCAAGCCTTTGTTTATGGATGCTTGCTTTGTTATTTTCTTATATTGCTTTAAACACTGCTCTGAGGTTTCAGCTCTGCTCACCACTGCCCAGATTTTCCTCCTGCTCAGTGGCTTGTGGCATGTAAACACTGAAAAAAATATATATATATACACACACACACACACATTTTTTTCTCTTGCTTTCAGTTCCAGCTTTATTACCTTATGTTTCTAAAAACTGAATAGCATCATCTATTTATCTGCCAGTGATCCTATGCTATCCAAAAGCACTCAATTTTATTTCACCCTGTGTCATCCTTATGGACAAGCTGTAAAATGTGATACCATTTACTGGCCCCATCTATTATGTACCAGCTTTAGGGATTAAATTGTTCCTTTTTCTGTAATAGGTCTGTTTGCTATTAAAAATCACACACAGCATGAAATACACATGGCTGCTCTCTTTAAAAATAAAAAATATTGAAACAGATATGAAAAAGGATCCCTTGGCTTGAATACTGTCTTGCTAACATCAATATAATATTTTCTATACTTTATAAATGAGATTAAAATAACAAGTAGAAAAACAATACACTTGTTGATTCTACCTTACTCCATAAAATTCCCCAGCGGCAGTGGTTTCTTTTGCCCAGGTTTGAATGCATCGTGTCAAGTCTCAGGTTTGATCTCCATGTGGCTCAGTTAGTCTCATTCTGCTTATGGGAAAACAGAGAAAGTGCGTTGCAAGCCACAGGAGCCCATGGATGGCATAGAGACCATCACACTAGCTCTACCAAATAATCAAGAAACAGAATATGTTCCATGAGAGGAAGGGATTCACAATATGATGTCGGTAAATGAAGAACAGCATGGTGCATTTAGCCTGGTGTCAGACTAAAACCCAGAATTTATTCCAACTGCACAACTCATATCTTTGAGCTCACATAGCCAGCTATTCCAGAAGGCAATGTGAAGTGTGCTATCCAGTTCTCTAAGTTCATTAGGTGATGTGCATCCATTCTTCTGCTGAAATGTTAGAAACAGAAGAAGCCAAGTTGACTTTTTTTTTTCATTTTTCTTTTATGTTATTTTGGAATTACAAAATTTTGGTTACCTTCACTAATTGGGGACCAAAATGTACTAATACTACTATTTTCAATCTTTACTGTCATCTGGTTGCATGCTGCTTTGATAGTTCAAAAATAATGAATCTAGTAAGGCAGCATTATGCCCTTTAGTAATGAAACAATGAACGTTGTGCAAATGAGCATACATCCTTGATGTCTAAGGCTTTGACTAGTGAGCTTCACGGGATCACCCAGGCAACATAAAGTTCGTGTTGTTTTCCCTAATGATACACTTAGTTTATATATCTTAATTCTAGATGTCTAGAATATATTTTTTAAAAAGTTTTATTATTTCTTAGAAAATTAAACATGCAAAAAGACAGTGGTTCCCAAGTCACATTATCTGAACCAATAGGCATGTTCTTCATTTGCAGAATGTACTTTCCATCCATCTTCTTGTTTCTGTTTCTCCTTACATCAGTCAAAGCTAACATGCTCTGTTGGTCTCATCTAGATTCTTACAATCAATTTTATTTCCTGTCCCCAGATTCTATCATTTGCACTCAATCTTTATATACCCCTGACATTCATATTGTAATCAAATCTCTAATTATAAAATTTTATGCCTCCCTCTGTGCAAAATCTGTGTGACCCCATCAACAAAAGTAAAGCTAAACATCATACAAATAATCATATCTCTTTCCCTTCAATTAGAAGAACAGTATTGTACTGGTACCTCAGTAGGGGAGTAATAAGTGTCACTATTGTCCCTCTTTCACTTCGGGCATAGTTGCTACACTTGTTTCTAAGTTACCATTTGCAAGTTTCTATTAACAGCTTGGTAGGGCTTTCAAGGTGATATGCTTCTAAGTATTAATTTGAATATGTCGTTGATTAATTAATTGGATATTATATTAAATGCCACTAAGAATAGCACATTAAAAATAAGATTAAGGATCTATATTCTTAGTCACACAATAAAAAGATTTTCATGTTGTGTATTAAATATCAGTCTGTTAAGTTCAGAAGGCAACAGAAAGACCAGAAGTAGAGCAGAAATTCTGAGTTGCATTTCACAGATATTTACCTCTCTCAACCCTATTCTTCTAAAATTCATATCTGGAATTTCCCTCAAAACATTGTGAGATAATGTGGTTAGTAGATGAATAATGAAAGTCTGCTGTATTTCTGTTGAAATCACTTCTTTATAGTTGCTCTCAAACACACAACATACAGGATTGCTTCATTTTACTATTAACACAGATGGGCAGGTGAGGTGAGGACTGTCATCTCATATTTTCTTGGTGTGACAAAGTTGGAGGAAGATCCTGCTGTGAGTTCTACATAAAGTTACAACTGACATAGCTCAAATTGGAACACACATCCCCAGACTCATGTGTTCTCTCCACTGTACCTCCTGAATGATGGATGAATATCTAATAGGTAGATAAAATGATTGCGGACAAGTTGTAGAGCAAAAAACAACTGTGTTAGACATGAATGCTTCTCTTACTCTGGTCTATTTTTAATGCCTTGTCTTTTAAGATACTTTAATTCTCTAAAGTGAAACCAGCTTTACTGGAAATCTAATGCATGTATGAATGTGAAGAATCATCCTTTTGCATTTAGTCTAACTACAAGCACTGAAAAATGAAAGAAAATTGGTAAAACCTCTGATTTATTTTAAACCACCACTTGTAACACAAGGAAATGGATAAAAGCACAATACCAGTAGTTTTCCTTTTGACTTAAAATTAAGTTTTTTTAAAGATGTTATTAAATTATCTTCACATTAATAAACTTAAGTAGTACTTAAACATTTTAAGATAAGACATTCAGATCAGAAAGATCAAATTATGTTTAAATGTAATGCATATCCAAGGAGAATATTACATAAAAAGTTTAATATACATTATAGTCAGAAGACTCCATCCAAAGTCAGACAAGTAATATAAATAATACATCTATTCCGAGGTTTACTTTTAGGGACAGAATCTGCCCCCTGAGATCTATTTTTTAATATATTGAAAAAGAATCTCACATCCAGGAAATGTGACCATATTTGTTGAGGTTACAAATTGGTGGTAGCCGGGGGAGGATAACAGACTTTCATCTTCTTTAGTCATTTAATTTTTTCTGCCTTTCAAGCAGCAAGCAGGTAATTGACATATTCCTAATCAGCCATGATTTATTAATTGGTAGAATTATCCTACTGAAAGCATGTAATCTACAGAAGAGCCCAATGTATGTTTTTAAAAACTTTATTTTAAAGGAAACGCAGGAAAACTGAGGCCCAGTCACTGTCTGGCTGTAAGAAAAGGTAAATTTTTTAGAGTAAAAATGATTTAATTATCTTAAATAATGCTGTCTTATAACCTGTAATGAAAAAGACCCAGGAAACAGTTATCTTCTTCATCTTTACTCCCTATTTACACCCTGGAAATTTTGGGGTACAGGGCCTATATTGTGGATACAAATTCCTAATTTTTTAATAGGAGTGAATTTGTTTTGTTTTGTTTTACTAAAGGAACGCAACTCTAGCCTTAGCAGTAACAATTATTCAGCTAAAAAATGTTCAGTCTTCTGGCTTAATAAGTAGAAGATAGTATAGGATATAGTTTCTATCTATGTATTTTCTATGGAGAGACAAAACTAATTTGCATGACAATATTTAAGTAGAGAATATTTAAGTACTAAATTAAATGACATGGAAATAATTATAGCACTTTGAGACTCTCATATATTTAATAAGCAGGTATCTCCTTGGAGGTTGGGGAATTTTTTAGAGATTTATCAGTTGTCTATTTGATAGCCATGTCACAAACTTCCTTTCCCCAGGCTTTCCAAAATATTTAACTCAGAAAGGTTTGTGTTCAAAGGAAAAGACAAAACCTAACTGAAAAATTTCCTTCAACTTGGAAACAAGATATAAGAGTTTTTTTTTTTTTAAACAAACTTGTTCTAAATTATTTTACAGCCATTTTCTCAGTTGAACTTCTTATTGAAAGACTGTAACTGCCTAACGTGCCCAGCCAGGAAACAGAAGGTGACAGTAGCCCCGCTTGTGTGAGGGAGGCTGCCTGACAATGCTGCCATCCTTTCAAATGGTTTTATTTAGTTATTACAACTACCTCTCTGTAAATGACATTTAGGATTATTTAAGATTATGTTGTAATCCTTTTAATCCTTAGTGCTTTAAATTTCAGGCTAAACACCAAAGAGCAAACTAGCACTTAGCAGGAATGTTTAAAACATGTGGTTTGAACATAAATCTTTTTATTCACTCTATCCCTGATGAAGACCTAGTGTTGCTCTTAACTAAGAAAACTCATACCCAGCTCATTATAGCTGAGTTGCTAAAGGTTTCTCAAACTATATCAAACTTGTGACAGTCCTTGACAATGAACATAAATGCAGAATTAAACAAAAGTTAGCAGCAATGGACATTTACCACTTTAACTCAGAATTTGTATGATCTTTTATAAGTGTGTAGTGTCTTTCTGTGTTTGTGTGTGGAAGTGCTTACTCTATTTCCTAAGGTCAAGCTATTAGGTGCGTATAAACACAGGTACGGTATATATACATATGTATATTTGCATATATATTTTATGTATATAAGTATATATATTTTATACATGTATATTCATGTATATATTTTAATATAAATTATAACATCTAATATATACTTTATTATAGAATTCTTTTATTATTTATTGTTAAGAAGTACCAATTAGGCCAAAGAGTGTGCTGTTATAAAATATGCAGATATTCTTAAACTTAGCAAGCGAGCATCATTCTGATTTACTGAAAGTTGTTGAATACCAAAACTTAATAATTAATGTTGTCATTGTTATGTTTCCACATAGCAATCAAATAAGATTGAATCCATGTCAACAGTTTGATAGGATTTCAACTAGGAAGGAAAATTTGGCTTTCAATACAAAGAGAAAACAACTCAAACATCCAAACAGCATATATGAACAAATGAAATAAATGAAATCTGTCCATTTTTGGTTGTCACAAATGTGTGCTTCTGAGACTTGCAAGCATCTCCCAGGCACACACAATTTTTTGTTTGTTTTCCTACTCATTTTAAGTTCAACTTCTCTGCAGACATTGTAATTACATGGCATACAATTGCTAATCCATCAAACTTTTTAAAGACAGATTTCAAATTTTAAAATATTTCTAATTTTGCTCTTCTTTGATTTTCCTTGAACCAAAAATCTCAATAGTCATTTGCCATCTGTAATCTATAATTCATAGACTGAGATTGAACACCAAGCCTAATTCAAACTTGGAATTCTAAAGCTATTTCCAATGTAGCACATCAGCTGAAGCTATGATGGTCTTTTTCAGTCAGGAAGAAATACTTCATTATTCTGTAGGTAATGAAACCATTGCACACACACACTCCAACGTCCAACAATGCCTTAATACCATGTTTTTGAGACATAATCATGTTTATTCTGATCATTTGAGAGTTCGACCAGCTAATGTATCTAATCAAATATTGATGCAAGTCATCTAGATTTAGCTCTCTGGCAAATCCTTCCCGATGGAACTATAGAAGCTATTTATATTGTTCCTCTCAAAAGGCTTACTCTCATAGTCTGTATCTATGGATATGTATTAGTCAATTTTACCAAAACTCATGCATTTAGGAGATGAAAAGATTTCAGCATGACAAGGAAACCAAGGGATTCACTCAAAAAGAATGAAACCGAACATGAAACTTGAATCTCTTCTTTTGCTTTGTTATTCACAATATCCTTATGATCACCTCTTGTTTCTCTAAAAGTACAAGACTAAAAAAAAAAATAAAGCGTCTGTAAGAAGACTGGGGCCCCATGAACTGTTCAATTACATTACAAACAAAACTAGCTGGCAAGATCTTCACCTTCAGAAAGCTACCAAAAGTGAGAATAGTTTTTAATATCTTTGGAAGGATCTACATTCAAAAATATAAAAATCAAGTAGAAAATTGCAACAGGAGGTGATTAGTCATATCCTGAAAAGATTGGGATGATACACTCTGTCAATATAGGTGGCTGAAATGTCTATCTGTGCATATAATGTTCATAGTTATATAAAAATATACATAATTTTTTCATCAATATTTTCAGCCCTGTATGCATCATATATAGTTGACTGTCATCCTCATTTGTGAACTAATTTAACTCTTCATAAGATTAACAGAAGAAACTGAAAAAGTCTGGCTTAGCCCATCTCCAAAGAATTGCTATTGTCCAAGAATAATGTGTATGACAAATTTCAACATCTTTTACAATTTTGGTGATTAGGATGCTAAATTCACAGTACCTAATAAGGCTCTCCCACTGAGCTTACCCGGTCTACTTCAGAGCTTCTTATGTTGATCATCTAGGTTGTCATAAGGCTAGAATTATAACCTCTAAATTGTGTTATTTATGGTAGAATAATAAGAGTAAGAAATTGGGGAAAAGGGGAAGTAACTGATCTATAGTTCTTCCCTTTAAAAGAAAGTTTATTTCTCCTTCTTGATTCTGTAAAGCCACATTTTAGTCACTTTCAGCTTTAGAGCATTGATTTCAGGACAAGCATGTTTGGTTTTCTTCTGTCTTTTCTCTCTCCCTTTTATTTCCTTCATTCCTTTTTAAATTTTATTTTTAATTGACAAATAATAATTCCATATATTCTCTTTCTTGTTTGATAAAAAATCTCTATACCTAAGCAAAATAAAACGAATCAGAAAAGTAATTTATTCTAGAATGTGTTAAAATATTTCATGGACCCAAATTATTTGGATATACCTGAATAGCATCTGGAAAATACAAACCAAACTGGAAACCAGCTTCTTTCCCTCAGTGAGAGTGTAGGTAGAAAATGTCACCTACCTATGCTTCCATAGGACCCAATATTAATTTCAGCAAAGCATTTAAGAATAGAAGAATTGACTTTTATTCAAGGGCCAACATGCTCTCAGAAGACATTTAATTTAAAAAATAATTATTATAATCTATCTCTCTTCTATTAAATTATATAAATTCTAAAATATACCTAATTACTGGTTACTTTGGAAATATAAAATTAAATTTCATATAAAATAGAACAAAAATCAAACTCCAAGATCTAAAATTATTAATTGCCAGATAAATCACACAAATTAGGTGATTTTGGTAACATGTGAAATTACATTTTCCAATTTTATCTCTCTCAAGGATTTCATCTGGTTCTTGCCATTCAATCGAATATGATTGTAATTATTAATCAACTTTTTTTTCAAAAAACAAAAGTATGCAATATGAAAGAATCTATTTTTTATAGCTGCTCACCCCTCTCCATTCTTGTAAGTTACACTGGTAAATGTAATTAATGACTGGAAGGCAAGAGTGTCAATGAATGTAAATAGCTTATACTTGGTGAATCTTAGTTTGTGTGCATCTGAAAATTCTAGATCAAATCTATTTAAGTCAAACATCTCATGTTTGAACCCCAGACATCTATCACATATACTGCAAACTTCAATGACTTTTGTGTGTTTGTATTAATCAACATGCAACATATATTTTGTGTTTAGATAGCAACCAGTCGCCAGAAAAAAAAGCAACAAAAGCAAAGATTCAACTGGGAAGAGGAGTCGCCTTTCATGACCTTCAGACAATGAGTTCATGTACATGAGCACATCACAAGAAGGTAGTCTTATTTTAGTTACCCAAGAGAGCTCAGATTTAGAGAGAATAGGAATAAATTGAATATATGTAACATTCTTACCTGAAAGACATTCTTTCTGCTCGACTTTTCCTTGGCCCATTCAATGTGTGCTCCACACAAATCCACACTTTCTGGTTTGTGCCCAGTTTTCTGTAATCACAAAAAATGAATTAAGAATAAAAGGATGCAACATTGTAGGTGGATGTCAGAGAAATAGGAGTTTATTGAGTTAGTAGCTATACATATTTATGATATAATGCCTTTTTTGTTTTCCCCAGGGGAAACCTAATTTGTAGGAATTTTCATTTGGGACCTAATATTTTTAAATGTCTAAAATTAGAGACTTATTTTTAAAATTATTTAATTAACTGTAAACCATAGGAAAAATTAATACCTAGAATACTGATATTTTGAGATGGTATTCTTTAGTAATTTAAGAATAATGAAAGCTTTAAAATCTGCTATTTAGTAATATGGAATATTGCTCTTCAATGGCTAAAGTAACATAAAAGCATGTTAAGTTATATCACTTTTAGACCTAACAGTAAAAGAAAAAATTGATAAATCATAGTGCAATGCAAAAAACTGTTACAGAGTTTTAGCTTTGTGACTATAGTAGAGTTGCTTAGAATCTGACTACATCATCTAGAAAATTGAGCAGGTGGATTAATTTCCAAGTCCCCTTTCAGGTTTGTGTTTCACATGTTAGCAAATTCAATACATATTTATTGTCAACTATGCCTTTTAGAAATTCACTTTTCAGACTTTAAGACTATACACATAAATATAATTTCATTTGGTAAATTTAACTTAGACCAAAAGGATTATAATGTGTGCTTCCTATTACACAATTACAATGTGGGTATTACTTAAAAGATGTTTTTTATTTCAATAATTCACAATAATCAATAGGAATATTACCCACATTTGTCTTTTCATATTTTCACTTGATTCAAGTTAATCATACTTATACAACTTTACATTCGCATACCTCCGTACTGCCAATTATTTTTTAAAAAGTTTACCAGTTTGGAGAATTTCTTTACTATTTTTTCAAGAAGTTTCTCCACAGATAAATTTTCTATGTTTCTCTATACATTTCATACTTTTCTCAAGTCATTGTCCATAAAATACTTCAGAATTTTAGTATATGAAGCTTACAGTATTTTTAGCCAATGTTTTTAACATTATGAACATTAGGATAAAACATGAAATTATGAAAGAATGGTAAATATATTTTAAAACCATATTCTGTCCACATTTGTTGCCTCTTAGCCATTATATCCAATTCTATAAGTTTAACATAAATAGGCTTTTTCAGAAGCCAGAAATTTTTTTTTTAATGGTAAATTTATGAGACTTTTTTCTGGCAACTGAATTTTTTTTTGAAACATTGTATAACTTTCCTACAGGATAAACTCAGCTGGCAGGATAGAATTTGATAGCATATCTAGCTTTTTTGTTGTTATTTAGTAACCTCAGGAGAAACCCATCAAAATGAGCCATGCTCCTTAAAGAGATTTTGATCAGTGAAAAGTTTTTATTGTTTCACCCACGCTTTGCCACCCAGGTGATCACTATTTTAGAAGATTTCAAAGCATGATAGTGATATTCTTTGTCAAGTGATTTATGATGTAGAAAAATTAACAACAACATGCTTCTTATAGATTTAATTACATTAGGGGATACTCAGAGCCAACAAAAATAATCATTAAGAGTATGTAACAAAATGGCTTATTTTTCCCATACAGTCAAGTCAGGGGGAAAAAAAGTATAATTATTTTAAGAAGCACTTTTTATGTTCCAGGTACTTACCTAAATACAACAATTATTGATAATTCGTTTAGTGTATAACCTCTGTATCAGAGAGAGTTTGTGGGCAATTATACAGAAGTCTAAGGCTAATATGAGAAGATTCAGTATTTTCCTTGCCTCTGGAGTTCTAGGGCCCAACACAGTGGCTAACACATTGACACAAAATAAGTGTGCAATAAATATTAACCAAATGATTCCGTGAAATCTTACATTCACAACTGTATGAGGTAGGTATTATCATCACTAAGTTATAGGTAAGAAAACCTGCCAGAATAGTTAGGTAGATTTCCTCAAGGTTACCCAGCTAGAAAAGGAGGGGCCAGGATTTAGATCCAAGCAGTTTCACTGCAGAGACTGTTCTTAACCATGATGCAGCCCTTAAAAATTGAATATACACTGTGATCATATGCTAAAAACATGTAAGAATTTGGGAAAAGCTATGGCTTTCTCACTAGACTCCAGAATAGACATATTCATCTTGTTTCTGTCCTTCTCTGTTAAACGTGATCTTGCCGTAGGTCCTTTACACCACCTGTTTACCTGGAATACCTCCCAATCTTCACACGGCTGGCTCCTTCTTATCCTTCAGTTCTCAGTTAAATGTCACCTTGTCAGAGGTCTTCTTTGACCGTCTTATATATAAAAGAGCTGTACTCCAGTACTCCTGGTTACTCTCCATCCCACTACTTGTTTTAATTTCACTGCAGCCCTCCTCCTAACTGAAATTAACATATATATTTTTATATGCTGACTGTCTGTGTTTCCCCCACTAGAATTAAGCTCCTGAGCTAGGGCCTTGTTTGCCTTTTCCTCTACTGTTTTTTCCCAATGTATGGAACAGTGCCTGGCACATAGTTGTTGTTCAATGAATATTTGCTGAATTCATGAATGAAGGAAAAATACCAAAATACAACTAGTTTTTGTGCTTTGGAAGGAAGACTTTAGTGTCTTAAAATTCCCAATTTTATAGCAATTAAGATTTGTATTTTTTTGTGATTTGGAAAAGTGAGAAACAGTTTAAAGGACTCATATTTGGATTGTGAGATTACACAAAGTCACTCAATTAACATTTATTGCACACCTACTATGTGTCAATGTGTTACCCACTCTGCTGGGCTCCCTGAACTCCAGGGATAAGGGAGATACTCTTCCTTGAAAAATCTCACATTAGCTTTAGATTTCTGTATAATTACCTACAAACTCCATATGCTATAGAGCTAAAGGAAACCTGTGGGTAAAACAGTTTAAGCTTTTACAGTTTTCTCATCATCTAGCTTTGTCAATCTCAAAATGTTCTCATCAGCATCTGTTGTGCTGAATCCTTATTAACCCCAATAGGGCTGAGGCTCAAGAGGCCAAAGATGAGACCCAGAGCCAGCAAACAAGATATGGGATTACTAATGGTTTACATACCAGAGAAAGAGGCCAGTGGTGCCAGGTTACACAGAACCACCTCACGTACAGGAAGGCACCAGCAGCAGCAGCAGCAGCAGCAGCAGCAGCAGCAGCAGCAGCAGCAGGCTCCATAGCCCACTGGTGGAGGGCTGGGCAGGAAAACCACAACCTCTTGCTACCAGCATGCAGTTTATATAGCATTTTCACTTAACACCCTCCCCTTAAGGACCTCCACCTGGCAACCTTCATCCAACCCAAAACTCAGAGCCTCATTCCCCTGTGCGGCCTGTGATCCACGAGACTGGATGAGGGCTCAGGTGTTCCTCATGGACAAGGAACAAATCTCCAGGTTAGCTGTTCCTGGATTCCCTAGCTTGAAACACACATTCAGGTGTGTCTGCTATAGAGGGTCAGTCCAAAGGGATTGTTAAGCTATTGCTATCAGGTGTGTTTACCCTACAGCCTCCTAACGCAAATCCCACAGCACCTGGCATGGGTTTATCACAATCCAAACCCTGTCTGTGGCTATCCTCTCCAGGACCTTGCCCTGTCTCTTGCACTCCTTACAATCTCACTCTTTCACCTTGTGAAGTGATTTTCCACTTCAGTGATTTTCATTCTGCTGCTCATCTGACAGATTTCATTTCCGGAGATTTTCTTATCCCCACCCTGTTATGTGTGTTTTTGATGCTATTAAAATCATCGACCTTTGTGCAATCTCCCAGTCTGAATTCCTTCCTGGCTTCAATTCCTTTCATGTCCAGACCTATATTCCTGATTCCACAGTCACTTCAACCACCCCCTCCACCTGCCCTCTCCTCCAAGGATATCGCTCTCATCTGCTTGCCCCTCCATAATATTCCTCATATCCCCGAATACTGGAGAAATAACTTTTGACTACTTAGGGTAGCAATATTACAAATAATGTCTACCTTCTTCAGCTGGGCCTTTGTGCTTAGCAAACTTTGTATGTGTTCCTAGTCAATTTTTCTTCTTCCTCTTGACACTGCTCTCTGAAAGCTTCGACCCTTATAAGTCCACCCCACGAAATGGTTTGTTCTGACTTCATGGAGATCACAGCACTTGTGCTAGAACAGTCACAACTCTTCCCACTTTCATACTTAGTCTGTGTAATCCAAATAAACAAATGAATATAAAGTTTAATGATAGCTTCCTCTATTGCACTCTGAAAGCTTAATATTGATTTCTCATTTACTTCTTACAACAATCTTGTGAAAATATTACCATTGCTTTCAATTTACACATGAAGAAACCCAAGCAGAGCGCGGCCAAGTGCCTGACATAAGGTCATGTACTTAGAAAGTGCCTGAGCAGATACGAATTTACTTTTATCGGATTCCAAGTTTGAAGTTCTTGATCACAATGGAATCCATGGCCTCCCCTCCACACTCATCTTTTCCTCCTACTAGATCACCTAAAAACAGCTTTTTCAGGTCCAAGAATAATAATTCACATTTTCTATTTTTTTCTTGTGTCATTTCCCACTTTGTCTTCTGGCCCCAAAATTCTGGGGCTGTGACTGGCCCATCTATCTAATAAACTCCCATGCCTTGGCAGGACAGTGGCCTCTGTGAGTGTCAATATTACCTGACCTGTCAGTACCATAAAGCACAAAAAGGACTCACAAGGCATGTCCTGCTTTGCCTCAGAGGAAGAGATTCTCCTTCTGCCCAATGCTTATTTATCTCTAGTTCCTAATTTCATCCAGTCTTGTCCCTCATTTCCTGAGTTGTCCAAGAATAAGAATTTCACATTTCCTTCTACTTTCTCCCCCTCAAATAGATTGTGTCCTTCAGCCTCTAACCATGTTCATCACCCCTTTTTTAAAAAGAAGAAGAAGAAAAGCAAGCATCAACTCCACACCCTCACTTTTTCTCAATCTCACTTATTTCCTTTCCATTATTGCCAGATTTGTCCTTCTCCTCAATTCATGTTCTCTGTTTGCTCAGACTCCATTCTCTTCTTCAACACTGCAGTCTGATGTTTACTTCCTTCTTTGACTTTTCTAAAATGTCTTAACCATTAAGGTCAACAAAAACAATCTGATGCCTTGTTTCCCATTTGCATCTGACTTGAACTCTGCACTCTTAGATTCTGTTGACCCTTCTCCTTAGAGTGCTCTTGTTTCTTGGCCATGGAAGCATTTCACCTTTTATACTCTTCCCTTTCAGTTTCTTCCACTGAGTCCTCTTCCTCTTCCCACTTTCTAAATGTTGGTAACCCCAGGTTTAGCGTTCTAGGCCCTCATCATTTCTCCTCACTCATGTGATTCCTATGGGTCTTGGTCTTGCCCCTAGTCTTGTCCCATCACCTGCCATATGTTGACCCCCTCAATGGGTGCCTCTGGCCCCCAGCTCCCTCTGATGTGTCAGAATTATATTTTCTACATTACCATGAGAGTGTAGCACAGACACCTCAGTGAAATCATTATCTTCTTCTCCTACCTGCCTCCTTTTCTCTATTGCTTGTCTTGCTTAATAATCCCTTCACTCACTTCACCTGAAAGTTTCTTAACTCCCTCCTTTCTTTCACCATCCATAATCAAAAGGCACAAAGTCTCGAATTCCGGAATTAGTTCCTTTTTCTCCATCTCATGACCTTAACCTCAGTAGAGTTCTTATTTTCTCTCACAAGAATTCTTCTACCTCTTGCCTCTGTGGCCAGTCAAAAACCCTTGCAATTCATTCTCTGTATTTTGACCTTTTTTCCTTCTAAGACACAAATCTCACATTGTTTATTATGGGAAATTTATCTACGGGATAGTGTCCAAATCCCTTGGTAAGGTATACGAGCTCCTTTCTGTCCTCCTCCAACCATCCCTCTCGGTTCTATGCATTCTCCCATTCTTCTCCACACCAGCTACGCTACAACCGTGGCAGTTTCCAAAATGCAATGTGTTTTCACAACGCCAGACATTTGGGATTTGAGTATGCATTCATTCTTTTCATCTGAAATACATTTATCTCTCTCTTCAGTCTACCCTGCTTGCCTACCATCTGCCGTAATCTTGCTCATTTTCATGACACAACTTAAAAAAATAAAAATATCCACAGGGAGAATTTTCCCTCTGCAGGTAGTCTCTCACTCCTTCCATCATTTCCCCTACTTTGAAACATACTGTGTTACAACTCTTGTTAGTCACACATTGCTACTACTTTTTGGTGTGTTTTTTTCCCCTAGCTATCCGGTAAGAGAATGGGTTTGTCTTATGGTTCTTTATTTTTCCAGAATCTAGCAAAGTGGCCCCAAATAAGTGTTCAACAGATATTTGTGAACTATTGAAATAATTGAGGAACTGGATAGAGAATGACAATGGAAAATAGCTGGATTGATTCCAATGCATTAACAAATAAAAATAAATAATACATCTCAGAATGACAGTTTACAAAGTGAGAAGTACATATGGGATAATATTTCCATTTTATACCGACTTTAAGTAAGAACTGATCATATGATACAATCAAGCTAATAGAGATTTGGGGTGAATTCAAAAGTATGACAGATAAAAAAACAAAGTTATTAAGTAATAATAAATATATTCGCTTTAAAAAGAGAAAACTAGAATAAGTAGCTGGAGGATTGTGTAAAAATGGTCCTAATAAGTAGTTCATTTTCACAAAGCTACAGCAGAAAGACCTATGCCTGAAGAGCAGTTTTAGGGAATAGAGATTATTAGAAGAAAAAATTCTCAGTATTCAAATGTTAAATATTGGAATAAGTAGTTCAGAAAAGTTGTAGAATTTATTTGGAAGACAATCAAGAAGCCTGTAATTAAAGAATCCTTTAATAGAAAACATATTTCTGATTCTACAGCTATGAAACACAAGAAAAAGTCAGCTAATGAACAGCATGATGCCAATGGATCATATTCTACATCATTATAAAAATACACTTTTTAAAAAATGACTAAATATGAATTTAAATCTAAGAATGTACACACCGTATCTCTTCTGGGGTAAACTTAAAATAGAAATGACTGATTTTTAAAATATTTAAATAGAATTATTTAAGAGTTACTGCTTTTGGACAATAAAACATAAAAGCCTCTTTTTCAGAGGAATGTGAAGTCATTAAAAATTGACCCTAGGTCTCTTGCACTTCTGATTTTTATTATTCTCCTCGTCTATCTTCACCATTTCCCAATAATAGCTAACAGAGTATTTTCTCTGTAATACTTTTTTCTCTGACTTAGATTAAACCTGTGGGATTAAGTTTCCCATTTTTCTTTATAGGATATTTGGGGTCCATAGTCTTTTAATGTATATTAAGAAAATATCAAGGGCCAGATGCTCTTTAGCTTGATGATAGCTTCCACGATGAAGATTGGGCACAAACGCAGGCCACAAATCATTTGGCCGCACAGCTTCTTACCCTTATTACTAGATGTGGTTCAAAAAGAGAGAGACAAAGCTCAGATTTTATGAAATAGGTTATTAGCGCCATTTTTTATTTTGGATTAATTGCTATTCCAGAATATAGACTCAGATTGTCCTTATCATTTTGAAACACGAAACACAAAATCTGTTTAGAGGAATTAAGTTTTATCACATAACTGGTTTTGATTCTGGAAAATCGTTCATGGAGGAGGATAAAACTCATTTATATATTCTCATTTGGGCAAAATGATTTAGGAAAGAGGGCTGAATGGATACCTGATCTTATTAATGTCTAAAGTATGGCCCCTGTCAACATAAAAGAGGATACTTTGATTATAAGATGTGGGTTTTATGTATATGAATATAAATGATGTTAATAATAACAGAAATTGTTTCTACAGTGAAATTTCTCAGTATATTACATGACCAAATCAAACCACATTTTCAGAAAAATAAACCTTTGTTAGTGATTGTGGGCACTAGAATGTTATGTGCTTTTTGTTTGTTTTTGAGGAGAAAGTATTCTACACTTTTCAAGAAATGAGCACCTATTGTATTTGCTTCCGAATCAAAATCTTGCTGGAATAAATATAATGATTATATTTCTCAACTGATATAGTTTTACATTTACATTAAAAAGGTAATTTATTTCTGCAAGGTGAATAGCTTGGGTACACTTTTGATGTCTCAGGTGCCTCCTCAGAGTTTCCTCTTAGACTGTCATCCACTCAGTCAACCTCAGCTGTGCCTGTAGATGACCAGCCCTGCCTGGGATATGCAGTCCACCTCTTGAGAATGACCAGTCACCTTCTTGGAATACCAGACCTTCCCCCCAGGCTGCCAGATTATAGAAGGGCCTTTGGCTCCTTCCACCACTTCCTACTTTAGATGAAATGCCACTTTGCAGGAGTGGGACCTGGCTTTCTGAGTAGCCTCCCATGGCTGAGGCAGGTCCAACTGATGCAGGCAAGTGAAGACTCTGGGTGGTGAACTTTAACCAAAAGTGCAGGAAATGGGAAAAGTGCAGGAAATGGGAAGAAATATGGGAGATAAATTCCTTTTCCTTCTTCTGCTCCCTTCCTCCCACAGATTGCTTTAAGCTTTTACCAGTGTACTTGCAGCCCTTTTTCTCTCTGTCTCTTTGAAGCTCATTGTAGTGGGGAGCCAACACGGTAACATCCCTGTACCACTGCCCATCATTTCTGGCCTGACTTGCTTTTCACTTCACTCTCTTGTCCTGGATTTGTACCTCCCAGATAAAGCCCAGCTCTTAATTCAGGCTTTGTCTCCCAGAAAACCAGGATTGAGACAACTGATGTTGCTCTCGCTGTGGCAGAGGTGAATTGTTCTCCACCAAAATGTGTGCTGTGCTCCCTCTTCAAGTGCCTTGAGTTGTCACTGGGAAGCAGCTTGCCAGCTGAAGACTTTATTCCCAGCCCCATTTGCATCAGAATGTGGCCAATTATTTATGCTTACCACTGGAATGTGAGCAAAAAGACTTCTAGGCACATGCAGATCTTTCCTTCATTCTCCCTTTACCCTTCCCTCATCTGCCACTACTCCTAACCACTATACTCTATTGCTTCATGTAGTTATAACGACAACGATAAATACAATTAAGATTTATTATGTTTGCTCTGTGTGAGGCACATTGCATCAATTTTCTCACATGTAGTTCTATGAGATAGTCACCCTTGTTAATCTCATATTGCAGTTGAGATAGCCAAGAAATATGTGAAAATAAATTTATTATTAATATTTGAAAATAAACTAGAGCAGCAAGTAAAATATGAGGCTAGGATTCCTAACCCAGGTGATCTGACTTGAAAGCCCCTGTTTCTACCTAATGTGATACTGTTTCTCAGAGCATTTCAATTTAGTAGTGAATTTTTAAGAAAGACTATACATATACTCTATAAATTAAAAAATGCACTGTGGGGTAAAAGCTCATTTTATCTTAGAGAAATGCAAGCTCCAAAACAGATGCATTTCACTGACCAAAATGATAAACCACAGAGAGACAAGCTTCATAATTAAAATAGTTTTCTGAGAGAGCCTAAGGTGAGGTTTATTGAGGGACAGTAAGCTCTGATCCATTTATAAAGAATCCTGTCAATTTCATGGATTTTTGTGGTTATTAAAAATTATGTAAGATACAGAATTTATTATAGTTAATGGGCAAAGCTGGAAAAAAACATAACCAGAGAACATGGCTTCATTTATAGCAATATCGATCACTTGATTTTTTTCCTTCCAAAGTTTACATTAATAAAACACTGAACTTTAATTTCCTTTTTTTCTCCTCTGTATTTCCATCTCTACCCATTATCCTCCAGATTTTCAACTGTAACTTGTTTTTTCTAATCATTAAATGTATGATGAGGCCATATGATCGTGCAATCTACAGCTATACTAACATACTGCATCAATGATAACCATGCTGATGTGGCAAGAGTACTACTATTATGAGAATTAAATGATTAAACAGAGATTTTAAAATGCCTTCATTAGTCTAAGGCTGATAGATCTTTTGTTTGCCCCTCCATTTTTTCATGATCTTCTTAAGCAGGGGTCTGAATAAGGGCTCACTACTCACTCTACAAAGATAAAATCATTCCATATTCATTTTGCACGGAATACTCAATAATTCATGAATAGCTTTCTGATTAAAACTATTTTCATCTTTTTGCTAAATCACATCATTTTCCCTCCATAAATAAGTTCATTTTGTTGTTAAAGTCATACTACAGTGAATGAGCATTAGATATATTGCATTATTTAATTAATGTGTGTGTTCATTACTCTTATTGAAAGTAAACAATATTTTTTAAAAGTAAACAAATTATTTCTTATTTTATTTTATTTTTTTTTTTAGAGACAGAGTCTCATTCTATTGCCTAGGCTGTAGTGCAGTGACTTAATCATAGCTCACTGCAGCCTCAAACACCTGGATTCAAGTGATCTTCCTGCTTCGGCCTCACACGTAGCTGGACTTACAGGTGCATGACAACCATGTATGGCTTTTTTTTTTTTTTTTTTTTTTTTTTTTGAGACAGAGTCTCACTCTATCACCCAGGCTGGAGGGCAGTGATGGGATCTTGGCTCACTGCAACCACCACCTCCTGGGTTCAAGCAATTTTTGTGCCTCAGCCTCCTAAGTAGCTCAGGTTACAGGTGTGCGCCACCACACCCAACTAATTTTTGTGTTTTTAGTAGAGATGGGGTTTCTCCATGTTGGACAGGCTAGTCTCAAACTCCTGACCTCAGGTGATCCACCTGCCTTGGGCTCCCAAAGTACTGGGATTATAGGCGTGGGCCACTGCACCCAACTAATCTTTTAAAATAACTTTTGTAGAGACAGGGTCTCGATATGTGGGCCAGGCTGAAAACAAATTATTTTAATGAAGCCTTTTATGTTGCCCAGTTTTGCTATCAAGGTTATGGCTGAATGAGTGGTTTGGAAAAGTTAATAGTTCATTAAATGCCTTGGAAAAGTTTTCTGTTATTAAAAGTAAAATTTTTATAAAGTCAAACTCGTAGAAGCAGAGAGTAGAATAGTACTTACCAGGGCCTGGGGGTTTGGGGGAAGGATATGGGGAGATGTTGCTCAAAGAGTACAAAATTCTATTAGACTAGAATAATAAATTCTAGAGATCCATTGTACAGCATGGTAACTATAATTAATAACATCCTATATACTTAAAAATCACTGATTATATTTTAAATGTCTTCATTACACACAAAAAATTAGGTAATGGAAATGTTAGTAGCTTGATTTAATCATTCCACAATGTATACATGCATCAAAAGATCACATTGTACGTTTTAAAAATACAATTTTTTTCTTCCACATTTAGGTTCGGGGTACATGTGCAGGATGTGCAGGTTTGTTACATAGTTAAACGTGTGCCATGGTGGTTTGCTGCATAGATCATCCCATTACCAAGGTATTAAGCCCAGCATCTATTAGCTATTCTTCCTGATGCTCTCCCTCTCCCCACCACCCACCTCCAACAGGCCCCAGTATTTGTTGTTCCCCACACTCTATCCATGTGTTCTCATCATTCAGCTCCCACTTATAAGTGTGTTTTTCTGTTCCTGTGTTAGTTTGCTAAGGATAATGATTTCCACTCCATCCATGTCCCTGCAAAGGTCATGATCTCATTCCTTTTTATAGCTGCACAGTATTCCATGGTCTATATGTACCACATTTTCTTTATCCAGTCTATCATTGATAGGCATTTAGGTTGATTCCATGTCTTTGCTATTGTAAACAGTGCTGCAATGAACATACACGTGCATGTATCTTTATAATAGAATGATTGATATTCTTTTGGGTATATGCTCAGTAATGGGATTGCTGGGTCAAATAATATTTCTGCCTCTAGGTCTTTGAGGAATCACCACAGTGTCTTCCACAATGATTAAACTAATTTACACTCCCATCAACAGTGTAAAAGTGTTCCTTTTTCTCTGCAACCTCGCCAGCACCTGTTGTTTTTTGGCTTTTTAATAATCACCATTCTGACTGGTGTGAGATGGTATCTCATTGTGGTTTTGATTTACAATTATCTAATGATCAGTGATGTTGAGCTTTTTTTCATATGTTTTTTGGCTACATGTATGTCTTCTTTTGAGAAGTATCTGTTCATGTCCTTTGCCTACTTTTTAATGGGGTTGTTTGTTTTTTCTTGTACATTTGTTTAAGTTCCTTATAGACTCTGGATATTAGAACTTTGTCAGATGAATAGATTGCAAAAATTGTCTCCCATTCTGAAAGTTGTCTGTTCACTCTGATGATAGTTACTTTGCTGTGCGGAAGCTCTTTAGTTTAATTAGACCCCATTTGTCACTATTTGCTTTTATTGCAATTGCTTTTGGCATTTTCATCATAAAATCTTTGTCTGTGCCTATGTCCTGAATGGTATTGCCTAGATTTCATTCTAGGGTTTTTATGGTTTATTTAATAAATGGTGCTGGGGGAACTGGCTAACCGTATGCAGAAAATTGAAACTGGACCCCTTCCTTACACCATATACAAAAATTAACTCAAGATGGATTAAAGACTTAAATGTAAAACCCAAAAATATAATTTTTAAAAAGTAAAAATTGCCAGTTGTTGGCTCTGATTAAAAATACATATTAGTACAATGTAAAATAAAAAACACAAGAGTAACAAAAAAGTCCCTTACACAACCAACATATAGGCTTTCTATTGAATATACTGGCTTTAGAACCACACAGTTTTAGGGGGAAAATATTGCCTAAAATGTTTACAATGTTTTTGAATTTATATCAAAAGTGACACTAAATTTTCTGAGCAGTATGTGATGAATATAATAGAAACGGTGGCTCTCATCCACCCAATTGATAAGAATGAGTTCCACAGCATCTGATTGTTAGTAGAAAGACTTTACACAATGCATTTGTTTAAGTAGGGTGTGTCACCAAACAGATATTCTGGAGTCAGATGAAAGCATCAGTAGGTTTGCAACGGGTGCTCACTGAGATGGTGACACACCTAGTTCTTGGGACAGCACGATTTTAGCTCTCCTTAGATGGATAGCTCTGCTTGTTCTCTTTGCACTAGAACTTCTTTAGAAATGACCATACTGTTGGAGGTCAGAGACATATGAGAATATAAAAATATTTTGTCAGTGAAAAGATGTCCTGTGATTTACTAAATGCATTGAGCCAAAATGATGACAAACAGCCGTTTTACAATTTTCTCTGTCGTAAGAGCTCAGGCCTTATTGCTCACATCTATTTGCATAAATTTTTAGAACATGTCTCTCAGATAATTTGCCAAGTCCTGCATGTGTTTTTAAGTTATATATATACAAAATTAAGAGAGACTTAATTTTATAGACAACTGATATATATATATCAATTCCCTAAACATGTCTCTGAAAACTCTGAGTCTCTCTTAATTTGAGAATATTTCATATTGGTTACAAAAACTCCACATTACCTACAGAATGAAATGATCTCTTCTCCCAATCTTGTTCAAAGTCTTTCATAAACCGGTTCCACACTGACTTTCTAACCAAATTACACTGTTTGCTGTTCCACAATGCTGTTCCTCAACTTAGTTTGAAGCTATTCCTCACTCCCAGGCAACTTAGAGAAGAAACACAAAATAGTCTGGACTAGGAAATATTCACTCTAGGCCTCAGGGAACCCCCATTAAAACATTTCAAGAACAGTGACTAGTACACAGTGCATGGAAGAAGGCAAGAGATCAATATACATCTGTAAAATAAACAAAAAAAAAAGAATTTTCTATATTTCACTACTAATTACTCTCTTATTAGTACATAAAATATCTTTTGCCCCTTTTTACATCAAAATCCTATTTATCCTTCAGAAATGTGGGCAAATGTCACTTCCTCCATGAATATATTTCAAGTCCTGTCCAAATGGAAGCAATCACACTCTTCTCTTGAGTTATCATAAAACGACCCCATGTCTCTGTTCATGTCATTTTAGGACAACTACCAACATCCATTTCTTCACCATACTCAATCTAAGGCCATACTTTCTATTTGTTTCAGTCTGGTTCATTTTTTATCTTTCAGAACACCTATCATAGTGACTTAAACATAAGAGATACTTAATAATATTTGATATAATAATATCAAACAGTAATATTTGAACAAAAGGAGAGATACCTAAGCTGAACATTACTTGCAACAATAGTTTCTCTGGAAAAAGACTACCTATAGCTAAATCTATGGTTCCACAGCATGTTGTCTAATATTTTTTAACACTTTAGTCATGGTTTTATTATAATAAACCTATATAAAATTATGTCTCTTTTACCATATTGTGAGTACTTTAAGAGCAGGGATCATATACTATTCATTTGAATATCTCTGTTGCCCCTAAGGTAAAAACAAAGCAAAACAAAAAGAAAAAAATTATGTGACATCTGGTAGGAGTTGTTAACTATTGATAGAATAAATGAATGGATGTTCTAAATTGCAGAGTTTCTTCTCTATGATGCGATCCATCAAATGGGTTTTGTTTAACCAAAAATGGAGATTTGCCAAATCCCATGCACATGGTCAGGTGCGTCCTGAACACATCAAGCAGAAGCTCTGAAATCACAAAGTACAGCAGGTACTTAGGAGTCAAGCTGCAAATGAAATGCTAGAGTCAATTGAAATACTTCACTGATACTAAAATAGGAAAGTGTATCTGAAAAATACAAGGAGTGTGAGTCAAGGCCTGAGAAGATAAATCAAACAGACAACTCCTGATTCTCTAGTACTTCTTTAGTACCAGATGAAACAAACACTAGTGTGGGTGCTTTTGAGGAAAAAGTTTTCACTTCTGCAGTAAATGAGATGAAGATCCTTGAAGAATGAGCATCCTCTCTTGCTTTGGCCCTACAACAGGCCTGGCTCTTTTAAGACACATACCACTGACTAGTACTGCTGTTCAGTATATGTTTGTTAAAACAATAGCCATGACAGATTATTCCAGAATGAAGACACCTGGAGAACGCTAACACAACTTATTAAAAATTTGTCACTCACAGCAAATCTCAGGCCATGATACTCTTCTCAATCCTTTTCTTTTACCCTATCTTCAAACCAAAACAAAACTTCATTTCTCCTTGTTGTGCACAGACTCTGCCCATTCTCGGTTTTATACCATTGTTCATGTTTTTTACCCCCCTGCACTCCCTCCCTACAAATCTCCACATATTCAAATTATAACTGTCCTACAAGGCCCAATTCAAATCTTTCACAGATGTGAGCTCGCCTTCTTCAAAATCTCAGTGGAAAAAAAAAACAAAAAACCAATTCTACTATGTTTCTTATTTCATCTCACCCTATTTTTTGGCAGAGATTTTATAAGGCAAAGACTATATCTTGATTATATCTCTATGCCTTATATGTAGCCCTAACGAGCAAGCTGTTCATTGTAGAATTTCAATACATATTCTTATGAAGTCTTTTCCCACCAAGATTTATATAAATAGCACAAACTTGATTAACCAAATGCATACTTAAGTTAAAGTGAGGTAGATTGTAATGAGAAGCTATGTTTTTGGATCAGCTCTCCCACTGAAAACAATAAAAATGCTGGATAAAAGATTTCTTTTTAAAATTACCCCTTAAAAGAATCGAAAGTCTGAAAAGACAGTGGGACTGCCACCGTAAATATTTTTTAGGGGTGGGAATATGAATTCAGTGAGGGAAGCTGAATATCAAAGTAACACAACTGCATTTTTCCTGAGGTCATTTGTTTATGCTACACATTTGAGCTTTGGTCAATCAAACCCAGAATAATGGAGCAGGGTCCTGGCCAAAGTGTTATAAAGAATAAGGGAGAACAAATATTAAACTTGTAGCCTTTCTCCAAACCGAAGGAAATATAAAGAAGACTGTTTTGGTAGATGAGCAATGTAAAATAAGAAAATAAGAAAAAGTGAGGCACAATCTTGTCTCTGAGAAGTGGCAGGATAGTTACAGCCCTCCTATTATGCAGACATAATTGGAGAGTTTTATACTGTTAATTTAGATTGAGATAGTCAGTCTCTGGGAATGTCCCAAACCTCTTGAGAAAAATCTAAAATACTCTGGAGTAGGACACATTTATCCTAGGCCTCAGAGTGCCTCCCATGATAATATTTCAAGAACAATGATTAGCACACAGTCAAAGATAACCAGACACACAAGAAAACAAAGCAACGTGAGTAAGAACCAGCAGAAACATACTGACACAAATTTAGATGTTAGAATCACAAAGTACAGATTATAAAACAACTATGCCTCCTAGGTATAACAAAATAAAATAGAGTCTTAAAAAATACCTGCAGGAAAAAATTAACTCTAACAATATACATAGTACATTTTTAAAAGAAACAAACTTCAAGAAATAAAAATTACAATAATTGAAATTAAGGAGAATGAAGAACTGGAAGATACCTAAAGAGAAATTATTTGCAATGCAGCTCAGAAAGACAAAAATATAAGAAAAATGAGAGTGTAAAGCCATTTAGAGAATACAGTGAGAAATTTAACATGGGTTTAACTGAAGGTTTAGAAGGAAATGAGAGAGGGAATGTAAAAGGGGCCACATTTGAAAAGATAGCCATTGGGCCTGGTGCAGTGGCTGACACCTGTAATCCCAGCACTTTGGGAGGCTGAGGCAGGCAGATCACTTGAGGTCAGGAATTCAAGACCAGCCTGGCCAACATAGTGAAACCCTATCTCTACTAAATATACCAAAATTAGCCAGGCGTGGTGGTGCTTGTCTGTAATCCCAGCTACTCTGGAGGCTGAGGCTGAGAATTCTTGAACATGGGAGGCAGAGGTTGTAGTGAGCCAAGATCATGCCACTGCATCTAGCCTAGGTGACAGAGTGAGACTTTGTCTCAAAAAAAAAAGATAGCTATTGGAAATTTTCTGAAATATATTAATGACAGCAATCAATAATTTTAAGAAGCATAACAATCCAGGCAGGAAAATAAAAAGAAACTGACATCTGTACACATCATGTTGAAACTAGAAAAACAAAGGTAATGAGAAAAATATTATGAGCAATCAGAAAATATCAGTTGTATTAACAGGTGATTTGATTGTAAGAATGGATGACAGAGACAGTGTAATGATATTTTTGACATGCTGACTGAAAATGACTACCAACTAAAAATTCTATATTCAAAGAGAATATATATTTCTAGGATGAGGGAGAAATAGAGGTTTCATTCAAGTAAGCAGACTATGAGATAGAGTGTCCCTGCAAGACCCTTAGCACAGGAATTTCTCAGAATATATTTCAAGCAGAAGTAAAAGTGATCCTAGAAAGCAAGTTCAAGGTTCATGGAGAAATAAATAGCAAAGAATGTGGCAAATATTAGGTAAATATAAACAAACATTGACTCCATAAAAGAGAATAATAATGTCTGGTGGTATTAAAAAAATTAAAACACCAGACGGTAATAACATATACATTGAGAAAGGGATAAATTGTTTAAAAATATTCCAAGGTAATATCTTAGTAGAAGGTAAAGGGTCTCACACTAGCTTTTTTCGTTGATAAGTGCTAATGCTGTAATCCTAGGCTAACTATACTAACAGAGCAGAAACAAAGTGTATCCTCCCAAACTAGTAGAGAAAAGAAAAAAATAGAACGATAAAATATTAAAGGACAGAAAAAGCAAGAAACACTTAGTGAAAGAAGCAAGAAACAAAAGAAACATACACTAGGATTCCATTTATATGAATTAAAAAACACCTAAATTATATTTTTAAGGTATATAGCTATAGGTTTGAAAATAATGAAAGGCAATGAAATAATGACTAAAACGCAGGTTCGTGGCTAACTCCAGAGAAGGGAAGAGGCTATGATGACAAAGGGACAACTGATAGGGACTGGGGCTTCTAAAGGGCTGGCAGGGTCTGTAACTCGTCCTGGGTAGTGCTTTTGTAAGTGATTGATTGATACCTATTAAAAATACACATAGATGTTTTATACATTTTACTTAAAATGGTTTCTGCATTATTTTATAATATTTTAAAGATTTTAAGTGAGTTATAAATAAAAATACATTAAAAATATGAGAATATGAACACCATCCTTTCCTTCATAATTCAGGAAATCTGGATCTAGGGACATGAGTGGTTTTCCTCCTCAATGGAGGAGAGCCAGTCCCAATCCACCTGCCCTGATGAGCAAAAGAGAGAGTATGTTAGGCAAATAAAGGGGACAGTTTTCTTTTTGATAAAGGGTGTCTTTTATTCTGATAATTTTATCCTTTCTATGTTTTGGATTGGGTATTTTATAATGTCCTTTCTGTTATAAAATGCTGATGATAGTAGGTGGTCAGTTAACGATTTAATGTCCTTTTCATAAAACAAGAACAGAATAGTCATTCTTCCTTCTCCTTTACTAACTCACTGAGGAACCTATGAATCTCTATGAAAATAAGCAAAGTGATTCTGTGCTTATCTGCACAGTAAGGCTGCTTTTGATAAAAATGTGACTTGGATATTGTTATGGATTGAATGTTTGTGTTACTCTAAAATTCCTATGTTGAAACCTTAAACCCCAGTGTGATGCCATTAGGAGGTAGGGCCTTTGGAAGGTAATTAGATCATAAAGGTGGAGCCCTCATGAATGGGATTAGTGGCCTTATGTGAAAAGACATGAACGTCTGCTCTCTCACTTTCTGCCCTCTGCCATGTGAGGATACAGTGAGAAGACAGGACAGATGAAAACGAGGAAGCAGGACCTCAGCAGACACCAGATCCACCTGTGCCTCGATCGTGGACTTCCCAGCCTCCAAAACTGGGAGAAATAAATGTGTGTGGTTTAAGCCAACCAGCCTTTGGTACTTTGATGTAGCAGTCCTAACTGAGTAAGACATATGAACTGGAAGAACTTCAGTGAGAAAGGAAAGTAGCTAAACACAGAATGTGGAGTCAGGCACAATACTTTGTAACATGCTGTATTAAATGTGAAAACAGTAAGGGTAAGAGCCAAAGGAAGAAGATGGGGGCACCGGGAAACTTCGTATGGACATTCAGGAGGTTAACATCTAGAGCCCTAAATGGATGGATGGCTTTATTTTCAGTATTAGTCATTGCTCTGAGACAGCATTTTATGCTACTTCTGGATACTTTCTTTTGGAGGTCATGCATGATGGAGTTTCTTGAATTAGTATATTCTCTCTTCTATAAATGTCTGAATCAGGTCAAGTACAAAACTAATGTAATAATATAATTATACTCTATATTGTGTACTATAGAATATGCTATATTTCTGTATTTAATAGCATATGATACAATAAAGCACAGTAATTTTTTTGGTCATTATGTACTTGTTTTTACTAATTAATTTCAATCCTTACTAATTCTGTTGGCAGGTATCACTATGCCCATTTCACAGGTAATGATTCTGAAGCTCAAAGAAGTGAGTAATGTTATCAGCTAATAAGTGGTGTAAAAAAAAAAAAAAAAAAAAAAAAAAAAAGGAATTACATCCCCTAGAGTCCAACTTCAAAACCGCTCTGGCAGGTTTTGTTGCCTTGTCTCACTGCTACATTAACACTTAAAGATCATTTGTATAAGGACTAAAATACCATTTATTCTTTTAAATCACATTCTGCACTCACTCAGGCAGCTTGTCTTGACCCCTAGGAGGAAAGGGCAGACTTTTTTCCAGAAGCACAATGAGCAACACCAGAACAAGTCTAAGGGGGTGCAAGAGAAATTCAGAAACTTGAGCATAAATCTCTTTCAAAATGAAACCACAGCATCTTTAATCAAGGCCTGGCAATAGTTGTATCGTTTCTCTAAGACTGGAACTGGTAAATGTGGGCTATCCCACTAGGCCTTTAATACTGGGTTAGAAATGGATCCAAGAAGTTGACTAGCAAGTCAATTCATGCAGCACAAACATGAATCTGTAATTCTCTTACCCATTACCACAAAACACAGTTAGTTCCTGCCCTGAATCGACTTTGAAGACAATGAGTGCCTGGTAGAAACCATAAGAGCATTAAAAATGGGGCCAGAAGTAATAAATAAGGACTGCCAGGAAAATGTTAACAAATATCTTCTACAAGTCAAGTCTATTGTCAATTTAAAACAGTTCTGAAGGTTGAACGAGAGGCATGCAATTAGTGAGCTAACTTGCAAGGTTTGCCTGCAATCAAAAAGGGAGTTTTCTTTCACCTGTATAAAAATATATATAATTATATCTCATGGTATAAAGAGATTCAAATAATAAAAATAAACCAAATGCTTTAAAATATGGAATCTTATCTCTCCCATTATCCCACACATTTGCATAAACTCTCCTCCCAATGGAATTCTTCTCACTCAGCAGGGGAAGATCATCTTTTCAGCAGCCAAACTCAGCAAGGCTAGCGACTTTCCTCCCCTCCTGACTTCCCCCATAGAGCTCATTCAAAGGGCAAACAAAGGACCTGCAAGTGGATGGTAGCTGTTTTGTGCCTGGCCCTTAGGGGTACTTTATTTTCCTTAAAAAGATGATCTCAACCTTACTGTATCCAAAAATAAAAACAAAATAAAACCCTAAAACAAATTTCTGAGGCAGTTTCAATTAAAAATACAAAGAACTGAGATATATTTTTAATTTATTCATAATTAGTTTACAGATCGGACAGCACTGAGACTCCAAAATCAGCAAGCCATTTGGGGATAAAGGCTACTGCGGTTATCAGAAGCAAGCCAAATGCTACCTTTTGTTCTTACTAAAATCTTCTTTTAAGAAAAATCTCCTAGCAAATGATTTTCTATTTTCTATTTAAAGAGGATTACATAGCAAACACAACTAGTGGCTGGAGAGCAAAGAACTTCCCATCGTTTTATTACCTGCCAAATATAAATTAGTTAATTGTGGGTGACTCCTGCCAGGCGACCCCTTTCCTTGTCATCCATCAGGCCGATGGGCTGTGGCAGGTTAGTTCCTGCCCGGAGTCCTTCCTAATCAGGAGGCTGTCAGATATGTTGCCTGCGCACTGTCTCCTACATCTTGTGGCAGCTCTTGTGTTTGGGCAGCAAGGTTTTGAGCTTGAATTGCCCCAGTAACTGGCTCCGAATTGCTCTTACTTACTATCACTGTCAAATCTTTGTAGGCATATGTGAGGCCCTCCTCCAGGTACAAGGAAGAAACCCTACAAATTTCACTTTGTAATAAGTACAGGATACAGAAATTGTGTTAGCTCCATTAGATGGAGTCATAGAAATATTCAAAAAGGTTAGCTGGATATAGTGAATGTCACAGTTAGACTAAGATAAAAAATCACTTGGCTAATTTAGAGTGTTTCCTCATTGGTAATATCCTATATTAAGGTGCCATTTATAAACAGTTTATTATTATTTATTAATGTCTGAAGCACTTTATAGCATGCTAGATATCAACTTAAACTCATGTATTAAAGATGCACATACATGGTTTAATAGATTTACGTCTTATAATATTCTTTAAAACAGTTTCCCATAGTATCATCCGTTAAGCATTTATTACTAATGCATTTTATAACATATTTATAATACATTATTTGAGCAAGTAGCTGCATTTAGTGATCATTTCATAAATAAGAAAAAGGCATTTATAAATGGCACCTTAATTTAAAGTGTTACCTTCGCATTACTACATAGCTGCTCACCATACATCTCATTTTGTGATTATTCTCCAAATGCACCACTTAATAAAACAGACACTGAGTTCTATTTTCCCTTCATCTGATTAAAAGTTTATTGAGTCATTTTCTCCATCTGTTTTCAGATGTTGGTAGCTTGGAGGTTTTAGTGTGATTTCTGATAAAACCAAATTTTTAATTCTACAATATTTCTGAAAAGATATTTAACAATAGAAACAGAGAATTACTTACCATATTGGACAGAGCCTGTTGCTTGGATTCCTTGTAAAATTCAATTTTTCGACTAGAAAGAACAATCCAGGAAGTAGACCAGTTTTTCCTTAGGAAAAAAAATTAAAAAGGAAAGAAAGCATTATCAGTTGAAGAAATCATTTATAGATACAGTATGAGCAACATTTGGAATGAGTAGAGACCATCTTTATTTTTAACAGTCTTCCTAAAAGTCTCCTCTTTATTAAAATCTATAGGTGGTATGGAATTTGGGTAATAATAAAGACATTCTGGAATTATTTAAAAGCATAGCATTTATAGTAAGAGTTTCTTAATTTATAGATCCTCCTAAAATCTTTTTCAACTACCAAAAATCCATTTTTTGTGTATTCATGTGCATCCTTCCCATAAAAAGTTTATGTTTTTACAGCAAACCAAAAATAGCAAAGTAAAAATAGCAATCAGAACCTATTCCTTCCTTCATTGTTTCTTCTCTTCATTGGTTTAGTGTATTTCAGTCTTAAAAACTAACCAGCCTCATGTGTCATTGCTTAATTCAAAATATTTTCATAATGTTGAATCTTACTAGAAATCAAAGAAATGCAAATAAAAATAGTGACATGCTTTTTCCCTCTTTGTACATCAAATTGTCAAGGAATAAAAGAACTAACATCTGATAACATCTAGGGATAGTCACGGTGTAGGAAATAGATTCTCTCATACACTATTGGTGGGAATGCAGACTGTTGCTTCCTTTCTGGAGTGCAATTTGAAAATGTGCTTTTTAAAAATCCCTAAAAATGTGTATATCTTTTGGCTAAACATGTCCATTCCCTATGAATTTAAATTTATTCTAGAGAAATAGTCTCACAAGTTGCCGAGTCTGTGCATAGAAATTAATTGCATCATTACTTGTTAATTCCACACATAAAATATAAAAAAAGATTGGTTAAATAAATTGCATATAATAGGTCCATATAATGGAATAATGAACCCTATGCTGTAGAAGAATACTGATGTGGGAAGGTTTTAATGCAGACCATAATACACGTAGTTTATAATCGTGCTGTGCTATTTACCTAGGACTTTCTTCACCCATACACTCCTTCTGATTATTAATTCCATTAATTAGAAGTCAAAACATTGCTTTGTCATATGTGCCTTCCATGACTTCCTCTCATAACACTTACGATAAATTTAAAAATATTTTTCATGAATTTCACCTCTATCCTCCATTAAGAAATGAGCCTCGAGATGGTAGAAATCAGTTCATCTTTACAAAGGTATCCACAATGCTTAGCATGGTGCCTTGGACAGAATAGACACAAAATACATATGTATTGAGTCAATGACTGAACTTTGGCCTGGAAAAAAATTCTTGATACGACAGTAATTAAATCAAGTGGCAAAATCGCGGCTTTTGAGTCTCCTTTGTATTTCTCGGTGTTTAGCAAGTTTTCTGCATTGAACACATATTGCTTCTGTAGTAGAATATATATATGTTCATGTCATGAAGGCACTCTTTTATAGATAGTAAAGATAATAAGGAGATTAATATACATAAGTTTCTACCCATTAGAGCATATTGCTGCAGTTTGCTTCAGCTTAACATTCACTTCAAAATAGTTGAATTCATTTTACAAAAGTGATTTTTTTTTAAGTTTATGGAAAGACTTTATTCAGGTCAATAGAAAACCACACCAAAATATTTTTTAAATGACTATTGAAGATCTTTGTGTAATTTATTTCCACTTGTCTTTTAGAAACTAAGAGCTTGATTGAAAGGACAGCTTTGATTCAGTAAGGTTAATATTTACAAAAAGAATTAGGTTGCTCTTATACGCCTGGAGCTTTCTTAATGATACACCATTGTGTTAAAAAAGAACAGAATAAGCAGACACACAAGAAGCACAATGTGTATTTTTCAACTTCCAAATACAAACACTGTGTTCTTGGACCCACTTCTCTTTAAATGAAGAGTCTCAATTTTTCAATTAAATGATGAAAAGATGAAAAAACAAAACCCAGGAAGAAAACCACACAGACGTTTCCTTCTGCCCTAGTGCCCATTTCTCCTTTTAGGTACCAGCAGCAGCAGAGTGAATTGAAGCAGCAATAGCCTTCTCTTCATTCAGGTAATAATAATAGATGACCCCCAAACAGGAAAAAGAGAAACATTATTAGAAGTCTATTCTGCGCATCTTTTAACACCACCCTTATTTTGACCATATGTGGTCAGGGAGTACAGAACACCCTCACACACGAAGAATCCATATTTAACCTACCTATTATATTTCCCACTATATATTTCATATTCTCACAAGGAGATACTATACCTTATTTGCATCCTTTCTATAGTAAGTCCTGGATAAATGGCTCTGATTTGAATCGGTTTCAGATGTTGATCATTTATAGAACTTGTTGGCAAAACTCTCCCCATCCTTAAACTTGGAAATGGAACTGGTTAGAGCTGAAGTTGCATGAAACGCAATTATCTCATTGTTCTTTATAAGGACTTTGAACTGCTGTGAACTGTGTCCCTGTTAGGTGAATTGGATGAAAAAACTGAAGAGGGTAAGAACTGCAGGTCTCGAAACCTTAGCAACATGACTTGCTCTGACACCTTATGTACGGTGCTACTTTGTTTTGAATTTATAAACTATAAACACTGTCTTTATCTTCTCTGAATAAAAGTGAAAGCTTTTCCATGGGCTCAATGTTATTGCTTGAAAAGAATTTCATTTCAAAATGAAGAATAATAATGCTGCTGACAACCTTTTAGATGTCCTCTTTCATCTCAATTTTTTCCCATGATTTGTTTTAAAATAATAATTAGCATAAATTATTTAGAATACCTAGCATAAATCTGATCATCTAGTTTATGCTTAACTTCATACACAAAAATGATGAAAGTACTAACATCTCTATTTACTAATATGGAAAATGAGGCTTAAAGGGTAACTTAAGGCCTTACACTTAGATTTAAAGTTAAACCCAGTTTCTCTAGCTCCAAAACCTATAATCTGTTCATTACTTTGTGCTGTCTGGTTTTTTTTTGTTTGTTTGTTTGTTTGTTTTTTTGAGACGGAGTCTCGCTGTGTCGCCCAGGCTGGGGTGCAGTGGTGCAATCTCCGCTCACTGAAATCTCCGCCTCCTGGGTTCACGCCATTCTCCTGCCTCAGCCTCGCCAGTAGCTGGGACTACAGGCGCCCGCCACCACGCCCGGTTAATTTTTTGTACTTTTAGTAGAGATGGGGTTTCACTGTGTTAGCCAGGATGGTCTCGATCTCCTGACCTCGTGATCCGCCTGCCTCGGCCTCCCAAAGTGCTGGGATTACAGGAGTGAGCCACCGTGCCCAGCCACTATCTGTTTTTTATAATCCAAATTTTTTTATTTACTTTTTAGGGCCTCAATACACATTTTTTTGAATAACCGAAAGACATGAGTTTACACCTATCTGCCAGTGAAAAACAGAATTGAGTACAGAATTTGCAAAGCCCAGTGTGGAATAAAAATGCACCATTCCGTGTCCAAAAATTATGAAGAATTTTAAGACAGTAACATTCTAGCATTAAATCAAGGGCAGAGTCTTTCCGAGCATGGGGCCCTGGACGCACACTGGTTAAGCCAGTCCTAACTACATTATGACTTTACAACAATGGCCAAAGAATAATTTCTTTTTTATATACTGTCTTTTTTTTTAAAAAAACTATACTTTAAGTTCTGGGGTACATGTGCAGAACGTGCAGTTTTGTTACATAGGTATACACGTGCCATGGTGGTTTGCTGTACTCATCAACTTATCATCTACATTAGGTATTTCTCCTAATGCTATTCCACCCCCAGACCCCCACCCCACAACAGTCCTCAGTGTGTGATATTCCCCTCCCTGTGTCCATGTGTTGTCATTGTTCAACTCCCACTTATGAGTGAGAATATGCGGTGTTTGGTTTTCTGTCCTTGGGTTAGTTTGCTGAGAATGATGGTTTCCAGCTTCTTCCATGTCCCTGCAAAGGACATGAACTCATCCTTTTTTCATGGCTACATGGTATTCCATGGTGTATGTGTGCCACATTTTCTTTATCCAGTCTATCACTGACGGACATTTGGGTTGGTTCCAAGTCTTTGCTATAGTGAATAGTGCCATAATAAACATATGTGTGCATGTGTCTTTATAGCAGAATGATTTACAATTCTTTGGGTATACACCCAGGATTAAGCAGTTCTACCTTAGTTAAGGATATTTTCAAAGTCGGATTTCAATGTAGTTTTGGTTGAAATCCTCAAATTATAGAAACTAGTGTGCATAGTGTGAGACAAGATATCAGCTATCCAGGCTCTGTTATTAACTACTTTACCTGATCCTTATTAGAAAGACTGAGCAAACACCCACCACTCCCAAGCTCTCTTCCCTTAGAAGTTGCACTGATTCAAAGGAATAAGATGATGTACCATTTGACTCCTCATTAGAAGCCAGAAACAGGTGTGTGTTCCTAACTGGGTGGCACCTCTGTCTCTTTCCTGCCAGGGAATATTCTGGTGTGTGATTAGTAGACTCATCTGCACTTAGTAAAGAACATAAACCCAGAAAGGGAGTCAGAAGCCTGCAGTCTAGGAGTAGCTGAGGGTTTACCTAGTGAGAACAACTTTTCACTATGGCTTAGGTCTGAACCTTCCTCTCTGATCAAAGTACTCTAGAAACTTGACCATTATCTTTATAATATCTGTCCGGTCTATTGCCCATTCTGACATGTCTGACCCATTGTGTTGCCCATAGCTCTTAGCATATCAGGGGAATAGCTTTTTCACCCAATTACTTTAATGTGGTGACTCTCTTGTAAGGCATTGTCAGCTCTGGAGTGTGCAAAGGATCACTTGGCAAGGTTTTACCTTGACTCAAGGATTTGATATTTTCTATATGCAACCAAATCACTATATATGAGCCTTATTCAATATATTAGGTGACATTTCAGGAAGTGGGTAACTCATACAAGCTTAAAAGCCTTAGCCAGGATAGGTGTGTCCAGCAGTTTCTGATGAAACTTTGCAAATAAACTATTTTCTAGGATAAACACAGTTTTCACACTAGGAAGTCCCTCTATGCCCCAAGCTCCCACAAAGAAGTAGAAACCACCTCTATCCTCTTAGAGCATTTCCAGTACTGGGCATACTGTTTGACATTTAGTAGGTGATTATTAAAGATTTTTTGAGTAAAAGAGTATATGGCCTTTCACATTTCAGGAGGGTCACACATCTAGATTTTTTCTGCTCTGTGTTTGCTGTTCTTCATTAACAAGGACTAAAAAATTTCTTTTCCTTTCTCTGTTTCTTAGTTTCCTAGTACTTTAATATGGTATTCTTAGCATTATTTTTTCTTAACTATATCGAACACTTCTGATACAGGACATTTTTTCCTAATTTATGCTTCTAGTGTCCAATATCTGAGCTTTCCCCAGAGGGCTTCCCACCCTGAGCTTGCACTGGCTTCTGCTCTGTTCCAGGTATGCCACCTGGCATTTTATATGCACTATGTAATTTAATTACTAAGCTGGTCACATGTCTCCATTAAACATTTACCACGTGCCAAACACAATTCTAAGGGCTGAATAGAGATGGAAAAATAAGACATTCCTCAAAAATTTTACTTCTAACTACAGGAAGATGGACAATAAACATGGAAACCAAGTCTTCTGAATGAGTCTAGGATACCCCCACATTACAGAAGAGAAAACTGAAGCCCAGTAAGGTTGCATCCTAACCAAGGGAAAACAAGCCATAAAGATGGGATTCAGGCCCCTGCTCACTCCAATGTCTCCATGGTCTCTCAGCAGGTGGCATGCAGCTCTCTCTGTAGTCACTCTGAGCATGCCAGTTGAGAGCCTCATGAGAGGAGCTAAGAGGGGGAGATAAGGAACAGTTGTCAGAGAAGTACTAGAATCTCTTTCTCTTTGGAGCAAAGCCACATCTTAGCCTGACCTGGGCTGTCCTGCAATGCTGAACTGCAAGCCCTTAATCCCTGTCTTCCATCCCTATCATGATGGTCAGCAGGCAAATTCACCCATTGACCAATCAGTGCCTCCACATTTCATCATAACTTTGAGAGCATAGTTTTCTATTTTTTCCACAGAGAGACAAAAATTAAGGTGTTGGATAGACTAAAGGGGTAACTAAGACACACAGCTCAGGAAATATCTAACTTTAGTAAGACAGTCCAAAGTGCCAAGAGTAAGGGAGACAGCCATCAGTTTCCACAGGAATTTACAGTTAACAATTAGGTAAGGGTTTGATCCTAGTGATTCCATGCAGGAGACAAATCCTGGGGCAAGAAATGCAAGTGTTGGGCCAGGTGCAGTGGCTCACACCTATAATCCCAGCACTTTGGGAGGCTGAGGCAGGTTGATCACTTGAGGTCAGGAGTTTGAGACCAACCTGGTCAACATGGCGAAACCCAGTATACTAAAAATACAAAATTAGATGGGCATGGTGGTGGGTGCCTGTAATCCCAGCTACTTGGGAGGCTGAGGCAGGAGAATCAATTGAACCCAAGAGGCAGAGGCTGCAGTGAGCCAAGATCGTGCCACTACACTCCAGCCTGGGTGACGGAGTGAGACTCAGTCTCAAAACAAAACAAAACAAAAAAAGAAATGCAGGTATTTATCTTATCTTTTGACATACAAAACAAATTACATCTAAGGGGAAAAGGGGTGCTAACTACAATTGGGAAGTAGGGAGAACTAAATTTTTATGAGGGCATTTATGTACCATTTATGCAATTGGTGGGACATTTTATCCAAGTGAAACACTTCATAAAACTTTCCTAAAGCAAATCCTGAATTGTGAAGTTGGAAAAATGCAAAAAAACTAGCAGACAAATAGAAGTACAAAAACAAAATCAAAGCCCAAACAACAACAACAACAAAACACCCCAAAAACAAAAACAAAAACAAAAACAAAAACTCAACAAAGCCATCAGCTTGGCATTCTACAAAATGGACACCGGATGGCAGCACATAATAACAGCAACTTTGATTGTAACAGCTTATCTGGAAAATGCTTGAGGAAAATGGCTCTTACAATATTCATTACCGTTATAAGAATCTGTTAGCTTAAACTCCGGGTTTGACACATTCATTTGCCCTAAACACCAAAAGCTTTATATCCTACGCTTACCTTTCTTTTGCCTTCTTTAGGTAATGACAGAGTGGCAAACCAAAAAGTCAGAAGAAAATATATGTGAGTTTCCTTGACAAATTTCAGCTTCTCTTATTTGGGCCATCTGCCTTTGTTACCTAACTTGGTCATGCTGGATTTGACTTGATTCCACACCAGTGATGGGAGTGAAAGTAATTTATTCTAGTGTCCCTGATTGATTTACTGCAAAATCACTCAGACACTGTTAAATGTACAGACTCATTCTCAAACTGGTTGGTCTAGGAACTTACTTCTTCTGTCTCATATTCTAAGCATCTTGTAATTTATGACTGCTAAAAGGTGGGTCAAAAAGACACTGAGGTGTAAAAATACCCGTCTCTGTCAGTATTGTAAGAAAATGAAGAAAGATAGATTCAGCCTGGAAGAATTTATTGTGATACTGAGCAGAAAGTACTAAAGAAAAAATATGATGATGTTAGGAGCACACCTTAGTCTCACATTCCAAAGAAAGTCCATCCTGAATAACAATTGTTAAAACAAACAAACAAAAACCCAGCTGGAGGCCTAGTAGCTGTGGGCCCTAGGATGAAAGCAGGCACTAGTAGACGTAACCACTGCACAATCTTTTTTCTGCATTTCATTTCATAGCCATCTTCTGGCCATATTTTCACCCCCAAGTATATCTTTCTATGTCCATCTAAGGAGAGAAGAGTGTGACTCTATATTGTGGTAAGATGCACAGAGCCACACAGGAGCTGATGGCAGGAAGACCTAGATGCCAAGGGAGAAGAAAGTTTGTGGTGTTGAAACTTCATAAACATACAGTCAGGTGTCTTTTGTAAATGTAAGCATTGAAAATAACTTTTTACTAAGGTGACATAGAGTTTCAGAGAAGCCAGGGTTACTTACAGGTTTGGGGACAGAATTCCCCAAATGAAGAAATTCCTATGCTTCATCAGAAAATCTGAGGCATAGTTTCAGTGTTTACAATTAAAAATTAAAGTGAATGCTGAATGTATTCTGCTTTCAAGCCTGTCAGTGTATCATTGGGGAAATGTGTATAACCTCGTTTCAAAATAAGGCTAAAGTATGGCCTCTTATGAATGTCAAATATAGCCAATAATTTATCTTTCCTTTTACCATCTCCTGCTTATATTCAGAGATAAGTTAAATTTTCTTTGAGAGAAAGAGAAAATACATTAAAGAGACAAATAAAGACACATAAAAAAGAAGAGAAAGAAGGAAAATAAGAAGACAATACAAGGTATGATGATCTATTATGGATTTACAAGTAGAAAACTTGATAGAAATTAATAAAATAATACTTATTAAGTGACAATTGAAGCACCTGGTACTGTTGATGGCATGAAATAAGAGGACCTCTTTTGTTCATTAGTCTCAAATAGCTTAAAGCAAGAGAGATAAAGCAAACGTGTTTCAAGCAGAGGTCAGGGCTAAATTCTGTGACACTAACTATATATAAAATAAGATTTGGGAGAAATAAGAGGTTAATACTGTTGACTGAGTTTCTCCATTTATACAATAGGAAGCAATAATAGAGTCTATATTGTAGTATCATTTAAGTATTACTGATAAGAATTCAGCCAAGTGCTTGACAAAGTAAGCGTCTATTAATATTGCTTATTAATTCATTAAAATTTATAAAAGATATAAAGGTCCTTGATAAATGAAATGAAGGCTATCAAATTTTACATAAGAAGCATAAATTATAGTATGCTATATTATTTATTAGTTATTAAACTATCAATGGGATAAAAACTACATAATTTTTCAAGGTTATGACTAAACTGACCATTTTTGTTGCTAGTGATAAAAGCATATACACTCCTTGGGTAAGCAATATGGCAATGCATACTAAGATTCATTTAAAATGGTCATGTGATTTGATCAAGTAATGCAGGCTTAGCATTTGTCTTTAGATAACATAAAAGAAGGCTGGGTGCTATGGCTCACGCCTGTAATCCCAACACATTGTGAGGCCAAGGTGGGTGGATCTATTGAGCCCAGGGGTTCCAGACCATTCTGAGCAACATGGTGAGACCCAGGTCTCTACTAAAGATACAAAAAAAATAGCTGGGCCTGGTGGTGTGTACCTGTGGTCCCAGCTACTCATTTATCCCCGCATAAGGTGGGTGGATGGGTGGGGGTGGAGGAGGCTGGCACCACTGCACTCCAGCCTGGGTGACAGAGTGAGATCCTGTCTCAAAAAACAGACAAAAATATAAAAGAAAAATTGATGAGCAATAGGAGAATTATTGCAATGATAACTTTTAATACAAATAATTTAATATAAATATAAAACCAGACTCAACTTAAAAATCAAGTGAAAAAAGAGGTAGGGATGATTTGGCATATTATAGCCTATCAACATAATGGGATTATCATGTTCTTAAACATGGTGATTACATATATAATGTTCAATTTGTAAAGTATTTACAATGAAAACAAAACAAGCCCCATAAACTTGGAGGGGATATGTACAACATGTAAAATTGACAAAGCATTATTATCCCAAATATATTATGAGTTTCCTCAAATTATTGAATAAAAAAGCAGGAAACTCAATAGAAAATAGTCAAAGTTTATGAATAGACTCAGAATGCAGAATCTGAATGTCTCTAAACAGCTAAAGTTCCTCAACTTCAATACTTATCAGTGAAACACAAATAAAAGCAACATTAAGGTAATGTTCTATGGATAATTAGATTGGATGATGCTACGTGCTGATAAAACTGTGGAAAGTAGAATCCCTTCTGTATTGCCCATTGAACTGGTGTGAATTGGTGCACTCATTCAGGAGAAAGTGTGGCAACAGTAGTCAGTAGATTTACAAATGTGTGCGACTTACCACTGAGCAATCCTGTACTCCTGGAAATATTCCCCTGAGAAAACTCCTAACAAGTACAAAGGAAACATATATGTGTGATTTATTGAAATGTTGTTTGGAATGAAAGGAGTTGGAGGCAACTTATATGTCCACACCTGGGAGACTGGATAAGTAAAAATTCTTGCTTCACTTAATGATGAGGATATATTCTGAGAAGTGTGTCATTAGGTGATTGTGTCACTGTGCAAACATCACAGAGTGTACTTATACAAATCTACATGGTAAAGCCTACCACATGCTAGGCTATATGACATAGCCTATTGCTCCTAGGCTACAAACCTGTACAGCATGTTGCTGTACTGAATACTGTAGGCAATTGTAACACAATGGTAAGTATTTGTGTATCTAAACACATCTAACCATAGAGAAGGTACAGTAGGCATCAGTTTTATAATCTTATGGGACCACAGCTGTATATGCTGTCCATCACTGATCAAAATGCCACCATGTGGCACATGACTATACATAAACGATGGCAAAGTGGCCAGCAATTGGAAGAAATGAGCTAGATTTAAAGACGTTCATGCACTGCATAAAAACGTTTTAATCCACAATGGACGACATATAGATAGTAGTCCTATGAGATTGTAATGAAGCTGAAACATTCCTATTGCCTAGTGACATGGCATTCTTCATAACGTCATGGCGCAATGCATTATCATTTCCATGTTTAGGTATGTTTAGATACACAAATACCATTATGTTACAATCACCTACAGTATTCAGCACAGCAACATGCTGTAAATGTTTGTAGCCTAGGAGCAATAGGCTATATTATATACCATCTAGGCTTGTGTAAGTACACTCTATGATGCTCACATGATGATTAAATCATCTAAGGATGCATCTCTCAGGACATATCCCCATCATTAAGAGATGCATGTCTCTATAGCACCATAGAAAGCTGCCCAAGAGCTAACATTGAATGCAAGTAGTAAGAAACATAATAAGGTTTATGATACAAAAATGTTTATGCTATATAGAACACATTCACACATACGCAACTATACACCATTTTTTGAATGCCACATATACAGCTAAATATAGATATATATGGAGAATGAGTTTGATAAACACACATTAAATACATTAAAATGAATGTCTACAGGGGATTGAAGCAAGGATTGGAGACTGAGAATAAAATGAAACCAGCTAGGGCTCTTGCCCAGAATGATAATAGCTAGCACAAGGCCACAAACCGAAGGATATAATCAACTCAATTCTGTGCACCTGGGGTAACACCAGCAGCAACAACAACAACAAAAAAAAACCAAAAAGGAAAACTAAAACATATAACTTTAAGTGGAAAAGGCTGAAAGAATGCATAATGATATGCAAAGTGAAATAATAAAACAGAGTACAAACAAATGTTTATATGAATTTAACTGTAACACGGAAATTGTATGCAAACAGGAAAGTAACAGCAAATAAAACAAAAACACAATAGTATACAGATTGAATAAAACTACCTAAAAACGTATTCATATGAGTTGGCTGGGGGAAGGGACCTGTTCTTCTCTGCTTCCTGTTGACACTGCCTTCTGGATGTTATAAGGTTGGTTTACGGAGGGGTTATGGACAAGGATACTTTACAAAACCACACAGTAGAACCTCCTTCTGCTTTCTTGAAATTATTTCATTTAGGATCTCCCCTACTTCCTTGCATGAGGCTAGAGGGTGGAACTGACCAATGCTGTCACCTCTATTCTCCTACCCAGTTCTAGTGGAGGGCTGAACTGGCTAACTTAGATAATTTTGAAGAAACTCTTTATTCCACATGGCTGCTGAGGGAAGAAAGGGTCATGACTTACTCATCTTGGGGAGAGTCATCATTGTACCCTCCACACTCCTTCCTGAGTTGATAAGGTCATGATAAGGTTTAGGGGAAAGGAAAGCACTCAGGCTGGGCTACTCAAAGACTTCCTCCTGTTGTTCCTTCAGAACCCAATTCTCTAAGCCCAATTCACCACTGGGGAAGGGACTAGCCAAGTCTCTTAAAGCAACCTTGCAGTTGCTTTTGTCTCCTGTGCATCTCTCTCCTGAACTCTTCAAGGGAAGGTGGCTGCAGGGTCACTCCAGAAAAATAGTCCAGGCAAAGATTTAAGGCCTTGTTCACTATCCCAGAATAAGACACAATATGGAGAGAAAATAGAGCTTGTTATTTACAACTGAAATAGCTATTTTAAGTAGTGAAATTATGGATGATTTCTTCCCCCCTCAAAGTTTACTTTGTTTAAATAAATATATTAATTCATTATAGCCATCAAACAAAAGCAGACTTTATTCTCTGGTGTTGACCCAGAGTGTCATTCTAGTAATGAATTGTATTATACAACTAACAGGTGTCCCATTGTGTAGCTAATTAGTACATTTATCCTATATAATTTTAATTGTTAGTAATACATTTAAGAGTAAATGCCTTGTCTCTCAACTTGGGCATTTTCTACAAATTTGGTAGCTTGCATATCACCCAGCACAAAGCTAAATATGTAACAGAACCAATATGAGAAATAGCAAAAATTCTAAAATGGAGGTGATTATTTCTAAACATACGGTATGTACCATACAATTATCATCTTTCTTTACCGTCCTATCAACCTTACTTTTTTTCTTCAAGATTTTTGTTGTTATTGTTTTCTGAAGAGTTATTATTCCCTTTTCAAATTTCTCTCACCTCTGTATATGATGTTACTTTTATTTTATCAGTTTCTATTTTTAGCTACAAAAGTGGTTCAAATCTTCCATCCTTCAAGAAATTATTCTCACAAGGTATTGTACAGAGACTTTTATATATCACAAATGAATGCATTCATTCTCTAATCTTTCAATCACAGAAATCACAATCCATTGTCTTATTTTCAGTGTTTTATGAGTTCAAGTCCAAGGAGGACAAAAAGCACCTCATTTATGTGTTCCGTTCAACAATACAGAATGTAGTGCCTGTCTTTAAAAACTGTAGTTACATTAAAAATAATGTTGATCATAGTAGTAGCAGAGGAGACTGTTCTAGTCTGGTACCATAGGGACTTGCATCCCAAACAATAACAGCGGCACAAGTTGAGCATATGAATAACCAGCATAGTTATATAAAAATGAATTAAATAATTTTATTACCTTAGTTTCTTTCCTCCATCTGCAATTTTAGCTTTTTGCAGATAACCTTCTTTTTCAACCATCTGCAAGAAGAATGCATATGTTAAAACCGTGACAAACTACTATGCATTGTTGATTTGAATAAACCTATGCTTTTCAAGAGTCATTGCAGTGATGGAAGTTTTCAGTCATAGAACTTTATTAATAATGCATATATAGCTTATGGGAAGTGCCTGCAAAATCATAGTCATTACAAGCTGTTAAATATCTAAAAGACAGTCTATGAAGAGGAATGTGAATGATTTGTTAGATAGTGATACACCTTTATTGACTTTTTTTCTGGGCATTGAAGTCACTTGTTTAAAAAATTGATTGCAAATGGTAAAAGGAAGGCAAATTCAATGCCTTCCTTTAGTTTACCAAGTATCCTTAGAAAAGTTTTTCTTTTCAAGCCTCCCCATGTACCTTCTGAAGCCAGGATAAAGGAAGACTTCAGTGAGACCAGGTAACTGAGCTAGTTGAATCATGGAAGGGCATTTAAAATAGCAACATTTCATATATTTTGGTCAATTGCCAAGATACCCTGTAGTAGCAGTATCTCATTATCTTCTTCCATGATGTAGGATTGCTTCATTTTCTGATTTGCATATACTGTATTTGCTTTCATTTCTAATAGAGCTGCAAGTTTCTTAAAGGAAATTCAACAAGTCATTATAACTCCGCAGAAGTGTTTGTTGGCGTTTTGGCAAAATAAATGCACAATGCAAATTGTGATAGGTTGACTCCCTGCAAAGCCTATACTAGGTGTTTTAATTTCTTAGCATCCTATTTCTACCCTCCTGTGTCTGCCTCACATGCCCCATCCCAAGTCCTTAGCCTTCATCTTTCACTCTTAGTGAATTGCCCACACCCTTCCCCCCTGAGCTGCCTAGTATCAGAGGACCACACTCCCTCAGTGCCACCCCATGTTATCCCCCCAGCTGAAATAGTCCACCGTGACCATGTCTTCATCTCACAAAAGTCCTAAGTATATTTAATCTACTTCAAAATTAAATTAGTAAAACCCCGTGCAGTGGCAAGTGCCTGTGATCACAGCTATGTGGGAGGTTGGGGTGGGAGAATCTGTTGGTCCTAGGAGTTTGACACCAGCCCGGGCAGCATAGCAAGAACCCCATCTCAAAAAATAAACAAGAAGAAAACCAAATTTTAATGTGTATGTCTTTTTATTAGAGGGTCTTTCCATGATTCCTTTGCCATCTCTTTCAGGTGCACCATCCTGAATCTCCATTTACAGTTTGCCATTGTCACTGTGACAGCACATATCAGATCATGTTGTAAATATCCTTTTATTTATCTGTGCCTGCAGGCAAATCATGTGCTATGAGTCCATCAAAGGCAAAAAACTGTACCTTTTACACCTGGATTCCTAGCTTTTGGAATATTTTGGTAGTGCCAATAGTCAAAATAATAAAATCGTTTGAACAAATAAGTAAATGAATGGCTATTTAAATGTTTATTTAAATATTTATAGTAAACTGGGCAAGCCAAAAAATTTATCTTCAATACTACAAGTGAAAGGAAGAGATATTTAGAGGTAAAGGAGTTGTTCCAAATCACTAAAATCTCACTGGTTAAATGTCTGCTCTGATATAGGTGAGAGTTTTTCTGCCTTGTTTTATTCCTAATACATAGCACGGGACTTAGTTTTAAAATGCATTTGATGAATACATTTTTGACTAAATAAATAATGATAGAGATAACAATAATGATGACTTATGAAAATGATAGCAAAGTGTTTTTTACTTATCTCCATATCCAGAAAGTTTCTTTTACTTCACCATGTTCTCCACAAGTCTAAAGCATCTAAGGAAGCTTTCTTGGATAACTTTGAGAACCATGGTATTCGCTGGTGCCTTTTTGTTTTTGTATTTGGATACATCTATTCATTTGCTTTTTCCACATTTTATTCTATGTATACTGTCCCTTTTTCTTGGTGCCAGGGAATTTTATTTTTCTACCTCGTAAAACCCATAAAATAAATTTAGTGTTTAACTCTGTGTATCACTAGTATCCACAAATGTTTGGAAGAAAGATGTTTTCAATAGCAATTAGCACCACAAAGGAGGTTCCTTTTTTTAGGAATGTATACTGAGAAATTTTGTTGTGTAACCGTAGAAAAAATTTATTGTTTTATTTAAGTTTTCTTCTGATTAACAGTTACCCAAAACCTGGATTTATCTACCAAAAAAACTACAAAACCTATCAACCCATCATAAAAATTGATGCATGCGTTCTCGCCTAAAAATATAGCCCCAGTTGTTTTTTCCAAAAATTCACAAAAGATCCCTCGGTAGACATTTGCTACCCACAAAGATAAATTATTGATGAAAATTTCTCTAAAAGAGATAGGAAATGTGAAAGGAAAAAGCTAATACTCTTATAGGGAGAAATCAACATAAACAGGTTTAAGGTATACATCATAGAATTCTCTTTCCTTGAACACATAAGTAACATTTCCCCAGACACTGCAGGACTTTTCCCAGAATACTTGAGATTGACGCCAAGGGCTGGATTTCTCAAGTTAAGACTCAATGAATGTGACATCATTGTCATCAATGGCTGAGCCAGTTCCATGGTCTTGGATCAATGCAATAGACTTTTCAGGAATGATCATACAGAGGTCCCAGGAAAAATGAGGAAGAACTGAATAGCAAGTTAGTTATCTTCTCATATCATTTTCCAAAGTCCAGGCTGCCTTCCAGGTCATTAGAAGAAGCTAATAATGCTTCTGCTATGTTCTATTACCTACTACACTTGCTACCACCATGCATATTTGTTAAATGTTTACATGCACATTTCTACATGTAGTATATCTATGTCCTACCACTGTGCACACATTCTCACTTCTGAGATCAGGTGTTTATTTTCCTTCATCTTCTTTATTTTATTTTATTTTATTTTATTTTATTTTATTTTTGAGACGGAGTTTTGCTCTTGTTGCGTGGGCTGGAGTGCAACGGCGGGATCTCAGCTCACCGCAATCTCCGTTTCCCAGGTTAAAGTGATTCTCCTGCCTCAGCCTCCCGAGTAGCTGGGATTACAGGCATGTGCCACCATGACCAGCTAATTTTGTATTTTTAGTAGAGACAGTGTTTCTCCATGTTGGTCAGGCTGGTCTCGAACTCTCGACCTCAGGTGATCCACCCACCTCGGCCTCCCAAAGTGCTGGGATTACAGGCATGAGCCACCGCACCCAGCCCTTTCATTGTCTTTTTAATACTTGATGTACACTTATTCATTCTTTTCAACACATTTTTAATTAATAACACTTCTTTCCTCTAAATGCCAGCTCCTCTGCTTACAATAGAACTGGAAAGATTAATAGGACAATTTTAATCCTCTTGAGGCTTAAACTCCTGGGAGTTCATATTCAAGATATTCCTGCTCCTTTTCTGGGGGGACTGGATACCATGCCCTGCTTAAGTCATCTCACAGACTCAGGCCATCTTTTAGCCTGGATAGAAAATTCCAATTATGCTTTCTACACTGAAAGCACTGCATTGTGAAAGGTCTCATGCTGGCAAGTGAAGCTTCCATGAGGTAGGATTAATTACTTTACTATTCTTTGTCATGATAGTTTGAAATACGTCACCATGTTTCAGACACCAGGAATCAGTTATTCTGGGAGGCTCATAGTGTGCCAAAAGAAGTATTAGGGCAAGCAAAAGATTGCTATGCATTTTGCATGTGGGTTTATATATGGTACCTTATTAATTTCTCTAATAATTATTCCTACTCAATGTTAATCCCATGGTTTGAAGGGACAATGATCTATAAATTCCAGTTGAGCGGGCTACTCATCTAGAGCTCAGATGGTCTTGTCTCCAGTAATTTACAAAATTACTTACAGCTCTAGGTCTAAGTTTAGGATACTACTTGCCGAATTCTAGGCCAAATTGAAGTTCTTTAAAGTAGTAGCAGTCCCTAAACTAAGTATACTTAAGAAATGTCAACCAATCTTTAGATGCTAAATCTGGCTTCTTGAGCTATTTGTCCAATGTTCCTTAGAAGCCCTATTTAACATTAAATGGCTGGAAAGATCAGCAATTTGTTCATATTGGATGCCAGCCAGTCTGCAAGCATTGAGAAAGTGCTCGGCAGACACAGCCGTGCTGAGATACAGATGAGAAGAATGAATGGCAGTGGGATACCCAGATAGCACCTGTTTATCAACCTACGTTGGAGGCGACAGACAAGACAGGGGAGCAGAAGACAACCTTTGATTAATGGTAACAATCATGGCAGAAAGACTAGCGTGTTAACTGTACATACACACACTGCAGTTTTTCTTTTTTTTTATGAGAAGGCTTCATGTTGTCCTCAGATACAATTGCAAATAATAGATTTTCAGCTACACCATTCCACCAAAGTGTTCTGTTAAAATAACCCTTTCTGTTTATAAATGGAAATAAACTTAATCTGCAACTTTTACCAGATTTTGATGAGAAGGGTTTGGCTTTTAACACCAGAACCACATGGCCCTTGTGCCTCATAACATTTTCTCTGCTGATGTATTTAAGTTATTGTTCTCTTCCCCTTTGTTCTGATAATGTGCTCATTGGCAACCATCTGAATCCTAGTTCAGCTTCCTAGGTCCTTTGATGTAGAAAGCGGGTGACTTAAATAGTATCAGAATATTCCCTATTATGTACTGTGAGATAGACTCAAGGGATCATCATCTCAGTAAACACTAATAATGAAGATAAATATGATTTTTCTGGATCCACAATGCAGAGACAGGCCCCAGCTCTAAACTGAGATGATCCCTTTAAAGTAGCATCACCCTATGAAACCTTCTGTGTGACTGACTGACCTCTCTCCAAAAGAATTCTGCATCATCTCTCTATAACTACAACCCTGGGCCACTATAATTATCAAGCAGATTTAGCATTTAATTATTTTCCTATTTAATAATGAGGCAGCTGCTATACTTTCTCTGAACTTTTAATAGATCATAGTACTTTGCTGTTAATCTTGTCTGTTTCAATGATTTCTATTAAAGAGCACAGAATGAGGACACATTTGGTTACATTATTTTACCCCCAAATGATGCTTCACTTTCCTTCTTAAATTCCCACCCCCCACCCCCGCCCGCCATTTTTTACTTCTCCACTATCCATAGAAATACCTACTTTATCTGTCTTTCTTTTTCCTATTGCTTTCATTTATTTATTTATTTATTTATTTATTTTGCCTTTGTTTTTAGGTTGCACTCTTTCTCTTTGGAACTTATTGCTTACATTTTCTTCTCAATACTCACTTATTCCCATACTGGCTCTGCTATTCATGCTATATTTGATTTGCTCATTATCAGCGAACTCACAGTGGACATAATCCATTAAGAACAGAATCAAAAGCAGAAAAAATACCTTAAAACTCCAGCTTATCTGTACATCATATAATGTACTAATAGTTTTTAAATATTTTAAAAAGTCTTAATTTTAGAACTGTCTTAAATATAGCTCAAGAATGAAATATTATGCCTTTAGAGATAGATTCAGTATGATGTTTTTGTCTGATGTAAATACATCATTTACTGTGTGTGCACATTTTTAAGAAGTGGTAAACCAAATATATAAAGTTGGATACAATGATTGCATGTGAAGAGGAGTAGAAGAAAAGCAAAGAAGAATGGTTCTGGGTCATACCTGAGTGGTGTCCAGAAAGAGGTCACCAAGAATTCTCAAAGAGGTCCTTGATAAGCAGGTTTGATTTCAGCATGAAATTTGATTTCAGAGTTAGGCATGGTTTACTCATTTCAACTTATTTATATTCTTTAATAAGTTTGTTGAGCAATGTTTTCATGGGTAGCCTCCCTCCCTTACTTTCTCTCACTTAGGATAAGACAACATGTCCAGCTTTGGGGTTATGCTGAATGTCTTAACCCATTTTTCAAATGTTAGGTTTGGCAAAGCACATATTATGTTTTGCCAAGTGCTTTTCCCCATCATGTGAAACCTCTATGTATTTCAAGGGAAATTTTATCTGCGTGTCTCTGATTTATTCACCCCTAACTCATTAAAATGTCATTTTGAAAATGTTATTATTTGATGTTTAAGAACCCCCATAACACTTTTTTTCTGAACCTTTCATCTGGCAACCAGTGTGTTCATTTGGTCACCACCAAGGAATCCAGATTCTGTTTGAGAAACAGGCTGAGGAAGGCACCCCTTTTGTATCTCAAGAACTTCCTTCAGTCTTCTGGAGGCTTTTACTATAGCTCACCTCTCCCTCCCTCATGCACCACCCAACTTCCACTCACCATTGCTCTCTCTTCTTCCCTGAATTCTATTTATTTGTGTCTTTGATGTAAATATGTTCCTTGTTCTTTGCCTGTCACTGGACTTCAATGAGAATGGCCTTCCTGGTTACTGTCTGGGCAACTTATTAGTGTAATTCAATTTCTGTGTTATAACTTAATTTCAGTCTAGGCAGTGGGGAAGAAAGGATTGCTCAATATTAATAGCCTTTATTGTTGCTGTTGTGTGTGTTCTTTTTCTCTACTCTAGAGTTAAATGGATTTCAAATGTGGAGCTGGATGGGAGAGGTATTGTCATTTGTTTCTGTGTTTCAATGGCTTCTGAACGTCTTACCATCACTTCAAGGCCCTTTGCAATCTGGGCACTGCCTCTCTCTCCTCAAAACCTGTGACTCTTTTCCCTTGTTCATAATATTCTGGCTGCTATGGAATTCTTGCAGTTTTTCAGATGTAACAACTTTGTTCCGACCTGGCGACCCTTGCACTTGTTTCTTTCTGCTTCAACATTCTTCTTCCAGTTCTTTGCTTGGCAAACTCCATCAATCTTGCAAAATCTCAAGTTAACTGGCCATTTCAAAGAATCCATCCATGACTACTTAATCCAGTGTAGGTTCTCACAGAAACTTGTTTTTTTAATCATAGCACATTTTGTAATTTTCACTTATAGAATTATGCCTTCCTTTATTTAACACTTCTGTTCATCCCTAGACTGAACGCTTCTCTAGAAAAGGACATGGCCAGTTAGCATATTATCACATATTCCAAGCCTAGCACAGTGATGGCCTCAACGAATACTTGAATTAATATACATGCTCTTACTTGAGAAAAGGAAGGGCACATGAAATAATGAAAACTTAGAGATGGTTTCTATTAGCATTATTAAATTATATAACTTATTATTGTTACATAACTTATTATTAACAGCTTGAAGATCTGGAAGGATATTTCAGAAAACCTAATTTTGTCTTACCCAAGTAGAATTTTGAAAGACTAAAGAGCTTTTAGAGTTTTTCAGCAGTTTAAGGAAAGCCCAGCTTGATCAATAGAATTATTCCCCCAAAGTCTCTGTCCTTTGTTTTAAAACAAGAAAACACTGTATTCTCACAATGTCTTTCATGCTCAAAGCCCTCACAAGTATTAATTAATCCACAAAATGATATCTGGCTCCAAAAGGTAGAATCTGTGACTTAGGGTTTATCTGCAAAATCCTGCTTTGCCCCCAAGCCATGGCAACTTCCTGAGCTCTGTCCTCAAAATCCTCCTAGCTCAGGAGGTAGCAGATGATTCTGTAAAACCTGCCATAGGCTTTTGACTCCTGCAGAGTTATCCACAGACATGTCTTACACTCTGTTGATAAAAATAAACAAGATAAAGATTTAACATGTTATAAACAGGGTTCTTTTTCTTGAATGTTTCTTTAAGGGGAAAAGAAAAAGTACCCTGAAAATAATTAGGTCTCATGAACAGTTACAATATAGAATATACAAGATCAGGAAACAAATGCATATTGATGTATTTGATGATTCATGTACAAAACTGTTGTGATATTATAGCACTTTCTAAGCAACCACACTGATTCTCAGGAAATGATTTCCGTCTCTTCTACCGAAACCCTATGGATTTACATACATGTGGCATAAATAACATCATCTGTCAGTGTAGTTTCCACCCTGAAATTTTATATTCAGATTAGGAATGTATTTTGGCCAATATTCAAAAGAAATAAATGCTTTGTTCTGTTTAACCATGCTGTTTACAATCTATTTTCTTAAAAGGAACATTAAGAGAGGAAGCATGACTCCCAAAGGGTGTTAGCCTCTATGAGAGCATCCAAAATGGCCGATTTCATTTTATAAAGTGAATAATTGTCCTACAACATGGTGGACCTAATAGGATACTTTGATAAATTTTGGCCCAAAGCCAAGGTCTCTCCTGTTTCCTGGAGAATGTTTAGTAGAGTTATCTGAATATGAGATATAAAGGAATTGAGATTTATATATCCCAACGTTTTAGAAATAAATAAGCCTGAAGATCCATACAGTAGAGATGATGGATAATAACTCCAAAGGAAAGAATGTCATTAATTCTCAGAAGTATTTTCCTGTATATTATTTCATATATGATAGCTCATCCTGGTAGGTACGGCCAAGGAAACTACTGCCAGGACTCCTGGATGACTCTGGAAGCCACCCTAAGGCATGGTGGAGGTGAGGAGAGTTGGAGAGATGAAGTGGGAACATACCAGAGTGCAGAAAGAGTATGTGAGTCCTGGTAAAAAGAACACAGTATTAGATTAATCAGATGTGAAGAAAACTTCATAGGTTCTGAAAAATAATTCAAGTGTTAGTGTGAACGATAATGAATGGTCTATAATTAATCAGATTTTCTGTCTGGGGGAATGGGTGATTATTGGGGCATTGCTCATCAATATAGATAATTCATAAATAAGAATTTGGGATGAAGATAATGTTTCTGCCTTTAAAATAACGGTAAGTAAGAAATTCAATTCAAGTAGAGATTGATGGATAAAAGTTGAATGTTATGCATGTTCACAAGACACAGCAAGATAAGCGTTCAGAGACATGATCCAGGAAAACCCAAGTCAAGACTAGGAAGTAAGCTGATTGGTAGTTCCAAAAGTTTTTAGAACTCATGGCACTGTGTGTGTGTGAGTGTGTGTGTGTGTGTGTGTGTCAATGAGAGAGGGAGAGAAGGAAGGAAAAAGAGAGAACAGAAAAATATTCAGGTATGCAGCAAAAAAGAGATAAATTGCAAGGTAAAAAACTTTTTTATTATTGTTTTTGCTTCTGTTTAGCAGGACTTCCTGATGTTACTTTTCCAAGGTCATTGGGGCTAAAATAGAGTATTGGGCAAATAGATCTGTTATCTATTACTATATTATCTATAATTAGTGATATTCAAAGTGAGTTTCATTTATTTAGAACTGAGGCTGCAGAGAAACCCTACTATATGCAAGTAAATCAACAAATAGCCTTAAGAGTAGGCAGGTAAATTATGAAAACTATTTCTGAATATTCTAATGGTTCTTCTGATATTAGCTTATGCTTGATATAGTGGCATAGAAAATACACAATTAAAATATATAAAAATTATTAATTTTTTAAATACCCATAATTTGGATTTTATATATATTATAATTTTTTATGTAAAAAACTTTGGGGCACCTTTAGGCCCTGTTGAAATATAAGTGCATATATATTTTATGTATAAACATACAGACACACACACAAACACAGACATTTACTGAGCTCCATTTTCAGCCTAAATTTTGCCATTTTCCATCAACTACTTCAGAGCAAACTTCTTATGTGTTATTTTTACAAAATAATCCAGCTCTTCATAATTATTTTTGTACTTTATTTTCTGTGTAATCCAAATTTATTTAAAATAAAACCAAACAAATAAAGCATTTATTTTCCTATTTATTGGAGAACTACAGTGTGCCAGTCTTTATACGAAGTTTTAATAGTAAAACAATAAATAAGACATAGTCCTCCCTTCAAATAGCTTATAGCTCAGTAACAGCAATAAAGGAAATAGGCAATTTTAGTGTGATGGGGCTGGAATAGAGTCAAGACCCAGCTGCTATTGAGAGACAGATCAAACGGCTATCTAATTCAAATTTAAGGAATTAGAGAAATCCTTCCTAGAGAAAATGCTCTCTAAGTTGAGATCCACGTAATTAATTTTGAAAACAATCTATTAGTATATCTAATTATATTGAAAAATTGGCTTTCACTACAAATGTTAGGCATATATTTATTAATATCTGCAACTAGCAACATTGTTTTAATAAACTTTTAATTTCTTGTTACATCAATTCACAAGCATGTCTTTCCTGAACAAGTACTAGTGCCAAAAGCAATCTAAGTAGAAGTACGATATAATAAAGAAAATTACAAGTCATGGCCTCTAACTTCAAGACATTTACAATCCAGCCATGGAACAAGTCTATTACCTATGGAATAAGAGTCAACAACACAAAACAACATATGATCATGTGCTGGGATGAAAGGACTATAATTGCTACAGGAAATCCAAGCTCCTTCAGGGTAAGAGCCATGTCTTAATCATGTTACTATTCCTGGCTTGAGGGTATGTGTTTGAGAGAGGATAATAAATAATGTAAATTGGGGACCATGATGCTATAGAAAATTTGAAAATGAAATAATGAAAGTACTATTGAAAGAAGGCTGCTCTGGAATTGCTGCCTAGGATCAGTGGGGGGGATGATAGAGTATGATAAGGTCAGAAGCATTTCAAGGCTTGGGTGGGGGTTTGGGGGTGCACAAGGAGAAGCATGTGGGCACCACAACCATTGAGACATTTCATCAGAAAATGATGACTTATCCAAAGGGCCAGGGAGAAAATAAAGAACATAAAGAAAATGTGTTCTCATCCTAGATATATGTTTGCTACTAATAGGAATGGGCTCAATGGAAAGAGGGAATCAGTTTGAGAAGGCACTGATGAAGGGTTCAACTTGAGGGATTTCATTTCTGTGATGATAGAGATGACATCCTAGAACAAATGACTAATTCACAGGAGAGAAAGTATACAAGCATAGACCTGTGTATTACAAGCTTGGAAGTGAAAACAAAAGCCATTAAATTTTCATTATGCCTTCATTCAACACATATTTACTGAGTCCTTAACATGTTCTAGCAATTATTGTAGTCATGGGAATGAAGTAATGAACACAGAAGTCAGTGTCCTTGCCCTCATAGAACTAAAATTCTAATGGAGTGACAAACTAACAAAAATAAATGCTGTAGTGTGCCATCTGGTGGTAAGGTCTATAGAGTAAATTAAGTTAAAAGAAGTGTGGATGGAAATGGTGTGGTTTCTTGTTTGTTCATTTGTAGGTTCCTGTTTTTTTTTTTTTTTTTTTAATCTCTCTCTGCACAATCTTGGCTCACTGCAACCTCCACCCGCAGGGTTCAAGCGATTCTCCTGCCTCAGCCTAACAAGTAGCTGGGACTACAGATGAGTGCCACCACACCTGGCTAATTTTGTATATTTTTAGTAAAGATGGGGTTTTACCATGTTGGCCAGGCTGGTCTTCAACTCCCGACCTAAAGTGAGCCACCTCCTCAGCCTCCCAAACTGCTGAGATTACAGGCATGAGCCACCACACCTAGCCCCTATGGGTTTTGTTTGTTTGTTTTTGTTTCATTATTTTTTTTTAAGAGAGATTAGGGAAGACCTATTTAAAAAGGTGATATTAGAGCAGAGATGTAAAGCAAAGGAACATATGAGATATCCAAATCTACCTGGGGTAGACTAAAAGCCAGGGAGGATTTTGAGTCAAGGAGTGATGTGAGATGGACCGTATGTTTGTTTCTCCTTAAAATTCATATGTTGAAATCCTAAACCCCAATGTAATGTTATTAGGAGGTAATTAGGTCATAAAGGTGGAGCTCTCATGGATAGGATTAACGCCTTTTTAAAAGGGACCCCAGTTCTCTTGCCCTCTTTTTGCCATGTGAGGATACAAGAAGTCAGCTGTTTGCAACCCAGAAGAGGGCCCTCACCAGATCCTGACCAGAATGGAATGCTGATCTTGGACTTCCAGCCTCTAGACCTATGAGAAATAAATTTCTGTTGTTTAAAAGCCGCCTTGTTTGTGGTATCTGTTGTAGTAACAGACTGACTAAGATAAGAAACAAAATCTAATTTACATTTTAACAGGATCACTCCTGCTGTTGTGTTGAAAATAAACAGTAGAAAGCGAAAGTGGGTAAACAGGGAGACTATTTCAATAAACTGGGTGACAGATGATAGTAATGGTGGTGAGAAATGAACTGATTCTGGGTATATTTTGAAGACAGAGCAAACTGGGTTCTTTGGTGTTCATTTATGTTATGACAGAAACAAGGGAAGATGACTTTTAGTGTTTTGACTGAAGCACCTGGAGGAATGAAGTTAGCATCTTGTGAAATGGAGAAGACTTGTGAAACGGAAAACGGGTTTGGGCAAAAATCGGGATCAGTTTCAGATATGCTAAGTTTAGGATGTATATTAGAATTGTGTGTAAAAATGCCAGAATTTATAGTACTGAAGTTCATGGCTGTGGTCCATGCTGGAAATAGAAATTTAGAAGTGGCTAGTGTTACATGGTCTAAAGCTACAACACTGAATGAGATGCCCTAGGAAATTACTATAGAGAGAAAAAATAAAAAATAAAAACTGAGCTCCAAAATGAAGAGGGACCAGTAAAGGGGATTGAAAAGAGGTGGTTCTCCAGCTAATTGGAGAGCCATGAGAAAGTGGTTACTGGTAGTCATGTGAGGAAAATGTTTCTGTTTAATAAAAAAATTTAGATTCAGTGGATATATGTGCTTATTTGTTACATGGATATACTGCATACTGGCGGTTGTTGGGCTTCTAGTGTACCAACTACCCAAATAGTGAGCATTGTTCCCAATAGGCAATTGATTCAAGAAGAGAACTATCAATTGGGTTAAATGCTCAGATGGACCTACTGAAGAGAGAACTGGGAAGTTACTGATGGATTGAACATGGAGGCAATCGGTGACCTGGATAAGAGGTGAATGATTGAGATAAAAGCCTAAATAGAGTTGGTTCAAGAGAAAAAGGGAGGGCAGAAATTGGAAACAGCAAAGGTAGACAATTATTTTGAGAAATTCTTATCCTAAAGTAAAGCAGAGTAACAAGAAATAGCTGGAGTGGGGATGTGGGATCTGGAACATGAAAAGCAATAGAAAAGAGCAACACTGCAGTAAAAAAAGAAATTATTTTTGGTGTTGAGGATGGGACATCCGAAAGATAACAGGGATGAAATAGCTAGATATAGACAGGAATACAGTCATCATAGTGCAATATCCTGTAGGCCAATAAGACTGGAAGCATATTGACCAATATGAAATATAGCAGGAAAGACAAGTTGAATATTTATGGAGGAAAAGCACATTGTATTTATCAAAAAAGAGGTCATTAAAAGAAAGAAGTATCAGAACATATCGGAAAGGTTGGTCTTAGGTGTTTTTAAGGTATATATAATACTTTATTCATTCATGTTATTTACAATATTTCAGGTACTCTTTTAGTCACTAGGATATAACAATACACAAAACATGGAAAAAAGTGCCATTCTCATGGATGTTGAGTCTATTAATTTTTTTGAAGACAACAACAATAACAAAAAACTATCAACATTTACAATAAGCCCCCTGTAGTCTCTGGTTCCTATTATTCACATCCTTATGTAATCCTCTCCCCTTGTGTGAAGTAGACTTAATGACTTACTTTTAACCAAAAGAATATGGCAAAGCTGATGGCGTATTGCTTTTACAATTAGGTTACAAGAGATTTTGACTTCCATCTTGCTAGCAAACTCTCCCTCTTGCCTTCTCATCTTGGATGCTTTGAAAAAGCAAGCTGTTATTTTGAAGAAATCTATGTGGCAAGGAAATAAGGGCAGCCTTTGGCCAACATTCCTGGAAGAACTGAACCCAGCCAACAACCACATAAGTGAGCTTGAAAGCAGAACTTCCCCAGTCAAGCCTTCAGATGAGATCTCAATTCTGGCTGACACTTTTGTTGCAACGTTTTGAGAGACTCCAAGCTAGATCCCTCTACTAAGTGATGTCCCGATTCCTGACCCACAGAAAAATGAGATAATAACCTATGCTGTTCTAAGTTGCTGAGTTTTGTGGTAATTTATTTTGTATCAGTAGATGAAGAATATAATGACTTAAACACTCACCAGTTGTTCCAATGGAGGAATGACATCTTTCAAGATATGCTGTGAATGATTCCTTCTGTGTCGGGATATCTGCAAATATATTGACATTGGATATTATTACATAATTTTTCTTGATACAGTTTAGTAAGGATACACATAAAATAACCTATTTAATGTTATTCAAGCATGTGAATTAAGTAGATATAAAATGAGAAGTAAATGTTTTGGACATTGACTAATTTAAATAAAATATGTACTCAAAGATGGCTGGCTGCAAGCACATCTCAAACCCAATTCTCTTCTTACCATGTAAACTTGACACCCTTTCTTCAAATGTTGAAGTCTGTGTTCTCTCATGTGAACCTGGGCAGACCTTATGCCTGCTTCAATCAAAAAGTACAGCAGAAGTTCCACTCTATGACTTCAAAGATTGGAACACAAAAATGTCATACATTCTCCTGCGTCCTCTGAGAACCCTCACTTTTGGAAAATATGTTGGAGGAAACCCAAATCACACCCACAGAGTGAGCACAAGGAAAGCCTTACAGGTTTCCAATTGATAGAAAGGCTGAGGTTCCAGCAGACAGCCAGCATCAACCACCAAGCTTTTGAGCATAAAGAAGTCCTCTACCCTTCCCAGGCTCTGGTAATCATCATTCTATTCCCTATCTCTATGAGATCATTTGTTTTATAGCTCCCCCAAATGAGTGAGAACATGTGAAATAAGAAATGATAAATGCTCAGGTTAATGAATACCCCAATTACCCTGATTTGATTATTTACATTGTAGACGTGTGTTAAAACATTATACTACCCCATACATATATATACCCATAATGTACCCCTAATAATTAAAAATAGAACGTTAAATTTAAAAAGAGCCCTAGCCTGGGCAATATAGTGAGACTCCAACTCTACAAAAAAATTTTTTTAATTAGCTAGGCATGGTGGCACACACCTATAGTCAGTCCCTAGCTACCCCAGAGGCTCAAGTGGGAGAATCACTTGAGCCAGGATTTTGAGGCTGCAGTAAGCTATGATCACAAAACTGCACTCCAGCCTGGGCAACAGAGTGAGACTCTACTCTAAAAAAAAATAAAAATTAAAAAATTAAAAAAAAGAACTCCCGATGATTGCCTTTTGGCCATTGAGTTTCCCCCAACCTTCAAACGTCCCAGAAGAGAACTCAAATATATTGTTGGGTAGAAACAAGCTACTCCTGTTGTGCTTCATCTGAATTTTTGGCCAGACTCTAAGCATGATAAAAACATTGTTTCACACCTCTATGTTTCAAGGTGATTTGTAACTAGGACAAAATATTTCATATTGAAATTTTTTTGTTGATGATGTGAGCTCAGCTTTTTCAGTATCAATATTCTATTAAGTCTCATGTCTTCTATTATTAACCAGATGTGTTTAAATACTCAAAAATCACACTTTTTATGTGCTTTTAGAACAAATTAAAATAAATCTTAATGTTCTTTTTCCTGAAGAAGCATAATAGACAGATTCTACAATAAAACATAAAGAAAATTTATAATAAAATCTTATACTGTTTTATAATTTAATCAGAAACTCTCATTAATATTGTTTCATATTTACTTGGAGAGAGAGAAGGAGGGAAGAAGGGACATGAGGAGGATGAGAGAGAGAGAAGTGTAAGAAATTAAAGAAATAAAGCAGACCTGAGTACTATGTCTAGGAAAGGACTTTATTATTTTTGGTTCTGGTTACTGGCACATACAACTGACTGAAGGAATTAGATCAATGTCTGTGAAGATTTTGAGGGAATTGTTTTACCAAAAAAAAAAAAAAAAAAAAAAAAATCAGAATCCTGGCCTAAAAAAATCCACGACTCTATACAACCTGGAACCCCACATTTGCTCTATGAAAACTGGGTTATGAAGAATGTAAAAATCTAAGGAGATAATTTTCCCCAATGTTCACTTCACAGGTGGCCTATGGAAGATAATTGAGAAGGAAGAGACTCCAGAAAGCAGGGCCAGAAACCCTGGAGAACAGTGGCCATGGGGAATTTCAGAAAGGAGAGCCGGGGACTGTCTCGACTTTGAGGGAAGTTGTCTCACAGAGACTGGCCAGTAGGATTTAATTATTGTTTTGGTCCCAGTGACTGCTGGCTGTTTACCTATTTTTCCTTTGACAAATTAGAAAGGTTTTTGTTTGTTTTTCCCAGGTACCAAGTTCTTGCTCCATTGTTGTCTGTTGGACGTGGTGGGGAAAGTGGGACAGAGCTTATATCTCAAGCTCTAAACCACTTACCTGGGCTGTCTCCCCACCCCTCCCGCAAAACCTGGACTTTATGGAGAGAGCTGTTTATCACCAGAGATTCTGAAATTTGAGCTTGTCGCTGTAACTGGATGGGACTTTAGGCTGTGTCCGTTGGGGAGGTGGATAGATGGTGTAAACGGCTATATGGTGAAGAGTATGGCCGTTCACCAAAATTGTATCCTCTTTTCTAGATGCTACATTTCTCAGCCTACCTTGCAGTTAGGAGTGGCCATGTGACTAGTTCAGATCAAGGGATGTGAGCAGAAACAATGCCAGCCACTCCCTGGCTAAGGCTATTAACCAGGGAGTGTTTCCCCTCCATGTCCTCTCTTTCCTCATACCCTGGCTGGGAAAACAATGAACAAGGCCCTACAGAGGGATGAAGATGCAAGATGGAAGGAGTTTGGGCTCTGAATCACCATGTGGGGAAACCATACATAGACCAGTAAAGCTCACTTTGTTTTCTTTAGTAAATTTTTATTGTGGAATAATTTTATACTTAAGAGAAAAGTTGCAGAGGGAGTTCCTGCAGAAAACTTCCATCTAACTGTTACGTAAGTGAGAATAAGCTTCTATTTTTTGGAACCTTCATCTATTTTAGAGGATTTTACAGCTGCTGGCATTACCTTAAATATGTTACCCATAGTTGATGCTCAATTAACATCTAAATGAAAGGTCTTATGCATAAGGAAACTGAGGGCAGAATACTTAGTTAATGGGAGTGATTGTAGAAACCCAAAATTCACACTTATTAATTATCCACTGATACTTCAGCTTCTTGTCAGGAGTGGAAGAATATATGCATTTTGTATCTAAACCTCTTTAAAAACAGAAATTTATTTTATCTTGCTATACATTTAGAATGTACTACTCTTAATTACTACTCATTATACTAAGATTTATACTCTCCACTGAAAATTTCATACATATGTCGTATATTTAACTTTCAAGAGTGGAAGAGTTCCAAGATGGAAGGAGTTTTCCTGTTCTATTTCCTTAAAACCCAACTAGATTCCCATTCTTAGGACAAAAGTAATTCTCCTGGAAAGTAAAGAACCTCAAGTTTTAAGTGTTAGAGAAGTAGCAAGTAAATGTCTCCACAATATTGATGAGTGGGCACTTGGCCTTTAACTATGTCAGTCGCACCATTTCTTCTATGGCTAACTCCACGCCCTCTTTCATCTGACCACTACTAAATTCTTATGCGCATACAGACCCACTTGCCTCTAAATATTCCCTTACACTCACCTATAGAAAGCTTTTATTTAAGGCAGTGTTTGGAAATGTGTGGTGTACATATTATTAGGAGCATGAGAGATTATTTTAGCTGATGAGTGTTTTCATTGTAATGATTCATAAAATCCTAAGGTTTCATAGAAAAATGTATCACAGCAAAACCATTTACTAGTGATATGAATATATTTTATTTTAAAATAAAGCTATTTAAGTTTAAATAATATAATTAAATAAGTAATTTATGGTATGAAATATGGAAAAAACTCACAAACATAGCAAGTGAATGACTGAAGTTTGGGAAACAAATTTAAATAAGAAGACTCAAAATAGAAACTGGGCGCATACTTATTTCACCCTTAAAGGGGCCCGTTGAGTCCATGGTACAAATGAGAATGCAAATTGAGAAATTTATACGAAGATAATATTGTATGCTAACATTTATTGAGTACTTATTGTCTGCCAGGCATGGTTCTCTATGTTTTTCATTTATTGGCATGTTTAATTCTCACCCAAACCTTAAAAGGTTAATAATATTAACCATTTTTATAAGTATCGAAGTGTAAATACAGTTTAAGTAACTTTGAAAATCCATAGCTAATGAAAGGCATAGGTGGTATTTTAACCTAGATCTAAGAATAAGCTCAGCTATGACACTTTATTGTTTCTCCAGCAATATAAGAGTGTGTGTGTGTGTGTGTGTGTGTGTGTGTGTGTGTGTAGGCAGTCACTACATTCTTGGGGAACTACAAAGTTGAGAGCCTGCGTGTGTGTGCATAAAAGGATATTTCTAAGGTAGAATTTAGAGTCAGACTTATGAATTTGTACACATTTATACAGGATGCTAGAAATCAGGTTCAAATTTGTTGTGAATCATCTTAATACTCCTTTAGGGGAAGTAATATTGCTGATCATTCCTAAATCAATAAACTAGCCAATCTATCATTTTCAACCAGGTTATGAAGATGTTGAAAAAAGAGAGCTTTCATCACCTGTCTTTTGCTTTAATGTTGTTCTCAGTAAAGCATTAGACCAAGAAATATGTGATCACTCCAAATCAGATTATGTTGACTGAGACTTATGACTTAGGAAATTCTGGATCCAAAATGGCTTAACTGTTTTGCATGGATATCAGGAAAAATTAGGATATTTCAGGTTGTCTTTACATAATATACTTACTTGAAATAATAATTATAAAGAAAACTTGGGTCAACCAAAATCTCATCAAGTAAGTTTGAAGGGAGAAAAGTCTCTCCTAAGCCATAGTATAAATAACAGAAAATGTTATAGTACTTATAGAGATATTGATTAATAGCTTATTATTATTACTATCTGACAATTTTACAAATTATTATGGGACATGCGCTTGACAAATATTCCAGCTTAAAACATTAGATGTCCTTATGAACCATTTATTTATACCCAGAGAACATTTCACATTTAGTACATCCATATGTCAGTAATTTCTAATAGTAGGTGATCAAAATATACTTGTTTGTTTGTGTTATAAAATCTCTACTACCAGTATTGCAGAGAGAATTTCATTTTAAACAGTTTAAATTCTTCGTCAACAATCTCAGAACTTTTAAAATGTATCTGATATCAAAACCCTACATTTTATTCTTCAAGTTGCTTAGATTAAGTTTCAGAATGCTGACAAAGGAGAGTTCCAACATTTGATCTTCAATCCTTTTTGCTTTTGCTAGAATTGTTCATTAATTAATGAATTTTGAAAACTTGAATAGAAGAATAACATTAGCAGTAGCCTGATACAACTTTATTTCAATAAATTATTTTCTCTCGAAAACAGAAGCATTTCTGTAAAGCTTCTGAGAAGCTTTAATGTATTATGTTTATGCGTGTCTCTTTTATTTTGTTTCCAAATGTTTTTATATAGTATATAGGTCCCCCCTCTAAACAGAAGAGAACATGTATGTATGTCTATTGCATAATTAAATATTCACAGCCTCGTTTATTTTGCTAGTTCTTATATTTATAAATGATGGAATGTTGGTTTCAATATCATGCTAAAATTCCCATTTGAAAAATTTTGTGAATTTCTACCTCTTAATTTACTTGCAATATTTTAGAAAAAGAAAAGGGGCCCTGACAATTCTGTTTCTCTGACCTGTTTATTAAGCGTTTCATTCAAGGTGGCATAATTATGCCTTAAATTATTTTTATTACAATATTCTGCATATTAAGCAACTGAGTTTTCCTGGTAAATATTTGAACTGATGGTAACCCTTCTTTTGGGGAGAAAAAAAAGTCCGACCTTATCTTTTACTACGTGTGGGCAATCTTGTTTTCAATGGCGCTATTTCCTATTGAATTATCACGTCCTGCAAATAGGAACGATTTGTAACTACCATTGAAAAAACTTGAAATATAAAATTCTTCTGACTTGGATTATTTTGAACCTAGTATTACTGAAAATCTGTGTTTTTCCTTATTTATCACCACCCACCACTCTCTCCCTTTCTACTTCTGTTCTTCCCCTCCCCAGGTACTTAGCTTTCTAATTGTGCAAAGCAAAATGGAGAAAGATAGTATTCTGAAAATATAATGCATATTTTCCTTCAAATTCCTCTTTGTTCATATTAGGATACGGTTCATAATTAAGTTTTTCGGATATCTTTTTCTCCAAAAAGAGGAATTAAAAAGTCAGTTTTTCAAAGTGTCTTCATTTTTTCTCCCATTCCTTTTTCATTTTTATCTATTTAAAGGATATGAAACTGATGGGTGGGATTAGTATGTGATATATTACATACTGTAAAAATACCAGAATTTGGGCATATTATTTTCCTTGTGTAGGAGGGTCTACTATGAAAGTTATACATAAACATGAAACATTCCACATAGCTCTGATTTTAAATAGATTACCATTTTTGATGAAAGTTTATATCTTGTGGCTTAGAATTGAAATAAAATCACTTGAAGAAAAGCATTAGTTTGTTCCAACATTTTCACAGACATGTACGTTTCTGAGGCGTACCTCCCATTAGCAACGTCCCTGGATACTTGGATGAAAAGCAGAAATAAATCTGTGGTTAAGTTTAGTTTTTGTCTCTACAGTTTCTCAAAAGTTTTTTGGTGTATCCCAATTCTTACATTCAAATCTTCATTTGTTTTGCCAAATTCTATTTCTTAAAGCTATTACAATCAGAAATTAAGGAAAGTTAGTGAAGCTTTTTTTTTTCTTTACAGTTAATCTTCTAATTTTAACTATTTGTGAACACATGTAAAATTTATCTACGTCCCAAAATTATTTTAACACTACCTAAATGCACCTTTTCATAATCCTAGTGGGAGCCAATGTCATAAACCAAAGAAAGATGCAATTTTTCTGTTTTGTTCCTTATTAATGTATGATAAGTAAATTGTTTCACAATTCCACTTTCCTCCATCTGCCCACAATATCATTCAGTTGCCATAGTGGACATCCAGAAGCAAATATTCTCTCATTTTTGGGGGGAGGGGGGCTCTTCCCTAAGCCTCTTTTGATTGTATATTATTGTCAGTCAGAAATCTGACACTCTCTTACTTTCTTTTTTATCCCCGGCACAAAATGAAAGGAAATGATTCAAAAACCTTCTTGAGGACAAATAAAAGTTTATCAGCTTTTAAAAAAATGTGTGGATTTTTTTTTTATAAACATCTGCGTCACCTGCAGTGCCCACCAGCCTCTCACTCCTGGCGCAAGTCTAGCTGAGTTAAAGTCAGCTTCAACCACATTTTCCTATATCCCAGATAGCCAAAAGGAAGCGTTTGCTAAAATGATTCTAACTCCTTAATATTCTTTCTCTGCTTTACTTAGTCCCAAACACATGTTCCACAAAGAAAATCAAACTGCGTCGTGACCTTACAATTTAAATAAAAATTAGTTATAGATAATACACACATTTTCTTGCTTACTGCTGAATACCATTCCCTTTAGCTTTCCCCTATCTTTTTTGTATATTTTCACTAGCTCGTTTCTCTCTAACAGTTTTCTCAGACTGAGAGGGGTTGTTCATATGGAACCTGGACATACCACAATTTTTAGCCTTCAAATCGGCTTTTAAGATAAGAACCACCAGAGCCAAGAAACTCAGAGATGCCTAAGTAATATAATTTTCTTGGTTTTTCTCTGTAGAATCACGTAGTTTTTAGCCATGAATTTCTAAATTGATATAATGAGAAACTCAGGGCCAAATTAGACATATAAACATTTTATTCTACTCATAATATTACTAATGGTATTAGATCTAAGACATTATATAATTCATCAAAGCCAAAGCTATAGTTCCTACGATTAGCAGATAAAATAACTTATTAATCTCTTTCACTCCCAATAATATAAGCACTTACTCTCTTGATATAAACAAAATGAAATAGTTTAGGGAGTAGATTAAGAAAACATAGGTGGGTAATCTTGAACCAAACTGGTATTTTCTCCACAACTAAAGTCATATGTTATATTTAAAATAAAAAGATTTAAGACAACAGAAAACAATACCAAGAACTACCACACAAATACCTCATAAGAAAGCAACATAGAAAATAATTAAGGATCTGAATGTTAAAATTATCTACCGATTCCTAACCAAATAAAGCAAATCATGGTCAAATCACCATTTGGCTATGTTTGGCAGAAACAATTTCTGTCTAATTTAATGATGTTTAACTGTCTGGAAATTCTTAAAAAATTAGAATCAGGCTTTATTTTCAGTCTCAAATAAAAATGTTTCTTTCATTGCCCAGAAAGGCTTTCGTTGAAATAGGAAGTTTACTTCTTACTTCTTCAAGTGTATGTTCCACTACTGAAGAAGAAATTCTCTTTTGTGAAAGCTCTGATCCACGATAGATCTAATTTAATCCATGATATGTCAAGTTTGACAAAGATATCTACCCACGGTCAGCTGTCAGTAGTCTACTGACACCTTTCTTCATACATCACTATTTCTTCATGCAAAGGTGGAAAAGTGTTAACTCATTGAAAGTGGTCTGCCTATGTTGAAAGGTCACTTTTAACAGCATTGTGGGAAGCCAAGCTTTGAACAATTATAACATTCTTTCAAGAATTAACAGGTTCTCAATCAAAGATTTAAAATAAGCATATTGAATGTCCTCAGTATCTTTAGTCAATAGCGAATAATTGTATCCTCCCAGTTTCCTTTCTTCACTTATTCTTTGAGGTTTTCAGAGACCCTAAACTCACCTTCTGCTGCCGAAAAAGCAGGTTTAGTTCTGAAGGTTAATCCAACTCAGCAGGATTGAAGGATGGCACTTTTCCTTGGTCGTAAGTATGTTGGCTCAGGCCAGACAGCTGTTAGGACATTCTCCTCTGGGAATCGTGCCCTCAACACCCACCGTTGATGCACATACATGGTCTACTGGCTGCCGACTTCCATGCCCATCTGCTCAAATGGCATGGTGCCCACTCACAAGTTGGCTGGATTCTTGCCCTTAGTGTGTAGGTGCCAGGCAATGATGGGTTTAGATGGGCAGCCTGCATAATACTACAAGTGACAATTTTTTTTTCTTTTTTTCTTTGTACAATATCTGTCCTCTGTGCTTCCCTGAAAGAGAAACTTATGTTTCTCCACCTTCGATTATACCTGTGGACACATGTGGCCTTGCACAGGTATGTCCAAATGTATCCAACCTGCCACCAACAGTAAGATGAAAGGGAAGAATTCACAGAGCCCCACATGACAAGTGCTAACACTGAAATGGGTTGGATTGTGAAAATCCTGACCACCTGGAGTCTGTCAGAAGATATTTACCATGGGTGTAAGTACAGCAGACCTCTCATAGATAGCAGTGGCATCAGGAAGCAGCTTAAGTTACAGCACTTTTGTCTGTTGCAGTTCCAGCACAAATCATTTGCCTTGCATTAAAAAGGCACATACAACAGCAAGGGAAATAAATCAGGCAAAAAGAAAAAACTTAATGGGAACACAATTTATATGTTCAATGAAGGCAAGGGTACAAACTAGGATATTCAGACCTCAGAAATAACCCTGACTGGAGGTCTTAATGGAAAGAAAAAGAAACAGAAATAGAAATAGCATCTCTCTTTCTAATATACAGCAAACCCATGGAGAGGAATAGATTGGCATAGGAGGTTGTGACTTTAATGATCCAAAGCATATGAATGCTTGTTAGCAGACAGCAGACAGACATAAGTAAGAACAACAGTAATGGCTGCATCTGCAGCCTGGCCTATGGCACTAAAACCAATCAGGCAGCATTGGAGAGCTGTGCCGGAAGGTATGTTAAAGCCGTGCTTTCCTTGTGTGTTTATTTAGGGGTGATTGAATTCAGGGTGTTGTCAGTCTGCCTTGGAGAATGGTTATCCAATGTGTAGGCATGATCTTTCTCTCTGAATATGCTCTGTTGAGTCAGTTAGTTATGTGTGACTACTTGATCTGTCCTAGTCTTTATACAGTGCCAACATTCTCCAGTCCAAGTTCCAAAGGAACAGGGCCTAAAAACTTTTGGCTCCAGAATCAAATTAGGCTTCTCTGCTTCCCTAGCCAGAAGTGCATAAATACCCAATGGCCAAAACCAAAGAATTTGACATTGTGGAATGAATAGAGCTGTCGTATACCACTAAAGTGTAGAAATATCTGCTGTTTGAAGTCAAGACTAGTTCAACATCTTCAGTAATCAGAACAGACTTCTTTGGACACCTTTATGGGTTAGTCTGGCTTTTGATTGGAAATGTTTCTGGCAAGCTGTTGATTCCAGATATCAGAAATGTAAGAACATACGGTTTATAAGAAAAAGTCTGCCGTTTTTTTCTGTCAAAAAAATTCTTCAAGGCAGCACATTTTTATAAAAGATGGGTCCTTCATTTACCTCCAGGTTAGCACCACTTACTTAGATGTATTCTAAAAGAGAACTAGTCAAAGAAGAGGTAAATCGGTATAGTTGAAAAAATATTAGTTGAAGCTAAATTGGGAGTTAGCTCAGGAGTTTCTGGTGAAAATAGAAAAAAGAATGACTAGATTGCTCCAAAACTCGTTAATCTGATTGCTGTGGTATGATTTAGCTATCAAAGTTCCCTGATAAATCATTTCTCTCACAACTCGTCACATCCCAAGGTTATAACAGTAAGAATCACATACAACTAATCTCTTGAAAATGAAGAAAAGCAGATGTCCTATCAAGGGACCCTTGAGGGCAAGGGGCATGTTTTATTCATCTTTAAATCTGCAATACTTAGCATAGTGTATAACACTATATTGGAATTGGCCTTTCAACCTTTATATTGCACCTTTTTATACATGTGACCTATTATTTATTTGAATTCACCACAAACTTCAATAGCTTTACCCTAAGATACCTTGTTAGAAACATATTCATCATTCTTTTTAAAATATGAACCAAGTCAGTTGTAAGCCTTTTCCAGGTGGACTTCCATAATTTCTCGTAGGAGCTTTGACATCTACTCTTACTGAAATAAGATTGAATTTTCAAAATGACCCCCCAAAAAGGAGTCTTTAATTGAAATAACTGATCCTACTTTGGATACTAGTTCCTTGACCTGTGTAGCATATATAATACTTGGGGCTTATGTTCCTCTTCTAAAGGAAAAAACCTGACCTTTGATTGGAAATGTTTCTTGGAGAAGAAATAATGTAGATAGGTGGGCCAGGTGCAGTGGCTCACGCCTGTAATCCCAGCACTTTGGGAGGCCCAGGCGGGTAAATCATGAGGTCAAAAGATGGAGATCATCCTGGCCAACATGGTGAAACCCCGTCTCTACTAAAAATACAAAAATCAGCTGGGCGTGGTGACGTGCGCCTGTAGTCCCAGCTACTCAGGAGGCTGAGGCAGGAGAATCGCTTGAACCCGAGAGGCAGAGGTTGCTGTGAGCTGAGATCACGCCACTGCACTCCAGCTTGGCAACAAGAGTGAAACTCCATCTCAAAAAGATGATAGATAGATAGATAGATAGATAGATAGATAGATGTAGATATGAATATAGATATAGATACATTTCTGCTTCTAATAGAATTAAACTTACGTGTATTATTGTTTTAGACTGTCTTATATTCTATTATCATTTATCCTCTGAATGAATTATTTAACCTCTTGGTACTTCTATTTTCTCAAAATATGACATGGTATAGTACTTATACCTCATAGGATTGCAAAAGAAATTTAAAAATTAATACATATATGCCTTAGAGCACTTGGTAAGCCTTCATAATTATGATCTTCCCTATACCAACTGTATTATTCACCTTTCAGCTGATATTCTAGTAAATGGGTAAATACATTCTAGTAAATTGATAATTATCATTAAGCCAATGTATTTATGAAATTCTTTCATGCTTCTATAAACTCTTTTGAAATGATTTATTTCTTTCCTTGAAAAGAAATTCTAACCATTTTCTTCTAAGACATTTGAAAGCATTTTATTAGAAACACCTTCAAACACACAAGGAGATGGGAGTATACAGGGCATGTTCACCAGGAGGTAGGAATCTTAAGATTGTCTTCAAATTCTGCCTATCCCAATCTCACCTCTGACCTTCAATAATCTGCATCACACAAACTACATCCTTCCCTCCCATGATTCCCAAGTCTTGTCCTGTTCTAGCATCAGCCTAATGTAAAAAGTCTCATTATCTAAATCTAAATCTTATTATCTCACCAACTCAAAGACCAAAATCTATTCCTCTACATCACCTAAATTCAGCGCTGAAGGAAGTTGAGCTAGACTGAGATTAGCTATTAAGTAAAAGGTGGGATTCAAACACAGGTTATTTTGTTCTAGAGCCAATAGTGTTTAACAAGTACCATGTTCCATCAGTGCTATGAGGTAGTTATGATCATTGCCTCTCCTCCGTCGATGATGAATCTAAGGCAAGTGGGAAAATGTTGCAAAGTTTGTAAGAGTCAGAGTCTATTGGTTAGCACAGATTCATCTGATTAAAAACCTCATGCATTCTGTCCCCAAAGCTTTCAAATGCTGTACCTACTGCCTATTAAAGTGGATATTCAACAAATACCTGTTAGCTCACCATCCTTTACATTGTATTGTTTGCAGATTAAGATATGGAATAATATTTATGACACTTTTACTCTGTTATTTTATATATAATCAAGTGTCTATTTTCTATTTTAATCATATTTCAGATGAGGTATTTTTACTACCATATAGAACATTATCTAAGGTGAAATAATGATAGCAATACTTTGGAAATCAGGGAGATGAGTAGACTAAAGGTATGTGTTTACCACTCTATCCATTCAAAAGTAGTTATGAATTTTTATTTGTTGAATCCTGAAACTGGAAAACAATGTTCAGTTATAGATCTGTTATAGATACTATATTAGCTAAGATGTTAGGATAGATTTCTAGTTGAAAGTCGTGAACTGATCATCTGTCTTAATCTTCCCTACCTATTAATATCCTACTGATATCATAGTAAAATAATCAAAATGTGTTATGTTTACAAACTCATAGAGAATGCGAATGTGAGCAAAAGAGAATAATATGTCTCAGAAATTTTTGGAAGATAAAAGGTGTATGAAAGCATTGTAATGACTTTGTAAAATAAAAGAAGTTAGAACCTGTCTTTGCAGTTGTGGGGATGATGGTATTAATGACAAAGAAGTTAACAAATTTGCCTTTCGCTACAGAATATCCAAGAGGCTGATCACTTGGTAGTGCCTGGTACCATAAAGATACGGTCAAGACTGCCTACAACAGCCATCATTCAGAAAGGCTAGACTCCCAGGCTTACTCACCCATTGCAAATAGTCAGCTGATGGCTCCCAGACCTTCATGAGACAAGATTAAACAAGGAAGCTTCTAGAGTCTAGACTCAAGGTCACTTGGCATTGCAGAGGGAAGAGGTGAGTGTGAGACTGCAAACTAGGGGATTAAAATCTACCTCATTAGCAATAAGACTTTTAGTCCCCATCCTCAGTCAACCTCCCAGATATGTCAGAGGCAAAAATAAATCCCTTCATCCAGAAGATTGGAGGAGTCTTCTCTAGCAGAAGTGAATGGCTCCCAGGTCCTGCAGACACTAAAATTTGGATACCCCCAATGAAAAGTCAGCTTCATAATGTGATTGATTTAGAGAAGACTGTCAGTCAAGAAGTCCGGTGCCCCTGCTCCAAACACAAGGAAATTTTTAGCAGCATTTTAAATGCCTCTTTTAAAAATGTGAATAGGCAGGTATGAGTTATTATAAATTAACTACTTACTAACTTACAACTAATAATTAAGGAAATATTTATTGTATGAATAATAACATTGAATAATATGTGCAATGTACTGTTTCAAGTGATGAATAAAACACCCTCTGTTCTCATGAAGCTTACAATCTTTAGAAAAAGTTGTGAAATGAAATAAGAATATCAAAATAAGCAAACGGAAACCCAAAGTAAGCAGAAATAATACAAGAAACAGATGGAAACAAACAAACAAAAACTATTAGCACCATAATTAAAATAAGAAAATATATAGGATTCATAAAAACAGAAATAATAAATGAGAGTGGCATTAGGAAATTAAAAATATAAATATATTTTTGAAATCAAGTAAATTTCTGGAGGAAAAAAATAGCTAACCCAAAAATATCAGGAAAAGTGAAGACACGAGTAGAAAGAAAAGATCAAGTCCTGGTGCAGTGGCTCATGCCTGTAATCCCAGTACTTTGGGAGGCTGAGGTGGGTGGATCACTTGAGGTCAGGAGTTCGATACCAGCCTGGCCAATATGGTGAAACCCCATCCTAACTAAAAATACAAAAATTAGCCAGGTGTGGTCACCCGTGCCTGTAATCCCAGCTATTTGGGAGGCTGAGGCATGAGAGTCGCTTGAACCTGGGAGGCGGAGGTTGCAATGAGGAATGAGACTCTGTCTCCAAAAGAAAGAAAGAAAGAAAGAAAAGATCAGAGAATAAAGTAGGAAGTGCAACATCTGACTAATAGAAAAATCCAAAAGAACATTTTTTTTTGATAGCTGGAAAAAGAATTTAACATAAAGTACAAGAGAATGTCTCCAAATTTTAGGATATGAGCCTCTGACTGAAAGAGCCTACCAAGTGCCTTGTACAATAAATGAACAAGAAGGACCATATAGTTACAGAACACTGGGGCTAAGAAAAGATTGTAAAATCTTCCAAAAATAGTGTATGTGTGAGAGAGAGGAAGGGGGAATAATCACTTACAACAAAAAGTTGGTAATCAGAATCGTATTGGACTCTTCTAAAACTGACTGGAGGCTAGAAGAATGCTTTCAAAATTTGAGGAGAAAATATTGTCCACCTATAATTAAATAATCTGTTAAATTATCAATCAAATGATAGCATTAAGTAAAGACATTTCCTGATATGGAAGGACTAAATGTGTTTACTTCCACTATATTCTTGTTTGGAAGCAACTAGAGGAAGTGTTTAGGCAAAATGAAGGATTTGACCAAGGGAAAAAAATCATTAGAAATGAGGCACAGGGGCCGGGTGTGGTGGCTCACGCCTGTAATCCCAGCACTTTGAGAGGCTGAGGCAGGTGGATCACAAGGTCAGGGGTTGGAGACCAGTCTGGCCAATATGATGAAACCCCGTCTCTACTAAAGATACAAAAAAAAAAAAATTAGCCAGGCGTGGTGGCACACACCTGTAATCCCAGCTACTCGGGAGGCTGAGGCAAGAGAATAGCTTGAACCTGGGAGGCAGAGGTTGCAGTGAGCTGAGATCACACCATTGCACTCTAGCTTGGGAGACTAATAATAATAATAATAACAATAATAATAATAATAATAATAAAAAGACAAAAAAGTAAGGCACAGGAACACAGGAACATAGGAACATGGCAACAAGAAGTTCCATGTTCTGCACTGTGTGTTAGGCCAACAGAGCCTTTAGTTCAAGAGGTGTTAAGCAAGCAGATGGAGAATGATGGGAAGAAATTTTTTAAAAGGAGACACCACATTATTTAATAATTCAGTGTTTGGCAAAAAGATAGGAATTTGGCAATTCTGTTGATATTTTTGGAAAAATAGCTATAGTTATGATAAAATATAAGTAAAATTAAAATGAAGGCAATCATTTACTCCATCCAAGAAAATTGAATACAAGGAAATTTGTGTTTATATAATTATTGACATAGTTGGAAAAATTTAGAAAATAACAATAATGTCAATTAGTAATTGAACTAAAAATTGTGAAAAACTATGATGAAACAACAGAGGGAAGGGAAGAAGCTGTGAGGTGTAAACGAGATATTAAACTATAGTAACAGTGCATAATGCCTAGAACAGATAAATCAGGGAAAACAGTATATACATAATATTTAAAAAGAAAAGAAGGTTAATACAAGACAGAAACAACAAAACAACAAAGCTGTTGAAGGCAGTTGCCTCTAGGAAGGGGAACTGACAAACAGGCAGGTAAAGTCAGAGAAATGCTATGTTGAATCAAAAGCTTTCTAGACTAATGTCTTAACTTCACATATAACTTTAATAAACATAAATATTGATTACAATGTAATGTATCATTTTAAAAAGAAACTTTTTTTTCAAAAGGTTGAAAGAAAGAGAAAGGGACCAGGCTATTCTCACACCTAATTGGATAAATGAGAGCTCTCACCCATCAATTTACATCATGAAAAGTCCCACTTCCCTATCAGATCCTTCAATATAAGTGGAATACAAAAAGAATTATAAGTATGATTCAGCAGAGAACAATTTTTGCAAAATTACAATGGTAGCAACTAGTAGATTGAAAGACTGCATGCACCACTCATCTTTGTGGCTTAGGGCAATTCGTTTAACATCTCTGTGTCTCAGTCTCCTCATCTACAAGATGGTGACAATAATAGCTCCTATTTCCTAGAGTTGTGGGGCGATCAAACGGATTAATACTTCTGAAGTGACTTCAAGGGCAGTGTGAAATAAGTGCTCAATGATATTAGCTAGTATTATCATCAAAAGAACCTCTGAATTCTTTATCTGAACAATACCTTTTTAAAGTAGAGGCCATATCCTTCTGCTCTTAAGGCTTCAGATTGAAGACTTACTCCCTAATGTACCTTCTAAGGGCTGTAAACATAGTCGGCGTTAAAAGAGAAGGCAAAGGAAAGTGAGGACTCTAGCTCTTCTCTAATTCCCTGTGGCCTTGGCTTCCTCTTGGTCTTTGAAGACATTTTACACAGACAAATGAGTCTTCCCCAAGAAATAGTCAACTAGTGAAATGCTTACATTTGCTTTAGCACCATATCATAAAAAAAAATCATGCTATTATTTAACTCTATGTTTATCTTTCTAGACACTAAGTGAAAGGAGCTGCAAAATAACCACCTGGCTGTTATTAGCAGATGAGGGGCCACTAGATCCTTGGCTCTAGAAAGTCCACAGAAACATTTTCATATTTCCACTGTTTACAGACATCTACAAAGAAAAGAGAAAGTCATTTCACTGGTCACCTACTTAACACCATTTTATATTCAAATCAAGGGAAGCTGCCAAAATAGGATTAATTTTTTAAAAATAACTCTCTCACTAATGTTCCCCTTGGAAGACTAAAGAGGGAGTCCAATTCTGAGCCCATTTTTAATCCTCCATTGTGTATAAACCACAAAGCACGAGTTTGCTCATTAGTACTCTCGGCAAGGGCCATCATTTTTAAATGATCAAAGTGTTTGTTTGGGGAGAAATCAGTCACATAGAGTAATGATTCCTAAATTGTGGTCCTGGGCATTTAGCACAGAATCCTCTGTGGTTCATTTAGGGGATATTTTCAGGGAAATGTGAAGGCTGATAAAATATAGGACCAAGTGGGAATGTTTTGAAGATAGACTAACAGAGAATGGTCATTATATTGTTTTGGAGACAGGGATTGGAAATCAGTGGCAATTTAAAGATGAGGAATGGAGAACTAAAATCACAGGACATGAACAGGTGCAAAACATACCTAAGAACCAATAATTTTGGTCACATGCAAAAAGGACATGTTTAATATAAACACATTTTGTAATACTAACTCTTTTCCCCCCAAGAACAAGAATTATAAACTCTTAAAGCAAAAACTATATCGCTAAACTTTAAAACAGAAAACTTTAACAAAATAACCTTTAAAATAAAATTTTCATAGTGCCAAAGGCAAACATTCTTGCTCTTCATAAGTAGAGATTATTTAAATAGAGATTCCTAAATTTTAATCATAAAGAAAATATGATTGTATTCCTATTTCATATTATCAAATTTCTCTGGTTATTTGTGGCTTTACCACTGATTTTATGTCCCTCATCTAGCCACAATGAAAGACACACCCAACTCAGCAGCAATAAGAAGAAAAAGTTGAGATTCTTTTTGAAATGTTAGCCACAAACTCAATGGAAGCTTAATGGTAAAGTTATTGAAGGAATGTAATGACTATTTATTAAGTATCCTTTACAGGAATTTGGTGGTGGTTTATTTTTCCCCCTCAAGAAACAAGATACATTGTAGGGAGCTCTGGAGAAGTTAATTTGGGGTCTAAAGTTAAAGAAGAAAAGGATTAAGATGGAGGCTGGAAGCACTTGGTGAAACTAATGAATTTGGGGGTTAGAAAATTTTTAAATATATATATGGTCACTTTATGCTACAAAACATCATTTAAAATTTCTGCTTAGGAGAAAGTACTTTTACCTGGTTTATGAAGTCTTTCTAATGGTGCTGACAAAGAATAAATAGATTTCCTATGATAGCAATTAATGATTGATACCATAGTACATGATGAAGGTGAAGTGCATTCTAACCATGAAACAAGGATCTATCGGGAACGAGGATCTCTATTATTTTGACCACCCTCCAACACACCTGAAGGAAACACACCTGGAAATGACAGCCACTCATATTGTAGCAATTATAGGATTGGGGTAGCACTCCTAGGGGATATTGCAGAATCTTAGAGGAGACTGCAGTTTGAAGGAAACTCCCATGTGATTATGACCTGGTCCCAGTCCAATCAGAGATTAAAAACCAATCAGAGAACCAAAAGTTTGAAGCAAAGAAAAACACAAGATAAGTTCAAAGTATACAAGCTTCAATCTACGTGTCAATAGTTTAAATCAATGGGGCAACGAAAACTTCAATAGGGACAAAATAATTAAAGAGAAAAAGATTATTTTTCTTTTAAGTAGAGACCATATCCACACCATTCTAGTAAACAGATGAGCAGAGCACTTGGTACATAGCAGCCATGGGATAAACGTTAAACTCAATAGGAACGTATTAATAAAAATGTTTCATTCATTTTTCAAAATTGTTTTACATATATTAAACTCATTTTGTGAAAGCAGAGCACTATATTATATAGAGGAAATTATTACATTCATTTGGAGAATGAGGAAATTGAGCTACAGTTTAAATGAGTATTTCTTGAGTAATTTCTGTAGGCAAAATACTGTGTTAAATACTGTGTTGGCTGAGCATGGTGGCTCATGCCTGTATTCCCAACACTTTGGGAAACCAAGGAGGGAAGATTGATTGAGGTCAGAAGTGTGAGACCAGTCTGAGCCACATAGTGAGACTTTGTCTCTACAAAAATAAAAGAAAAAAAAGCTGGGCATCGTGGTGTACCTGTAGTCCTGCCTACGTCAAGGCAAGAGGATTGTTTGAGCCCAGGAGTTCAAGGCTGTGGTGAGCTATAAACACGCCACTGTACTCCAGTCTGGGCAACAGAATGAGAACTTTTCTTAAAACAACAACAGCAACAAAAGGACTATATTAGCCGGGCAGGATTATTTTTAGTTTTTTTTTTTACCTACCTCCAAAATGTCATTTGATTGACAAAATCAGTCTCTTAAATCAGTATCACTGATTGTTAAATTTATGCTCAAATATATAAAGTAACTAGATATGAGATAACTAGTTATCCAGTCCCATACTAATACACAATGCTTCCTTGAGGTCACATAAGAATCTACTTCCCTTTTACTATTGGACTGTTCCATCCCCAAACATCCAACAAAGATATAGATGGAAATGTGGATAAAGGAATTAGTCCTGCTTTATTGAAATTAAAGTCATCAGAAATAATTCCTAAGTAAGCTAGCTAGATGGCAATACCACTAAATCAGTTCTTTCAGTTTGCTATCCCTCTCTTGACTATGCAGCACTGTCCAATTTTGTTGAGGTCATATTATACAGTAAGACTTTCAGTTGATGCTAAAGGCACTTGTCCTTCAGACTTTTGCCTCACCAAGAATCTTGCCTTCTCTTCAGTGTATGCAACCCTTCACCCTGTCGAATGCTATTCTTTGCAATTCAGCTCACATGATATACTTCAAAATATAAGCAAGCAGAGCAACAAGCTGCATCAGCGGCTGTGTCATTTCAGGTTACGTGTTTCTGTCTTTTCTTCCTGAGACTTGGAAGGCTGAGAAGCTGACCTCCCTAGTTGAGTCAACTGCCATGGGCTAACAGTCAAAGAGAAAGAACGAGCTCTTAAGAGCAAGGGCAATCACAGCAGAGAAAATTCTGGTTTGCCTAATCTTACATTCCTGTCTTTTACCCTGACATGCCAACTCAATCATTTATAAAGACTGTCTTTTCATGAGGTTCCAACTTTAAACTTCAGTTTAAGGACAGTTTCTTTTGGTCAGTTTTGCTTCCAGTAAACAAAATTGTAATAACGACAGCATTTCATCTTTAGCTTTAAAAAAAAAAAGAAAAGAAAAATACAATCCAAAACAAAGAAATCTCTGGGTATTTAGAGATTTTTAAAGTGTTTTAGAGTGTCGTATTCTCATACTCGGACTGAAACTGAGGGGCCCTTTCGGCTGTTCAAACTTTTATTCCCCCTTTGTGAGCTCGTATTTCTTATCTTATCCTTTTTAGATACTTTTATATACTTAATCATTTTTAAAAGATATGTTTGTATCAGTACAAAAAAAATTGTAGCCTCTGATGGTGTCCACTGATGCTGTTTTCACTTTCCTCATTGATTGTTGTTCCCACTACCCAGAAAAAACATGGCTTACATCTGAGAGACACCTTAAATCTCTATAATTCCAACAATACAGACCTCTTTAGGCTGATACTAATTAGTCATTGGTCATGAAAAATCAATGTATTTGTTATGAATAAATTACAATACCTGACAACACCTCACAGCCAAGCTGACTTTCTCCTACTGTTGCTTATCTGAAGACCAGCTCTTCTAACAGGCTTAGTTTAGCTACAGAACCAGTTAACAGAAGCCAGAATAAAGTCAGGCCCCTCTCTTCCACTACCTTGAGAGAATACATATTCAGTGAGCCTCTCAAGTCTCAGTCAGTGAGTACCCCACTTTGAATCTTTGCTGCCAGTTAGGCCGAAGTGCTAGGTCAAACGTAAGCATTCTTGTAGCCCTTCCCTGTCTCCTTTACCTGCTTCTAGTACGGCTTAATCTGTTAAGGTTAATCTTCTATCTCTGGCAGCTGGCCTTTGATCTCCTGATCCTTCCAGTGATGAGGAGTATTTACCCTGAACCACTCTGCTGCTTGAAGGGCTTTCTCCCCTGAGGTCCTGCTCATTCTCTTTCCTGGCAGTAGGTTATGTTGTTAGTATCCCTGCTACTTAGTAGTTTCCCTGTTACATAGAGTCAGATCTCTTATTACATAATGCCATCTCACCTAAGTCCTTATGACCTTTCTACTACCAGGCACCTAGTCCCGCTGTTGCACGTGATTGCCTCAAACATCTCTGAGTTTCTTTCACCCTCAAACATTCGCCTTACTAGGGCCAGTCCTCAAAACTGTATTAATTCTCAACCTTCTAGAAACTGAGAATTGCTGGTGAATGGCAGCAAGGGTAAGTAAGTAAAAGCCCCTGCAAAATTCATGGAACAAAGTTGATCCTGCAATAACTCAATATTCTCTCTCCTCTTTTCCTCCCCACCGCCCATCTTTCACACATGCACACCCCTTAGGGAAACGTTTTGTGGAGAAGGAAAATATAAGTACAGACATGCTTCATTTTATTGTGCTTCACTTTATTAAGCTTCATTGTGTGTGTTCTGACTGCCCCACCAACTGGCAGTTCCCATCTCTTTCCCTCTCCTCTGCCTCCCTATTCTCTGAGATACCACAGTATTAAAATTAGGCCGATGAATAACCCTACAATGGCCTGTAAGTGCTTAAGTGAAAAGAAGAGTTGCATATCTCTCACTTAATTCCAGCACTTTGGGAGACCAAGGTGGGCAGATCACCCGAGGTCAGGAGTTTGAGACCAGCCTGGCCAACATGGCGAAACCCCATTGCTACTAAAAATAGAAAAATTAGGTGGGCATGGTGCCGAGTACCTGTAATCCCAGATACTCTGTATCTGGGAGCATCTGAGACAGGAGACTGAGACAGGAGAATCACTTGAACCTGGGAGGCAGGGGTTTCAATGAGCCAAGATCACACCACCGCACCCATCCTGGGCAACAGAGGGAGATTCTGTCTCAAAAAAAAAAAAAAAAATCAAAAGCTAGAAATTACTAAGTTTAGTGAGGAAAGCATGTCAAAAACCAAGTTAAGCTGAAATCTAGGCTTTATGTGCCAGTCAAGTTGTGAGTGCAAAGGAAAAGTTCTTGAAGGAAATTAAAAGTGCCCCTACAGTGAACACAGGAATGATAAGAAAGTAAAACAAACTTCTTGTTCCTATGAAGAAAGTTTGAGTGGTCTGGATAGAAGACCAAAGCAGCCACAACTTTCCCTTAAGAGCTAACACCTAATCCAGGGCAAGGCCCTAACCCTCTTCAATTCCTTGAAGGCTGAGAGAGGTGGAAAAACTGCAGAAGAAAAGTCTGAAGGCAGCAGAGGTTAGTTCATGAGGCTTAAGGACAGATGTCATCTCCATAACATAAAAGTACAAGGTGAAGCTGAAAGTGCTGTTGTAGAAGCTGCAGCAAGTTATCTAGAAGATCCAACTAAAATTATTGATGAAGCTAGCTACACTAAACAACACATTTTCAATGTAGATGAAACACCTTTATAGTGGAATATGTCATCTAGGATTTCCATAGCTCAAGAGGAAAAGTCAATGCCTGGTTTCAAAGCTTCAAAGGACAGGCTGATTGTCTAGTTATTGGTGTCTTTAAGTTGAAGCCAATGCTCATTTGCCATACCAAAAATACTAGGGCCCTTAAAAATGATACTAAATATACTTTGCCTGTGTTTTATAAATGGAACAACAAAGCCTGGATGACAGCACATCAGTTTACAGCATGACTTAACTGAATATTTTAAGCCCATTTTTGAGACCTACTGCTCAAAAAAAAAGATTCCTTTCAAAATATTGCTACTCATTGACAATGCAGCTAGTCACTCAAGAGCTCTGATGGAGATGTACAAGGACAATAATGTTGTTTTCATGCTTGCTAACATCCATTCTGCAGCTCATGGATCAAGTAGTAAATTTGGCCTTAGAGTTTTGTTATTTAAGAAATACATTTAAGGCCGGGTGCAGTGGCTCACACCTGTAATCCCAGCACTTTGGGAGGCCAAGGCAGCAGATCACGAGGTCAGGAGATCGAGACCATCCTGGCTAACACGGTGAAACCCCGTCTCTACTAAAAATACAAAAGATTAGCCGGGCGTGGCGGTGGGCGCCTGTAGTCCCAGCTACTCGGGAGGCTGAGGCAGGAGAATGGAGTGAACCCGGGAGGCAGAGCTTGCAGTTAGCCGAGATCACGCCACTGCACTCCATCCAGCCTGGGCAACAGAGTTAGACTCCGTCTCAAAAAAATAATAAAAAAAAGAAATACATTTAATAAGACTATAGCTGCATAGGCAGTGATTCCGCTGCCTCCCACTGCTGATGGATCTGGGCAAAGTAATTTGAAAACTTTCTAAAAAGGATTTACCATGCTAGATGTCACTAAGAACATTCATGATTCATGAGAGAAGGTCAAAATATCAACATTAATGTGAGTTTGGAAGAAGTGGATTCCAATCCTTATAAATGACTTTGAGGGGTTCAAGACTTCAATGCAGAATGTAACTGTAGATGTGGTAAAAATAACAGGAGAACTAGAATGAGAAGTGGAGCCTGAGGATGTAACCAAATTGCTGCAATCTCATGATAAAATTTTAACAATGAGAAGTTGCTTCTTACAGATGAGCAAAGAATGTACTTGAGATGGAATGTACCCCTAGTGAAGAGGCCATGAATGTTGTTGGAATGACAAAATTTGGAATATTCCATAAACTCAGTTTATAAAACAGCACAGAGTTTGAAAGGATTGCCTCCAATTTTGAAAGAAATTCTACTGTAGGTAAAATGCTGTCAAACAGCAACACATGCTACAGAGAAATCTTTCACAAAAGAAAGAGGCAACCGATGTGGTAAACTTCACTGTGGACTTATTTCAAAACATTGCCACAGCCACTTTTCCCTTCAGAAATCACCACCCTGATCAGTCAGCAGCCATCAACATCAAGGCAAGACCTTCCACCAGCCAAAAGAGTGTGACTCTTTGAAGGCTCAGATGATTGTTAGCATTTTTTAGCAATAATATTTCTTTAAATTAAGGTATGCATATTTTTTTTTTTTTTTTTTTTTTTTGAGACAGTGTCTCACTTTATCTCCCAGGCTGGAGTGCAGTGGTGCAATCATGGCTTACTGCAACCTCCACACTCAGGGCTCAAGCAATCTTCCCACCTCTGCCTCCCAAGTAGGTGGGACTACAGGCATGCAAAAGCATGCCCGATTAAATTTTTTTTTAAATTTTTTGTAGAGACACGGTCTCACTACATGGGCAAGGTTGGTCTTGAATTCCAAGGCTCAAGTGATCCTCCTGCTTCAGTCTCCCAAAGTGTTGGGATTACAGGCATGAGCCATCATGCTTGGCTCATATTGTTTCTTATGCAAAATGCTATTGCTCTCTTAATAGACTATAGAATAGTATAAACATAACTTTTATTTGCTCTGTGAAATCAAAATTTTTGTATGACTTGCTTTATTGCAATATTTGTTTATTTTGGTAGTCTGGAACCAAACCTGCAATATATCTGAAGTTTGCTTGCACAGATTTTCTTAGACACAGTTGAGCTATGTCTAGACTTTTATTAAGACATAAGAGGAGGTTGGAGACTTATAGGCAGGATATAAGGTGGATATTTGTAGCTTTTTAATGCAAGATGACTTCTATGATATAGTGCTCTTTGTTTCATAGGCTGAGTTCCAAAGCAGAGACAGGCAAATATAGGGACTCTTCCTAGATTTTGTTTGTTTAGCTTTGAGATATCAAACATTTGACACTCAGTAAATAGTAGAAGCTGGATTCTGATTTGTAAGATCTAGGTTAGGTGCAGGAATCTGTATTTTTAAAAAGCCCTCTAATGATTCTTAGCCAAATTAGGTAATCACTGCAGTAGAGAAGGGTGATAATTGCCAGGTACCCTGGATAATTGCATGCACCTTAGCATGGTAGCAAATGAGCATTTCTCATTCTAAATGAGCCTAAGGTTTTACCTCTAGGATTTTAGTGTTGCTTTCTAAAGACTCCAAAATCACAGCCAAAGAAAATAAATTGGTGATTCCAGACTGGCGATGAAAAACGGTGCTCAAGCAATTCTATATTGCATTTCTATGTTACAATCTGCATCTAATCTAAAACAATTAAACTCAAAATGTATGAAGCATGTACTATGTATGCTCAGTAGCAGGAAAATTAACACAAGATCAGAAAAATGGGCCTGACGCAGTGGCTCACACCTATAATCCCAGTGCTATGGGAGGCTGAGGCGGGAGGATTGCTTGAGGCCAGGAGTTTGAGACCAGCCAGGGCAACACAGCGAGACATATCTCTACAAAAAATAATAGTAATAAAAAATTTAAAAATTTAAAAAATAAAAATGGCCAACATTTTGTTTGTAAGTTTATAACAATCCAAAATCAGTAAAATGCACTTAACATAATACCATTTTATTTAGCGTGAATTCTTCAATACAGACATCATGAACATTTATATGTCACTTTAGACACTATTTAGCCAATATCAATTTCTGATAAGCCTTAGATTTTAATGAGTTCTTTAAAACTGATAACTTCTCAATTTTTATTGCCACCTTAGAAGTAAATTAATAAGAAAAATTTCATCCTTCAATGCAGTTCATGAATGCGTAAAATTGAATACTTTTGTATTTCTCGTTGAAAAAATAATAACTATAATTTTTGAAGTTTTTCTGAAAATAATATATAGTCTCTGCCCTCTAGAAACTTAGAGTTTTGTGGAGGACCTTGACCACTGATAGATAATTATGGTGCGGCATAATAAATCTTGTAATCCTCCTTGAGGTAGGCTGGCATCTCTTCTGTACTCAGAAAGCAGAGGCTTCATTTGCTTTGTTGGACACCACATTTCAAGTTACACACAGGTTCTCAAACATTTTTCATAGGACATTACATTCTTAAAAATTTTTTAAATTCCTTAAAGACCTTGTTAGTGTGGGTTACAACTGTCAACATTTAGCTTGTTAGAAACTAAATTTGAGTAATTTTAATAACACATATTAAGTAGATACAGTAAATAAATGCATTGCTTATTAACACAAATAGCATATATTTAATAAAATAACTATTTTCTAAAATAAAGAAAAATTCAGTGACAAGAGAGGCAATGGTTTGTGTTTTTGCAAATGTCTTTAATGTCTGGCTTAAGAGAAGACAGCAGGAAATCTCTTCACTATTGTGATACATGTCATGTAGGCTCTGGAAGGCTTCACCGTACACCCTTATAAAAATCAGAGTGAAAAAAGCAAATCATATGTTAGAATTATTATGAAAATAGATTTGACCTCTTGGACCCCCTGAAAGGATGAGGAACCCCAAGGGATCCCTAGATCACCCTTTGAGAATCACTGATGTAGAACACTCCCTGTCAGAGAGTGTAAGTACACATACTTGAGTGAATAAACAAATGAGTATGCAATAGAAAGTGAAAGGTAGGCAGCAAAATGCAAAAGACCCTTTTCCGTTGTCAAAACTTTTAGTGGACGTTCTTTATGTTGTCTGACCTGAATGTAACCCATACTTGGTGAGAGTGGGGACTATTTTTCCTAATTATGTTTCTGACGAGTACTGTCCAAATTCTAACTTTGCCTTTTAAGCCCTTATTCCCCCTCAAGCGGATGGAGAAGAATTCCTTTTAATTCTACAACAGACTACTCTAAGCATGTGAACAGCCAGCTCTCATCTTACCCACTTAATGGAGAAAGACTGTCTTGACAGAGGAAAAAGAAGGCAGTATATAAAAGAGAGGCAAAGGTGCATAGAGAAAAGAGCATATCTAAATTTCAGTTATGTCGCATATTTTATTTTCCAAGTCATTCACAATACTCCTCACTGTGAGAATCTATGTTCCTTTCCCTTAGATATGGCACGGCTGTTAACTACCAAGAAAGTGACTCCTTAAGACTTCCAAAACTGGTACATAAAGGGTTATACAACTTCTTTCTGGTCCTCTTGGAACACTGGTTCCTGGAACGTAGTCCCTATGCCATAAAGAAGCTGAAGGAGGCCATGGAAAGGCCCGTGTGGAAGGAAATAGAGCCCCCTCCAATCTGCAACCCTCAGCCCCAGCTGAGCTTTCAGGAAACAGTAGCATTAGCTTTCAATCATGTGAGAGAACTGTCTTCAAAGTAAATCTTTCAGGCCTAAGTGGAGCTGCCCCAGCCAATGAGACGAGCCTTGCCTTGTGAATCCTGCCCAAACTGCAGATTTGTAAGTTAAATACACAGTTGGGGATGGTTTATCAGTAGATCATGAATATGTGTTATAAAAGCAAATATTCTTTTTTCTTTTCTAAACTAGTTCAAATGGGGTTTCTACATTTACAACCAAAAAAGACCTGAGCAGTACATGATTATTCTTATATAGATTGTCTTATTTACTAGTTTTTTTTACTACTTAATATTAAATGACAGAGAAGACAAAAGAAAGAAGATACACCCTCTGCTATCACGTAATAATTTAACTAGCTGCCTAAAACTCAAGCTTATTTAGGATATATAATTATTAATTTATTCATAGCATGTCTTCTGCATATGAATATCAATTCCACTTTAATAACATGATGCAAATAACCTAAATTAACAAAGTAGTTAGATTTATTTTCTTATTAAATACTTTTCTCAATTGTTTTTGAAAATTGCAACTAAAACTTTGAGTAAAATGTTTCATTGATATAGGTGAATAATATAAAAGTTTTCTTATATAATTGCTCATTTAATATTTTCCATCAATATTAAATAATTTTTGTAAATCCTTAGAACCATGTGATAAAAGCCTCCTGAAGTATTTTGCTTAAGGGAATGAAGTCATCTCTCTTCCTTACATGACCAATTGTTGATCTGAAGGAATCTTTGAAGATATAGTAACTCATTTGTGTTCAAGCATAACAGTGGAATGATTCCCTTGAAATTTGTCAGTTTTCAAAAAAATGGTCTCTAGACAGACATATGTATTTTATTTTCAATGCATAACATACTAATTTCTTTCAAGTATTATGGGTATTATACTATTCAATTATATCACATTATTTTTTATATTACTCAAATAGACAATGTCCACTGTCTTTTCTGATTCTCTGACTTGGATTTGACTCTTTCTTTTTCCACTGAAATCACATCTGCTACTAGGTTGGGTTTTCAAGATGATCATCATTAATAGCCTTAGAGAAATTGGTGGTTTGCAGCAGTTAGAGAGGCCTCCCCCAAAATATTGCATCCATTTCTAAGTTCAAGGAAGCAACTTTAAAAGAGTTATAGTGGCTTCTGAAGATTACTTCAGAGAGCATTAGTCACCCCAAGATTTGTGGTTGAGAATGAGAGTGGTGAGTATCTCCACTACTTTTCTTCACTGTGCTATGCGGATACCTGCTCCACACCCACAGACATATTGGAGCTTCTGTTTTTCAGGCATTTCCCTCCTCAGGGAAGAAACACCAATGGATGCAGATCATTATCACAGGGATCTCTGACAACGACAAGGCCTTAAAAGGCTATCAGGTCATTTTCACTGATAGCTATTCTCTCTTCCAGTCTTTCTGCCCTGAATATTTGCCAATCACTTCCGTCAATTTCTTCCTGTACGAAAACTTAGCATTTGATCTGTGATGGGCCTTAACTTACTATGCAGTTAATACATTTTCCAATTAGTCTTTGGTTAATATTTTAATAGCATCGAGCACTGCTAATACTTGTGCTCTTCCTCATTTTTTTCACTCGGGTCAGACTAGAGTCTTCCCAAGACTCTCAGTTCATTGGTTTAGGAGCCCTTGAGATGCATTAAAGAGCTAATGACCCATAAAAACTCAGGCTTGCTATTTTTTAACCCTCTGTGGTTTTCTTTCTATGTATGCATAGTCCACCACTACAGAGTGTCCACTTTCAGATTATGCATCTGCAGGTTCATTGGGAAAATTAATAGTCTACAATATAAAGTTGATTTAAAACTTGGATATAAAAAGTCTCTGTAGTGTTGTTACTTTTTAGCAGTGGAGTGAATAACGTTGATATGTCTAATTAATACCCAAAGAGAATTTTTTTTCCCATTTGATCAATTACAAAAATATTGTTAATATTTTTTTCAGGATACATTGTGTTTGTATAAAGACTTCATTATAGAGTCATTATTCTACTTTTTCCAGGAGGAAATGTGAATATGAAAGAACCATTGAGTAGCTCCATTGTCCCTCCAGATATGGAGGAGACCATACTGATTAATCTGTACCAATTCTTTTAACAAGTAAATCAAATAGGTACTCAAAAGTGCTGCATAATTTCTATCACTTCAACTGAATTTATAACTCATCTCAGTTCTTATGAAAAGAAAATGAATAAATTGTTAAATATCAGGTATAAAAAAATAACTTATAGGCACACAGATGCTTTATATGACCTGGAAAACAAATAGAATAGGTAGGGCTAAGTATACTTGGCAAACACAACAAAAAAGGAGAAAATTTTTCTGAAAAAATGAGTTTCTTTAAAGTATTTTGTATGTTTCTTTCCTTTTTTTTAAAAAAAAATTAAAAGCTCAGTTAGTGTTTGCCAATTATGGATGGGAGAGATGTTGGAACACAGTGCTCTCAAAGGTGGTGATCAAAGTCTTTTCATTTAGCTTTTTGTGACTATTAAGCTGCTCATTTGGTGAAGGTGATCATTAGTGTCTTAATGTGAAACAAAAGCTTCGGGACAAGAACTTCTGGTTGAAGATCAATATGAGAGATATCATTTCAGTTACAGCTTTAATAATTGTAACTGTAGGGAGCCTGGCAGAACTGGTATTATGAATTAATATAATATAGACTCCACCAGGTACAAATGGAGAGTACAAATAAAGGAGGATTGCTAGCAGTGACTACACTGGGAATATTTGGGTGAGAGGGAACTGTTTGATAAATGCGACGTTGACTCAAAGTGGGCTCCAGTACAGTCGCCACAATCACATCGTTCAATAAGAGAATGCATATCTGAGGGGCAAATTGGGGAGGGAATTCAACCAAGGAGAATAAAACTTGGAACGACCCCTTGAAAAGCGATTAATTTTGCACATTCCATTATCCTATAACGTTTCTTGTGGGATTTTTTTCTTTAAGTGGGTAAAATCTAACATATGGTTGACATTTTCATGTGATTTGCTGCTGAGGTACTATTGTACTCTTGAACAGAAGTTACAAACAACTTGGTCCAGAGACTGTTATCAATCTACCAAAGATATAATACGCCATTAACCTTTTCTGATTAATAGAGCTTATCGTTTTATCCTGGGGCAAACTGTAAATGAAAAATAAAGTTCAAAATATCCATACAATTTACTCAAGATAAAATTAGAGGGTTTTTTTAAGTTTTGTGGATTATCTTTATTATCTGTGTGTAGCTTATTTCTTTATATTTACCTTGATGTTTGCCCTTTGATTCTATCTTTGAACATTTATTTTGCATGTTGAAGCCAGTTATCATTTTCCAGACATTTTCCTATTCTTTCTGATGTTGCAATGAGCTATTCCCTCTCTTGAACCAGGATTGATACGTTTGTGGGAAAGTTAAAAATACAAAATAAATTTTCAGTTTTTCTTTTATAGGAGAGGAAAAAACATTTACAATATATAACAATCTCTAAAATTGCTTAGTTTTTATCAAAACATACATTTAAATATATAATTATAAATACTACTTGTATAACTGTGTATATTTGTATATGATTATAAATTATATCCAAAATACTTGTACATAAAACAAACATCTCTGGTTTTTTTTATATTTTTATGTCATATATACCAATATCTACATCTACTAGTTTTGACTCATTTTCAATTCCTTTGAAGTATTTTTGTCTTCAAAGAAACTGAATCCATAGTTACCTAAGTGTTTGTGTGTATGTATATATATTTTTTATTTGAGTCTTCTCAGGCACCCCTTCTTTCTTGAAATTCATGGATGTCAACTGACATCGTCTGGTTCACTCCCACTTTTCCAATCAGTCTTTTAACTTCTTTGTAGGCTTCCTTAAAGGTTCGAGCCCTCTTTTATTTCTACGCTTTGTCAATGGGATCTTGGCTATTTCTGTAGCATTAAATACCATCTGTTGGTTGTTGACATCAAAATTATATCTCCAAGGCATATCTATTCTCTGAGCTCCAAACTCACGTAACTGATTGTCCCTATGACACTTTCACTTCGGTGTGCACTGAAATCTTAAGCTTTTCACAACCAAATATGACCCATTTGACATCTCACCTCACCAGATCCCTGTGATATTTGGGTCTTCCTGTCTCAGTGATTGGCACTATCATCCACCCAGTTTCTCCATCTTGACTCTCAGAAGACTCCTACTTTCTTTCTACCTACATCAAACCCCTCTGCAACTCTTTTCAGTTCTATATTGACAATGTCCTTTAATTGTTTTGTTCCATCTATACCCACTCAACCAATCTAGCACAAGCCACCACGATTTATTGAATAGAGAATAGGATGGATAGGCTCCTTAATAGTGTCCCCATTTTCTCTCTCCCTCTCCTAACCTATGCTTTACCCAACAGGGAGACTTATGTGCTTAAAATCCTTTCGTGGCCTCTGATTGTGCATCAAATAATAAAATCTAAACTCCTTGCAGTCGACTACAAAGCCCTGTGTGATCTAAGGAATGTCCCTACTCTCACCTCACTCTTAATTCACTCTGATCTTATATTAGCCTTTATCTCTATCCAATGTTATTTTGTTTGCAGCAGCAAAGTGTCCTGATTAAAAATCACATCTCCCAGTCTTCCTTGAAGCTAAACGTGAACATTTGATACCCTTTTGAACAATGAGATGTAAGTAGAGATTGCTGAATGGGCTTTCCATGGAAGCTATTTAAAAGAGAGCAGGTTCATCTTGCACATGCCTTTTTCCCTTAATGCTTGTCTTCTTTCCTGCCTGGAAAGTAGCTGAAATGCTAAAGATAAAGCAGCCATCTGCTGGCCATGAGAAGAGAGGCAATAGGAAAAAAACTACACTCTAAAGATGGTGAGTGGAGAAAAAGGATAAACCTGTGTCTTTGATAATGTGTTTAGCCAAGCACAGCAACTGCTCTGAATTATTGTTATACAAACATTTAAAAAGAAAAAAAGAAAAAACCCACTGCAGGTTTATTTATTTAAATCACTATGTCCACTTTTCTGCTACATAGGGCCAAATAGAATCTTTAATGGTTACAAAAGGTCATGTGACCATTCCTGGACTGAATTCATTATTCATAGGGGTGGACGGATTCCTTTCTTAGGGTTACGTACAGCTTGAGGCAGTTTGATAAGCATCATTCTTTATCAAATTTTTCATCAACAAGACTACTAGTATAGTTTTGCTAGACACAGGTGGAATCATCTCCAACTTTCCCAGCCTGGTTGTCGATGTAAGGGTGTAGTTAGTATACATAAAAAATTAAATCCCCAGCCTGCCTTTCTACTGGTGCTTTCTGTAACTCCAGCTCCATCTTTAGCAATATAATTGTGGTTACTATAATCTCCAGGATGCCTTATTTTACTGCCAGTCCCCCACTCTTCCTGCCGTGTTGTTTCCTGTGACTTCCAGTCTCTAAATGGACATAGAAAGAGGAGCAAAGACGAAGAGCAACAGAATTCTGGCTGTTTTAGAAAACAACACCTGTGTAGCACAGGGATGCTTGCCTGGTATTTGGTGGGCTTGCACATCATAAACTCTGAACCACAAGGCAGGCAGTAGAAAAGATAAGCTGCCAATTTCAGCCTCAATGAATACAATAGTGACATCCTGAGGTCACTCCATGTTCATGAGGTGAAGCATAGCTGAACTATTATTTTTCTTCTTTAATTCAGCTCCTTTAGCTTTACGATTATGAGGTATCTCTAGACTCTATTTTTTTTTGTTGTTATTCTTGTGTTTTTGCCCTCTCTGTGTCTTCAGGAATGTTTTCTCCAGAAATTAGAATATTATTAGATGTTATTAGCCACATAATATTCTAAACCTTTTAAAGTACCTTAGGTTGAAAAAAATTAAATGCTTATTTTCATCAAGGTTCTGTTGAGGTTAGACAAGGTGTCTGACTTCAAGGAGTCTTCATTGTAACAGGAGATCTATAATATGAACACGTAAAATGCTGAATAATAATAATAAAGATAAATGAGTTTTTTAAATAAAGCAGAAAGAAATGCACTAAAGTTGTGCAAGGTGAACAATTACAGAATCAATCAAAGGAATAATTGTTATAGGAGTTCAGATGAGAGAAAGGTCAGTCAGAGAAAACTAGGCAGGGGGTTGAGTTTTAGTTGGCTCTCTGAAGTTGAATAGAATTTTAATAGGCATAACGGGGAATACACATCTGATTCCCACTCATTCTTTTAGCCACATTGAACATGGCAGAACGTATCCACAAATGCATGCAGCAGGGAGAGTTTCCGGGCTTAGGGTCAATAACACAGAATGTGCTTCAGCATGTCGAAAGCTTGAGTTTTGGTTGGTATCAGATATCTTTAAAGTCACTTCTCAGTCCAATCATTTATTTGTTGTTGGTGGTGGTGGTGTGGGATTAACCAAATCTTCTTTACAAACGCACTGCTTCACTTAAACACAAAGTAGTCTCCCATCAAGTTATAGCACTTAGCATAATGCCAAGTACATATAGATGTCCCCACATGGTAATCATTTGTATTATTGTAATGTAAGAGCTCACTGTGAATTGTAGCTGAGGATGGAAGTCAGCAGACATTGTTGCAGGAAGAATAATAAAACACAGAGGTGATTTTCCCTAAGAATCAGAAGCTAAAATCAATCAAGAACAGGTTGAACAAGAGTTCAGGGTGGTTTAAATTATAATAGTTCAGAATGTAGGTGGGTGTTGGAAGCTCATTTGCTGAAAAGTGATGGTCAAATGGCAGAGTGAGGCACACAGAGCAGCTCGAAGGTACAGAGCCAGGCCTGACGAAAGGACTTTATACAAACAGGTGGCATAATGATAATAGCAATTTTCTACAATTTTTATAGAATCTGCATCATGAAGATTTACTTGAGGGGATAATTTACATCTGGCTTTGACTTCCTAAAAATATTTCTAATCCTGGCTAGAGTGAAATGTTACTGGTCAGATTATTGAACCTACATCATGCTCATAACTAACAAACAAAAGCATTACTACCTCTACAACACTGGCCGCTGACAGTTCTGATTGAACCTGGAGGGCCCACTTCAGGGACAAATGCTTTCTATATCTACCCATGACTGACACTTTGATTTGTCATTGGCAATTCAAATCAGTGCCCTGGGTGTGTCCCAGGGGCACTAGTGTCTTTGGGAATCAGCAAAGGATAATGTTTTCCTAAGTTTCATTTATGCAAATAACCACCTGAATACATGAAATAACTATTTCCTCCTATTTCAAAAGCTTCTTCGTACCCAGGAGGCAACTCGGAAAAGTTATACTGAAAGGAGACAGGAGTTTTGCAGTTATCTGCATGACAACTCAGTTTCTTATGGTCCTCAGGGGACATACAAATAAGGTTGGAATAGATATGCTAAAGCCAGCATCACCAACTCAAATGCCAGATGATAGGTAAAAACACCCCATGAAGGGGGCCTGGCTGGACTGTTTTGAACTAGGGAGAATTTGCCCTATCTAGAGGAGGCAAGAGATACTTAGCTTCAGCTCGTTATTGCCTGCTTCTTGGGGAACCAGCCCCAGATGCCAGAATTTCTGATTTTTTGAGACATGTCACAAACACAAATTTTCATGTGAAATCTCAGAATGTCAATATGTCAGCTCAATTAAAAAGCAAAAAGGAGAAAGCACAGTCTAGGCAAAATAAAATACATCTTTAGGTGGAATTCAACATGCCAGTTGCAAGTTGAGAAATTCTAAAGAGGCCCTTGGCTGTGTAGCATTATCTTCCTCATGTGAACCTGTTTCTCTATCCATTAAGGCTTCTATTTGGTAAAGCAGACGCTCCCGAAAAAGACATTTTGGCTATGAAGAACTGAGTGGAGACTGTGTTTGTAGAGTTCATTTTTTGTTGTTTCATTTCTTAATGGATTTTACATGTCAATGGAAAAGGAAATAAAAATTCTAACAAAGTTAGAAGTCTCCAAATTAATTAGTGAGAATGTAAAGTAAATGATGATAATTAGATGACTAGTCAAATCGAAGTTGATTTAAATTTTGTATAATATTGTAAGGGCCTTGTGTGATTCTTTGTGATAAGATTTACAAGTGCACTGCTTCACTTAAATACAAAGTAGCGTCTCTTCAAGTTTTCAGAATGATTAAAGTTAAATCACAGATAACCCAGAATAAACAGAATATTTAAAACTTGATGACAAGAGAACACCTTTTCCACAGAAAACCATGGTTACTTTTTAGTGTCACTTGAAAGGCAGCAAGATGTTTCTTAATTTATAATAATTTAAGAGACTAAAATTGAAATTAGGACGAGGCACGGTGGCTGAGGCCTGTAATCCCAGCACTTTGGAATGCCGAGGTGGGAGGATTGCTTGAGGCTGGGAGTTCCAGACTACCCTGAGCAACACAGCAAGACCCCGTTTCTACAAAAAAATTGAAAAATAGCCAGGATTGATAGTGTGCACCTGTAGTCCTAGCTACTGGGAAGGCTGAAACAGGAGGATTGCTTGCACTTGCACCCAGGAGTTCAAGGCTGCAGTGAGATATAAACATGCCACTGCACCACTACCCTCCAGCCCAAGCAACACAGCCAGAACCTGTCTCTAAAATATGAATACATAAATAATTGAAATTAAATCCAAATGAGAAAACCTGAATAACAAAATTCCTGTTTAGCTATGTAATATAAGCTACTTGCACTATCAGTGAAATGTGATAAAGACTACACTTCTAAGTTTATGCTTTATGACTGTCATCTTCTAAGTTTTCAAATTTATGACCAACAATTGTTATTTTCTGACTTACCACATTATGTCCTCACCTGTGAACAGCCAGTCAATAGAAAAGCTTTAAGAATACCAAGTCAAATGTCCTTAGGGCCAAGCAGGTAATGCAACCTGCAGGAAAACACTATAGCTCTAATGAAAGGCTTTCAAATTCAAATTATTAAAAACACCATTCCAACCAAATAAAAAGTACCTCTGGTGATATTGGCTGGGTGGAGCCGCCACTTGATGGTAACCCCTGTTTAGACCCATCATTCTCACCCTACAGTGTGAATAGTAGACATGAAGTTGTCATTGTTTTTGATGAGGAAAAGACTGAAACAGGCCTCTGAAGCATAGGTGAAAAAAAGCAACCAGAGTTCTAGGTACATGGTGGTGATCTTGGGGAACAAGGATCTTCCAAGACTGGTTTCATCAAAGCAGTCAGACGGGAGATAGGGGGCTCAGAGTTAGAAAGGGCAGCGTGAGTGGTGGCAAGCTCAGGTTAACAGTCAAAAAGTGAGAAACCATGGTCTTAAATGCATATTGAATCCAATCTGGGTTTCCTGGGCAATTCTCATAGCAAGACTGCTGTCCCATTATCCATATGTAAGAAAAATAAGGAATTGTGAGGTCTCAGTAGAGCCTATTTTGTCTCCTGGTTAATGTAATCACCTTTGCTTTGATGGGGTGCACATTAGTAAAACGGCCAGCAAGTATTTTAAAGGCTACAATGGCATGATAAGAATAAAGAATAGATAAGAATAACACTAACGATAAAAACTGCTTTGGCAGGTTATAATTAGATCATGTACAAACCACTATCAGCCCCATAAATTATGGCTACTTGAAGGACAGTGCTCAGTCAGACCCCAGTAGCAAAGATCAAAGTAACATTTTTAAGTCAAGAACTTGAAAATTTTGAATGCTCTGTGGAAGTTTAAATTATGTCTGTGTTCAGTTTTCATGTTGAAACAAAAATAGTTACGGACATCAAACATATTAACATTTTTATTCATACTCATAAAAATTATTATTTCAACATCAGTGAAAAGTTTATCATAAATTCAAAAAAGATTAAGGAAGAAGGAAGAAGAAAGAATGGTGAATAAAAGAGGCATTATAAATCTAACCAGATAAGAATACTAGCAGTTTGACTTGTTACCAAAGAAAGTACTTCAATAGCTTGGGTACACCAAACACAAGACATAGGAAATAGGTCAAAGTGTGCAAGGGATTTTAAAGTAGGTTAAAATAGGGTGGAATTCTTATAATTTGAAGTTTAAAAAAATCAAAGTTTGTCATTTGAGATATACAACACACAGAAATTCATCCTACAGGAGGTGAACGTGTCTTTTTTACAGGCCATTTTTAAGCATGGTGTACGGTATTTACGGTAAAACGCAAGGTACACGAGGTGAATGTCTCTTTTTTACAGGGCATTTTTAAGCATGGTGTACAGTATTTGTGGTAAAATGCAACGTACAAGACACTAATACTAGTTTGAAGAGGTGATGGTGGCAGTGGTAATGAGGATGTCTAGGTAGCTAACAGCAGAGTCTGGGCTATTCCAGGTAAAGATTCTACCTCACTTGAATGTAACCTCCTAGAGGACAGAGAAATTTTTGGTTTATGTCCCCAGCCTTCAAAGGAGTCTCTGACATACTGTTAGTGCCAGTAAAAATGAAGAAATAAATAAATAAATAGATGAAATGAATAGATGAAACGTGTTCTCCTACTTCCCACTTTGGGGACTCTTAGAGGGACACACACAGGGGCAGGATTGAGACGGTGACCACTCAGCGAGCAGGAATTATTAATGCAGAGACCTTAGGACACACCATTAGAGTAAAATTTCCTAGGATCTATAAACTATTAGAGGACACTAGGGTGAAAATAACAAAAGCAAGATTCCCTTAAATATAGGGCTGTATTACCCAGATTGTGTTGTGGATGAGAATAATTGGGATGTTATATGAATAACTGGTCTAAAAGTGAAAGCTAACTCATTAGCATTTTCAAGACAAGAAAGAAGACATTTTTTCTTTCTTTCTTTCTTTCTTTCTTTACTTCTTTCTTTCTTTCTTTCTTTCTTCATTTCTTTTCTTTTCTTTCTTGACGTTAAAGGCATGGAGTTTAAGGATAGTACATCCAGGAATGTAAATTTCTTTCCTGTCTATTTGATCATGTGTTATTGGCATTAATACTGTCAATAATTCATGGTAAAAGAGGAAGTTGCCATGAAAGGTTACCCATTGTCAGCCTGTGATCAATAGGTAAGACCACAATGTGTGATGTATTATCAAGTATCAGCCAGATTCACTTTCTCATGGCTTTAAAAACAGTGGTAGTTACACTCAGTTTGTCTAACCTGAGCTGAGCTTATTTGCTCATTAACCTTTCACTGCTGATTACAGAATATCCCTTGAATACACTTTTTTAAGTACAGAATATCAGCTCTTGTTATTTAATTCGTGTGTTCTGGCAGTGGGCCTCTAGGATTTGCCCCATGTTTTGATGTTGGCATTTATATTAGAGCAAACAAAACTGTCACTTTGTTTTCCTGTCTTCCTATATTGGGTCACTTTGTGCTACATGATATGATCTAAGACAATTCAATGCAAGGAGACACATGTCCCTTCTTATTGGAAATATGAAGACAGCAGCTTTATTTTACCCTGTGGGAAAGAAAGCAGGTTTAGTGTCCAAAAGTAGTGGAGGAAAGTTGGTGTCATCACTATTCTTCCTTCACAGAGATAATGTAAGAGCATAAGGCAAGAACAGCACTGGTTTCTTCACAAAGGAATAAAAAGAGATCAGTACTTTGGTCATTTATGTTTATGGTACTGTGGAAAGGTACTTACATAAAAACAAAACTACCATTTCTGAACACTTTCAAATACATTTTAAATCTAATAACATCTTGGAATCTCAGAAAAAAAGTTTATTGAAATCACCTCTAAGGGATACATAAAAAAGAATAATGATTAGTCATTTGGCTTCTTTGTTAGATTTAGGAAATAAAAGCATGATTTATTTCCGTTTGATTTTCAGGGTTTCTGACATCTAAAACATTTTGATACACATTTATACTTAATTTTGTTTTATAGTTTCCAAAAATTTCACTAAAATAGTGATATATAAAATAATTTGGACATACTGATAACATGTCTGTGTCAGCCAGTGTAAGTTTTGTTATCAATGGTTTTTGCACATGGAAAACTGCACCAGGTATAATGGTGACTATAGTGCTTACTGGAAGCAACATGCTGCTTTTTCTCCAGAAAAAAAAAAAGCATGCAATGTAGTAATAATAATGACGACATGAAATGTAATAATAATAACGAGGAGGAAAGTCAAGAGGAAGAGGAGAAAAAAATCAAGTAACTGAATTTCCCCTGGGTTTTTTCATTTTTCCCCAAACATTCTGTCCTTTTTCTTTGGGTATGTGATTTATCTTTAACTTTAGCACATCCATAAATCTGCTTGACATATAACAACTATATGTCCCATTACAAATCAAATTCCATATCTCTTCCCCCAATAAACTTATTGTCAGTGCATTGGAAGTGAATAGGAATCATAAAAATCCATCACCTCAAAGGAGAAGCATATGAGATTGCATGTAGAGAAGATGGCATCATTTCCGTGAGAGTGCCACATTGCTGTACATTTGCTAATTAGTTGTAACATGCATTAATGTAAAAAAAAAGTCTTTGCCTTACATGTTATTGTTTGGAGATGGTTCTGCTTATCAGTTTTTAATATGCTCTTTGAAAACTGACACGTACTGTACCCACATCTCTTTAGGAACACAGGGATTCAAAGGCTGGATAAAATACTTTAATGCTTCCCAACACAAACCTGAGAGGATAATTAAACAGATGGTAACAATAAACCGAATCTGAACACATCAGGGACTGAAGTCCCTTATTAAAAGCCTTGCACACTGAAGGCAGTGGAAAGAAAAAGAATGAAACAAAAAACAAAACTCTGGGGAAGTGTATTAGCAGACAACACCTTTATGTCTGCCTTGACCTCCGAAGCAGAGGCTAATCAACCATTTAGGGATGGGTTTCCTACCACCTGGGAGAGGCCATGCAAGAGGTCTCCTGCACTCTCTGAGGAGCAGAAAGGCAAAGTAATTGTGTGATTCTCAAGAAATGCAACTGTTCCTCAGGCTTGCCTTCGAAGGTGTCATTTTTAGACACACAAATTTTATAGCTATAAACACACCGCTGCCCCCACTCATATCGCCTCCTCCAAATAGCAAATCTTTCTAAGTCAGAGGACTTGTGCTTTTCTTCTGCCAAAGGGTAAAAACTAGGTACTATAGATTTCTGTGATGACACAGATATTCTGAACATTTTCTGCCACATTCTTGGCAATAGAATGATCTCTTATTTATTCTATCCTTGAAACATATTGGAAGTCTACTTGTTTCTCTGATCTTATTGTCAGCTTGTCCTGAGTTATATTTGCAGAAGAAGAACCTTGAGGCAATCTTGATATTTCAGCTTGTAAATATATATGTTATTATTTTTTCCTGGAATATAAAAATAGGTCCAAATATAAATTATATACAAATACATCTCTCCATATATTTCTATATATCGGTATATAGATATGTATATATTCTATATATCTATATAAATAAAGAAATGTGTGTGTATATACACATATACTACATGTACACATACATAAAATCTACTGTATACAAGAAAGAGTCTATTGTGGAGGCCTGCAAAAATGTTATTGTGCCATCACACAAGCAAAGATGCTACTGTGCCATTACATAAGGCACTTACAACCTGGGGGATAATTGAGTCAGTGTTTGCTCTTCTTTTCTCAACCTGCTTCATTTCTCTGCTTCACTTGCCAAGATTTTAAAGTGGCATTTATCAGAAACATTCAGCATCAGTACAGCAATGATTTAGCTTAACTAAGTGCTAGCAAGCAAAGGATAATATTTGACATACTGTGTTTTAGATTAATCAAGGTTATAATGATGATCTATTAAAATACATTTTTGAAAATTGAGGCAGATATTAAAAGGGGAAGACATACAGGCATAAATAACTGTAAATCAAATGGTAAACACCATTTTCTAGCTTGCCTTTTACCTGTTTGTGAGTGCACACTGCCATTAAACAGTCTCCAGTTTTAATTTTTGGGTGTTAATATCTGGTAAATATGTAAAGAATGCTCCCATCTGCTGATACATTTGTATGTAAAGTGACACATATCACCTTGGGAATTTGCCATAAATTAAAACTCTCTTAATAATATTGACTATGGTTCCAAAGTTATTTTAAGAGTGAAGAGTATTATAAGAATTAAATAAGAGATGCTGCAAATAATTCAGTGGAAAAGCATAGTTGCTGGCACGCACTGTATTAGGTAACCTTTTATAATTAGAATGTACACTTTTAGATTACTGATTATGAACATCAGGGGACCCGAGATTTTGATTCATCAGTAATTCTCCTTTATGTCTACACTAAGATGTAAAAATGAGACCTCTGGCTCTAACTCCGTATTTCAGAGTCTTTCCATGCTGTTGCAGAAGCTGTGTTACCTGTAATCTCTAGTACTGCTCTGCCCCCTTGTGCTGCTGCAGTGAACTCGACAGAGGAACAGTGTGCCTTCGTCTTTGTACATGAACTACAGAAAAACCCCACTGTCACTTCTCACTTTTCTAGTAAGTTCAAGGTCAGTGTCTAGCTATTTTCAGCTCATCTCTTCTTGATCCATGCAGAGAAATGACAAGGTAACGTGATTCGGGGTCAGCTGTATTACAGGAACCGTTACATAAACGGAGAAAGTGAAAATCAATCCTAGCTGACAGTGACTTCGGGATAATCAGCGCTCACTGGATACCTCTGTCAGTTCGCCTGCATCAAACACCGTGTGACTTCTGTCAGATCTTTTTAATAAAACTATATTCTCATTTTCAGCAACCTAAATACATGTTCCACTGGAACTGAATTTTTTAGACTATTTTAGCCCTCTAGATTTGTAAACTATCCTAATATTTCCTTGAAACATCTCATGAATGATATCTGTCATTCCATGGTTTGTTATTGACCTGAGATGAAAGGTGTTACTGTGAAACATGCCACCCTTTGGGTGATCTAGGTGAGCCCTCCTACAGACGGCCGCATCTTCTGCCTTGAACTCAGCACCACAATCTCAACACCATTTCCCAAATCATCCTCAGCTCTCACTCTTCTCTCCTACTCAGTAACAGAACACTTAATCAATCATTTCTTATTGGGAGAGTAGCTTTCTTGCTCCATTCTAGTTGTTCATTGTTGCTTTCCTCTCTACCTTTGTATTTCCCACTAGTTCATTTCCTCCTCACATAGAATTGGAAGCAGTATTTGCCAAGATGTTCCATGTTAGAGGCATTCTCACTGACAGCACCTGATGTGTCAGTCTTGAGAAGGAGCTATTTTATCCCACCAACCTTGTGGTCCCTTGAAATTGTGAGGCACGCAGTACTCAACTGAAGTACAATTTACCATAATATTAGTTGTCAGTAAATTCAAAGACGGAACTCCTAAAGCTATAAAATGGATTAGAAGCAATTTAAAAAAAAATTAACAAACTAGAGTAAGAGTATACTGTCAACAAACAAATGCTCCATCATAGGACTGTAATTTGGAATTTTAATTACCCCTCTGCTCTGTAACAAAACAATGTCTGAACTGGCAGCGATTTGAATCTCTCACAGGTCATTGAGCATTCTAGTTAATTACTCTATGAATAGCCTGTTTTTCTCCCCTCTGGAAACACGTTTCTAATGGCAGTCAAGGTCTGACAAATGTGTCATCTACATAATTAGCTAGGAAGCAACACAAAACATTAAACATGCTTTGTGCCGACAACTATCAAAACATTTCATTTGTTGTCAATTATTCATTACTTTGTAGGTTCTGAAGGGGTTGTTATTATGGAAATAAGTCCAGATGCTAACAAGGTTAGAGTTTTGGATTCAAATTAGTAATCAGAGGACTAACTTTTAAAAAAATGTATCTCATGTACGTTCAGCACCATGTTCAATCAGTAGGAGATTATGAACAAATTTAGCTATGCTCAGGTTAAGATGGAAATGGTGCAGCCACATATGTGGATGTGAGAGCCCTAGCTCTTTCTTTGAAGTATGGACTCTTCACTGTCGTCATAAACTTTCTGAACCTTTTGGCAAGTCCAATTTGTGCTTGGTAAATAGAGTTAAAGATTTTCACAGCATGAGATGGCAAAGGGTGGTATGGACAAGGAAAGAAATCTCCAGTGGTTTTTTAATCTTCTTCTCCCCTGGGGCATATTGTGTAAAAGTCAAAATTCTAGCTAACAAAATTTTCATCTGTTTTACAGCATGTCTGCGAAATACCTTAGAAAACTTTCGAATTTCATGCTTATTTGTTTGTTGCTGTTTTTAAAATCATGTTTCTTTTATTATTTTAATATTGTATAGAAAGCACTGTCTTGAAAGCAGCACTCCTAATGTATATAGAAAATACTAAAAAATCTCAACAAAATTGCCCTCCCAGTGGCAAAGAAAATTGCAGTGGCAGACACATTATTGTGTAGTCATATCAGAGGCCTGGATCTTTGGAGAGTCTCACTCCACTGTCCTCCAGCTTTTCCATATAAACCAAAATGGCTTACAAATGTCATCCACAATAGTCCAATAAAGATTAGGAACAAAACAACTGTCCTTACATTGATGAGATAAGAAAGATTTAACTGAAGAATGCAGTGTATAAGAACAGTTCATAAGGCTTGTTCTTAAATCAGAAAAATAGAATTTAAATTATATTTGTGTGTGTCTAGAATTTAATTGAGATGATCAGCTTATTTTCTACATAATGTTTGGTCAGATGCCTGTACTACAGAGCTAGATAAAAGGAAAAGAAAGAAAACAAATTCTATCAGGGAAATCAAGAAGACCCGTTATCTACAGGGTGTGCAAAATATGTCAGGAAATAATTCTACCCTGAGCGCTGAGAATGCCCAGTTAATAAAAAAAGATGAGCCACTCGCTACGAGAAAATAATTGTCTGTATCTATGTTTTTCAAAGCAAAAATACAGACACATCTTACACTAAATAGGACACATTAAAATAAGCTTTAATAATCTTTATGCAGAAGGAAACTAATCCATTTTCAGATCATACGATCCACAGCAATAAAACGAAATCATCAAACTAAAAACAATTTTAGAAATGGCTGCAGACTCTCATTTAATTAACATGCAACAGATCATATATTTATGAGGAAGTCAAAATATTTAGGAATCCTATAATCCTGTAAGCCTTAATGTGGTATAAAAACAACAAATAAATGCAAAGTGTTACTGTTACACATGCCTGCCTGATCAATGGTTTTCACATATTGATCTATAAATGGAGTTGACAGTCTGTGTTGGCTGCACATTTTCCAAGCAGCGCTATTTTTGCACAAAACCAATACGGGCAATTACCTTTGTTTGAGATGCCAAGTCTTATCAATTCAATGTGATTTAGTGTCATTTTAATTAAATATCAGGATCCACTTCAGGACAATTTATACAAACAAAGCCTCAAACCTAACTATAAGCTTGATTTGAAGTAAACATGGACAAGCCCTACAATCTCATAATATTTCTTAAAAACTCTACTAAACAGAAGGTTTATATTTTTAGTAGCAATTTTTATGTCTGCCTTTTTGGCTAGCCACAACTTTGGCAAGTATCCTATAATCACAGAAGTAAGAAACAAAAGAAAATTGTTTCCTCTTTTTTTCTGATAATATATTTAAAAAGTGAACAAACAGTCTGTTAATGGAAGTAAAAGGAACCTTGTATGTTAATGTTTAAAAATGGCTCCACCTAAGTCTTTATCTGAACACCAATAAAAAAATATTTTCCTGTTCATGATGGCCATGAATGAAGTAATGCCGTTCTGTGGGGTTTACAAGATGGAAACGGTGAATATTCATACATGTTGTTGCTTAAGACACAGCATTAAATGCCAAAACTACTCTTGCCTGCAAATCATATGTCTGCAGTTTCCTGTTTTGGGCTATTTAAACTCCTCATTAATACCTATTCTAAACTGTGTATTAGGCAGGAGCATCTCTCTTATAAATAACATCAAAGCCACATTAAACCTTTTGCAATAGCTATTTGCTGGAATGCACATTCGTCTTTTTAGCCCTTAAACAGGCACAGTTCACTTGCCCCCATCTACTGGCCCTCAGCTGTCTGATTTTCTGTTTAGCACATTCTGGTAAATAAGCTGTCTACCTTTAAGAGGTCTCACTCTGGTGCTCAGGACGGGACAACAAATCACTGAGACCAAAGACTGTTCTTTCCCCACCAAAGGGAGCTCTCCAGATCTCTCTTACAGATGGGCGATTTTCTTGCAAACCACTTCCCCCTCTTGAAACTGCCCACCTCTCCAACATTTCCCACGTCAAAAAGTAACCTCTTTGAATTTTGAAAAGGCATTGATTTTATTAACCACATTTTAGAATGATTATTTGATGTCTAAAGAAAATGATGCACATCACCAATAAAATACTGATGGAGGATTCATATCTGCTTTACTGAGATGCTTTCCTGCAACATTTAGGTTATAAAAATTTCTAACTTAACAAGTAAATTCACCTAGGCTTGCATAGCTTAGGGTTGGATAAATGTTTATATTGGCATTTCATAGTACTCCTCGTTTAAGATAACTAAGAATCAAAGCTTTTACGACATATACAGGAGAATTTTGTATTGTGTTCTAAGTTAAGAGTTATATTAAAAACATTTTAATTGAACAAAATTTACGAGAGGAATTTATGAATTTGTGAGAAAATTACAGAATTGGTTTGACTCTAGAATATTTTATCATTTTTGTAATGAATTAAGTCATGATGAATGTAATATCAGGTCCTTGTGTTATTATATAGTCCAGTAAGTCATATTAGATTTGCGTAATTGTTATACTAGTGAACAATAGTACTCACATGCCATATATATTAAGTAGGATGCATGACATATGTATGATCTCTAAATACTTTTGATTTTTTCTTTACAGACTACATGTATGTGCCTCTGTTACAACAAACCCTACTGCATGTGAATATGTGCACACATTTTTAGTACCCACCTCTTCCCACTTCTAAATTCAAAATCTTCCCCTTGACCTCACCCCACCACCCAACTTCTGAAAAATCAAGTTCTTAGTTTAGCTTGAGCAGATAACTTTAACAGGCTTGTTTGAATAAATATGCCAAAATACTTTACATTCTGTCAGTATCTAGTCAGAAAATTGTGCATGGAAAAAAGAGATGAAAAGAACTGAGACAGAAAGAAAATTAGTGCCATGGCAAGCTTTCAATACAGTATCTCTGAGCCAAGTTTTCTCGGTGAAATGACACATCCTCACTAAAATACCCCTTTTATATAATTATGCACTGAGCACACATAACCAAAAGTAACTTTTATTTTTGTTCCTTATCGAGGAATACATATTGCCCAGGCTAAGAATGCGGAAACAAAAGCTGGGATAATTATAGCTAATTTAACTTTGGAAAACTCTTATTCTCTAGCAGTCCAGCATACAACCCCCCAAACTAAAGTTATGTAACAAGGTAATATCAACAATGAGAAACTGCATGATAAAATCCTGCCCAAAAGTGAAAAATGCTAATTTTGTCTCATTTAGCAGCTGGATACAGAAATGCTCATTAGTTTTAAGAGGGTTAATCCTTTTAACTTTTGCATATTGATATGCCAATTATGCCTAATTGTACAAGAGGCATCAGTCAAGGTAATAGTGCATAAACACATGAAAGTTATTAAGTACATCCCAACATGTAATAAAGTAGGTGTTAATTGGTAGCTGAGTTCTGCGGGCTATTGAGGTGGATAATTCATTGAGAGATGGATCACTTGTAATTTCTCTCCATAATTCCTTTTGCAGTCTCATGCTGTGATGTTTTCATGCTTGTCAAAAACAACTGCGGCATAGTGCCTTTTGTTAAACACAGCCAATAAAATATGTTAGGCATCATTAAATATACTTAACTTTTAAACTTTTTCAAAGGTACAGTTCTTACCGATAATACATTATAGAGATTCCAATAATTTACTCTAACCACTGTCTCAAGTTCATAGTTGATGAACATTTTAGCTTGTTTAAAAGCAAAGTCAGGCTGGCAGTGTTGTATCTCCCAGGAGACAATACTTTTAAATGAGAAAGTAAATAAAGGAAAATGCGTATCTCATTAGTTACTTTATCTAAGGATGTAGTTCTCACTCCCCAAATAGAATCACTGGCTTCCTCATGCTAAATTTGTCTACAACACCTGAGGAAAGAATGATTAAAATCACATATTTCTCAAGCTCCTGAGATTTCTGTGGGTTAATTTTTTGAGTGAAAAATGGGGATTAAATACAATCAGTAACATGCTACTCAGCAAGTTTATCTCATTTAATAACTCAGTTAGGAAGCTGAATATTTCATAGGCCCCTATGATATTAACAGAACACTCAATTAATAGCTCACATGTTTCTGCAGGGTGACTGGAACTCAGCCTGTCCCCAGCTAACCTATTTCTGCTCGCTCTTGCTCTCACTGTGAGAAACAAAATGGATTTGGGGTCCAAAAGAGTGGCTAACATTGCATAAATAATTTTGTAACATCCTATGGCCTCAGCTGCAAGTTACCACCATTATGGAAGAAAATTAATCAGAGGAGACTCATCGCAATCAGTGGGTTTAGTGGCTCAGGATGCGTGCAGGGCCAGCGACACAATTGGCAGTAGAGTTCATCTCTAACTATTTTATTTCAAATCTTCCTAATGACACATTATCGAGACAAAATGGCTTCCTCTCCAAACCTTAAATAGCCACAGCATTTCAATCCTTTAAGCCCACTCCAAATCAAATCATAATTTCCAGTATCGTATATTATTGGGAGATTTTAAGGAAGAGATTTTCACATTTTTTTTTTAAGATTTTTTTTTCTCAATTCATTCTTAGCTAATTTTAGCCTCTGGCTTTTCAAAGTGATGTACTGTATTTGGAAGTACAAACACCACATGCTAGCATAACCTCATTATTTTTATGACACTGAAGCATGATAGTAGAGGCCCTTAAAATGAGTCAAAGGTGCTCTTCAGTCTAGCTCCAAATCCACTTTATCACTCTGGATTAAGCCCAGCTCTTCTCTTGCAACTGGGGATATTATTATGACTATAAGTATGCAAGATAAAATGCATTACAAAAACAGTTTTCTCATGCACATTAGGAAAACAAATAAAACAAGACTATTAGCTTTTTTTTTCTTTTGCAAAATTCTGTATGACAAGGAACTTGGGATATTTGGGGTATTTGACTTACAGGTTCAGTGACCTTCCCGACATCGGTGAGGATCATGGATTTACTTTGGCTGAGCCTGTCATGGTGGCTGTTGGCATTTTTGATTCTCATTTGCACAGCTCCTGTGCCTTGGCGGGTAGAATTCAGTGTTTCCACAGAAGCATCAGAATGTGTAGATTTCTGCATATTATAGTGCTATCCTGATAAAATACAAAATGTATTATGTTATTCTAAACATACGCTTTTCCATGAAAACTCTTGATGGAATGTCCCTAATAATCATTAGGATATTTAAAGTTGATAAACAAGAGTCTTCACCTCTCTGAGTAATGAAGAAAAAAGTAGTTCCTTTGTAAGTTATTTTGTCAGTTGGGACCTTTATGTGTGGATAGCACTATACATAACAGAGGACTTCAGAAGTTTATAGGTAGCACAACAATAGACTGTGTTTCTTAATTCCATTAAGAAACTCTTAACAGCAAAGAGATACAGTTTTCCTTATATAGAAATGATATTGCCAACCAATCGTCTTGAGGATATATGCTTTTTAATCCACAACTTCACTGGTCTATTACCCACTTTACCCCTACATGCTACCATCAGCACCCGTTCTTGGTGAACAAAAATCTCTATGGATAAAGTCAAATTTAAGTGAGTAAAATTGGTGTCAGAGCAAAACAGACCCCAGAGCCCCTACCCCCACTCACAATACTCACAGGGGGAAATTAAAATTCCTTCATCCACTGCCATCTGCCAACTGAACTAGATTTGCTAGCTTAGTTGGACATCATATTTATAAAGAATATGAAGAAAAAAATCAGCACCATTTATTTTAATAGAAGGAGTCTGATTTAGGCAAGAAGATTTAGTATGGACACACTTTAAAGGAGCAGCAATGAGAAAAAATAGAATTTGGAGGAAGAAAACAAAGAGAACTAAACTGTGGCAGCACCAGAGGGTGGACTGGTAGAGCTTTAGCTGAGCCCCTCATCCATAATCCTCTTCAAATGTCCCTCCCCAAAAGTTCCTCAAGTGAACACAGCATCTCATTACAAACAGAATGGTTGCAATACAAACACATCTTTTCATTTTCTGGAAACAGCCCTCTTCTTGTCTGATTCTTGTCTCCAAGTCTAACCTAATAGACATCCTATAGGGGGCTCCGAGCACTGTGTACAGTGAACAAAACTGTGACTAGTCAGTTATGGGAGCGAATATAATCCACAAGAAGAATCATGTTTTAAGGAGGCAAGTGTATAGCTACCCCAATGTTTGTTGGACAATGAGGCTAGAATCATTCATTCTAATGGTCAAGCAGGCAGACACTAAGATGAACAGAAAAGGAAATATTTTGATAGGAGGAAAATTGTTACTTTACAATAAATACCAGTAAGGCAATTAAATGACAACTTAGAAAAGAAGCTAATATTTAGTATCTACTATGTGCTAAGCAATGTGCTCAATGATTGATTCTCAAAAAACTCCTATAAAATAGCCATTAAACCTATATTTTTATAGAGAAAAAAATGAGGATCAGAGAGACTCACAATTTTTCCAGTAAAACAGGCAGGCAGAAAGAGGTGGAGGAGCAGGTATTTTATTCCCCAAATAAGACCCATATGTCTATCAACAGGTGAATAGACAGACACATTTTAGTTTACGCAATGAAAACAATAAACAATAAAAAGGAACAGACTATTGATGCACAAAACCACATGGATGAATTGCAAATTTATTCTGCTGAGTGAAAGAAACCAAAAAAAAAGAAGAGGAAGAGGAGGAGGAGGAAGAAGAGGAAGAAGAGGAAGAAGAAGAAGAAGAAGAAGAAGAAGAAGAAGAAGAAGAAGAAGAAGAAGAAGAAGAAGAAGATTTATTATATAATTTCATTTATAAAATATTCTCAAAAATGCAAACTAAGGTATGCTAACAGAAAGCTGATGAGTAATTCCTTAGGGAAAGGATAGAGGCAAGTATGGATCACATTGAGCAAACTTTTGGCGATGATGGATATGTCTGTTACCTTGATTGTGGTGATGGTTTCATAGGCATTTACACATATTAAAAATGAACAAATTGTATACTTTAAACACTTGCACTTTATGATTCTTCAGTTATAACTCATGAAGATGTTTATAGAAAAGTTGTTTTAGTAATTGCTTAGCCAATTTATTTTGCTCTTATTTTCCTTTTTATATGCTTACATGAGTAATGTATTATTCAAAATTATCTAATCGAGAATGCAAGAGTTTTTTTCAATAAGTATGAAATAAAAATTTGAAGTATGTATTAAGAAGAAAATCATATATTTTTCTAGAAAAATATTTTCTCCTCTGAGTGCCTTCAAGGGTTGATTTCCCACATTATTCAATAGATTCAAACTCCAAGGACAGTGTGTTTGTAATATTGGTGGATGAAATCACTCAGGCTGAAGCCACTCTCTTCTGGCCAAGAGCATCTAGCCACGGTGTTTACATAGCCCAACTGTACACCATTTATAGGACATGTTGCTTCCTCAGAGGCTGGACAAATTTCAGTGTCAAATCAAAATTCGCATTCCTATATTGATTTCACAATCAAACCATAATTTGCCTAGTGATATGCTACTGTCAAAAGGCTGCATTCATTACAAAGCCTTTTATCTGGCTTCCCCACCTCTGTTTTCATGGGGACAGGCTGCAGAAAATACTTTCAAGATTTTGCTTTCTTAGATCTTTCCATCAGGCGGATCTCTCTCTCTACCACAATGTTAATATTATTTCTCTCAGTTTGCTCACTGTCTCTCCTCCAGCCCTCACTTCCTTTTCCATCTGACCCTGTCGTTACATTTTGTTGACACCCCCTCCACTCAGTTTCTTCTCTTTATTCTGCTTCCCACGTACTTTGCTCTGCAAGGTCATTGACTTGATGCTATTTCATAATTTTTCTTGTATTGTTAAATATTTGGGGATTTCTAATTTTGCAGACCACTATATTTCTCTGGGAAGATAGAGAAAAATGACACAAAACCTCGTCTTAAAGATTTCTATCAACAGAAAACATACATACACCCCTTCGACCTTTATTGAGATTCTCCTAAGTGGCAGGCACCATTTTAGAGACTAGAGATAATCTTTGTTTATCAAGTGCCCCAGACTTTGGTGAGGGCAATAGAGAAATAATCAATAACTAAGTGAGAATAGGGCAGTGCCCAGGTGGGGAGAGGAGCAATGGCATTAAACTCAGGTGGAAGTGGGAGGTGGAGAGAGAGGAAGTCTGCAAGAGAAGATCAGATCACACCAGAGCTAAGTCAGTGCAGGTTGGACATTTCTGGCAAAGGATTTGGCAATGCAAAGGTGTGCAGATACCTGGGATATTATAAGGTAGGTATTGAAATATGTCACGAAGGGACATAAAGTACCAGGGAAGTTCAAAGAAAGAAAGAAACAATGGATTTCATAGAGAAGGTGGCATTTGACCTCTCTGTGGGGATATCTGATCATCTTGCTTATCTTTCATCTGGCTGAATGATTGACTTAGAGTCCCATCCCTTCTAACCCAACCAGTACCAGAGGGTCTGGTATTCTAGACACTCTGAGGAAGAGAATGTGTGTTGTTCTGGTTGTACATAACACACAATGTTTTTTTGTGGAGGAATTGAGAATGGAGATGATTGAGAGGGAAGCAGAGCCCTGCTGCAGGACAGAAGAAGGACGGATGAGGATGGAAATCTAACAGGATGATAACGACAGCTGTGCCAGTGGCTGTGGGACCTGTGAGTGCTGGACTTGTGGGTTCAGAGATGATTTCCTCTCATGCATCCCATTAGGAGCCTCTCATTCCAAGCAGACAGGGCTGTTTCTAGGCCACATTTTGCAAGTTGTTTTGGGGTCCCACTTAGAGCCCTTTCTTTATTTCCTTTCAACTCCCCAGTTTCCCCCTGCCTACATCCTAACAGTTTTTTCTCTAGTAGACACCCTATAATCCTTTTAATATTTCAGCTGCCAGAGTACCCACTGCAGCATTCACTTAGGCTTAATCTAACTACAGAGTCAAAATTTATAAAAATTTCCATCATCCATTCTTTCTTACCTATGAATCACTTAGATGTATATGGGAGGGGGATGATTAGACTAGCTAACACAATGTTATATCAGTCAGACTTTCCCTTAACTCTCAAGGAAGAATTTAACTGAATCTCAAACTGGAAACTCTTCTGGCTACATGAAAGAACTATCTTAGAGTAGAAGAGCATTGATCAGTCCACTCTATTTATGCCCTTATATAAATTCAGAGGTGGTAGGATTCGTGACTGGGGATGGGACATTAACATTGCATTCTAGAAAATGGTGCCTCCTAGAGCTGTATGATGCAGTGTCCCTTCCATGGTGGTCTTATTTTTTAGCCTTTATGAAATAAGGTTCTAGGGAAGAAACTCCATTGCAAAGCCTGCTCAACATCGACTCAAAAGAAACCCTCACACCCCAGAGTCCAAATTGACTTGGCTTCCAGAACCTAGGAATGGTTCTTCTTCCAGGAATATCTGTATTAATTGCAGGGTGTTCTCTGAAAGAGAATGAGGAACTCCAGTTTTGTGAGTCTTTCTGCATTATTATTCCAAAAACATTCACAGGAATCTTAAATTATATTCTGTTGTTCCACCCATGTTTTCATTCCTCACTGACCTTCAATTTTCTAGGTTTGGTAGATTGTAAAATCAATAATATTTGCTTATTCTTATTTCTATGTAATTTAGTAACATCAGGCTTATTAATTACAAGTCATATTAAGTTTAGGTTTTGCTTGATCTATGTGCCTCTTCAGTATTCCCCTTGTTCTTCCTAGAACACGTTACCCACTCACGTCATCATCATTATTGTTACTATTAAATTTTGTTAGAGAAAACATTGATGCCTTGTGTGTTTATGTTCTTACAGGAGGCAGACAGAGCACTGGTGAATGACTAATGAAAATATTGAAGAATTGGCTCATTTTGCATGTGTTTGAGATATCCATTGATTTTACTAAACTCTCCAAATAAATATCCCTGAGTTAGAAATTGAAATGTAAATCACTTAAGACTGGCTTCACTATTTCTCTAGACTTCCTGATTTTACGTGTACTAACAGAAGAGCAAGAATACCTTGTGATATTGCACTAGTTCTCCTTTCAATCCTGTTTAAAAACAGGAAGCAGTAATGAGAATGCACTTCATAAGAGCAACACGAACTTTGGCTCTGCTCAAACTACATGGTTCGATGGTGTCCTGGGCTTCTGGGCTTGATTTCCCTACTCATACTGCAGATAGGAGTGAACATGATATTTCATCTAATCATAAATTTCATAGCTGCTCTCCCAATTATTTGTTGCATTCTGTTAACTACACTAAGGCTCAGCAGCCTGCCCTTTTGAGTTAGAATGTGTATTTTTGACATCTCTTTCACGTCAACAGCATTAAAAGTAAAAATATATTAAGAAATTTTTGAGCCGGGAAAAACTGGATAGGCACTATGATATAATCTTTATGCTGCTGAGCAGAGAAAATGTAGGCTTGGGTATACTGAACACCATCCCCAGGTGTCACATTCTGTTCAGAATAACTCTAGGATGGTACTCAGGGCCCACACCCCCCAGCATCCTTGATTTCGCCATAGACCCCCCAAATCAAGTGGACATTGTGTATGGAAAGAAAAGGTAACAAGAAATGTAAAGAAAATCTGGCAGATAAAATGATCATAGTGTAGCCACATTAGGTATATATCATGCAAGTCTTTCTGTTTAATCATTTATAAATGTTCCTCTGCTTCCTGACAAAACGATAGAGACTTAAATGTTTGTTGAATGTATAAATGAAAAACAAATATGGAACCTAGTTTATGCCAGTGTATGAAGCCTGGCAAAGCATTGTCAATAAGAAAATGTCTTTGACCAATTTTCTTACTTTAAAAATGTGTAACTCACCCTTGCTGATATTTCTTAGAGTAAATAAACTATGGATATTTTATTATAACTTAGAGGCAGAAAGAAAACAATGTTTCTTATGTGTTCTGAGGCTAATATTAAAGTATGCTTGGAGATTCATATAATTTTTTAGGGTGGAAAAATACCATATTTCTATTTCCCAATAGCCCTATGTCTTCTTCTTATTAAAAAAATGATCAAATTTATCACAATCTTAGAATTTGCAGGGATTTTTGCTTTGAGAATAGTCTTCCTTGAGTTTCAGATTTTGTTAGGTCCTTGATATTTTTCCCTAAAAAGAAGGATGCTTCTGCAAGACATAGGTTATCACTGAGAGTTTTGTGAGTAAAATCTCAGAGGCAAGCAATGGCCATACACCCAGGGAATTCCTATTTCATGAGTGTTAGCCTGGGTTTTCACTCCATGGCAAGGGAGCTGTATATTTAGCACATCCACCATGAGGAGCGAAGGTCCCCTCTGCCTAAACATGCACAAACTTTCTCTGGTGACATGACCCCATTCCCTGCTCTGCATGTATTAGAGGAGCTGTTTCTCCAGGTCTGCTAAGAGCTCATGGCAACTCCACAGACAAATAGTATTTCTCTGAGAAATTCATTTCTATCCCCTGGAAAGATCTTATGTTGATCTGTGATAGAACAAGTCTGCTCCCCTGTGGAAATGAGTTGTGGTCCTGGTAGCTCCAGTAATGTGTGCCACAACCTTCGCGTCACACTTTCCTGACAGGTCAGTAATTAACTCGCATTGCAATTGTTTGTTGTCTCCACCACAGCAGCCATTTACCAAAATAACATTTTAATTTCAGTTTCCTTCCAGTTAACTTTCCTTTTCTTTTCTCCCTGTGGCTTCTACATCTCTATTAAGTCTAATTTCCCCGACCACTCTGTAAGCTGAGAGAGTGCAATAAAACTCAGTTTCAAAAATGTCGAATATAATGAGAAAGGAAGAGCACAGTAAAGGAATGTGACCACAGCCACCCCATTGGGTAACATTGTCTTTGGGCAGGTGTTATATATAGGAAATGTGATAATAAGTTTTTGCATTTATTTAACTTATAGCAGGGAATCTGGAGTATTTGCTGCATTTGCTGACAAAGTCTGACAAGTCTGCTGCATGGTAAATTGTAATACAGTTATTATCACTGCACACGGCCATCTTAAATGGTGACAATGTCAAGTAAAATATACTTTAAAAGTAGAATAAGTGTGTGGTAGGCAACCATGATCTTTCTTACCTCTTAACCTTTCAAACTCCATCCTGTTGGGAGCAAAGCAGCTGATTTTACACTTCAAATATTTGTTGAGTCTCTACTCTGAGACGTAGACTTTGCCACATCCCACAGGTTCTGCAAAGTTATTAAGCACCCCGCAGTAGAGTTAAGCACAAGCAGGCTTGCCTACCATGAAGTCTGATCAGAGTGCAGTGGAGAATGGGACTGGAGATGATTTTAGGGTGGAGGTGATGTGAGGCCTGGATGCTGTATGATAAACGGGACTCTGAAAGGCAGAGAGGGGATATCAAGAGCAGTGCAGGCTGAGATCACAAGATTTAAGGAAAAGAGGAGTGAACATCCACACAAGATGATACAGTGTTGGTGGCTAAGTGGGAAAGCCATGGTTGATTAAGGCTGCATTAGGAGAACACGGTTATTTTTATTAAAGAACTGGGATTTTGTCTTATAGATCCCGGGGAAATTTGATGATTTTCTTTAAGGTATAACCCCTTTCTAAGATACTCGATGAAAAGAAATCCACAAGTAAGAATCCTTGACCCCTGAGGCTGCAAAATAAATACATAACATGCTCGTGGGATGCTTAATTAACTTTAAATCAGAATAAATATTACAGCATCTATTTGTAAACATTAATCTTATGAAAAGAGCACCCTGTGATATGGAAAAAATATTCCAGAATTTTAGGTACTTCACTCTGAACATCTAGGTACATGTTCAATGCTTCTGGTCAACAATCAAATGAAAAGAAAGGTAAAGACTTAAAAGGAATAACTAAATAAAGCACTTAAAGAAAAGGTTCCTAGGGTGCAATTGCATCTAATTAAAGAGATATAAGGAAAATAAAGTTAAGATTAGTGGAACTGCTTCTGAATTTCCCTCTGATGATCAGGCAGGTAGTAAAAAATTGAAAAGCAAATAGGAAGAAAATGCCTGCGCCATTGTAATTACATTTAGGGAGCATAAGAAATTTTATAAAATGGCAATCTTCTTAGACACAGATGAGAGCCATAAGGGGCATAAGTAATGCAATCTTCTCTCTGTTTCCTCTGTCAGTTTTGACCTAATCTAGCAAGAAATGCTGAGCGATTTTCCGCCTCTTGCGTACAAGTATCAATTAAGGGAAAACAGGGTGACTATCTTAGGGCATTGATGATGAAATGTCACTCAAAGAGAAAACATCAGCTCTACAACAAGTTGCTCAGCAGCCACAGCATTAGAAAACACTGGGGAAATACATGGAGTCTCAGACCCTCGCTGGGACAGGCTACTTCTCTAATCTTTGTTGGGAGAGTATCAAATGCAAAAAGTAAATTTCAACCTGCGATTGTCTGTTTCCTGGGATTTCTTGTTCTATTGTCTTTCTTTCTTAAAGTGCTTGACTCAGTTGCAAAGTCTTTTTATCAGGCAGATTAAATCTAATCACCCTTTGGTTGCAGTTATGCCAGGCTATCTCTATCTTGGCCTGCCCGGGGTTCAAATATGTGGAAGTTGAATATTGCATAATTAGTACTCGACAGTAATTAACAGTAATCAGTAATTGACAACAGTCAGATATGGTTGACATTTGTTTTATTTAGCAAATTTGCTGTTGTATCTATTAGTCTTTCCCTAATGCTCATCTCCAAACTCTGAATTTATTAGATTGAATTTCAGTGCCAAAAGGGCATGTCTAATGATGGGACACTAATGTCATAGTCTATTGTTGTGAAGGACAATAACTATATCATTAAAATAAAAGTTTTCAGAATATCTCCTTTAATGCATTTAAAAATCAGCTCTCTCTTGCTCAATTATTTATGAGTAAAATACATTTTAAATAGCTTGTGTGTATGTGTGTGTGTGCATGCCTGTTTGCATATACAGTTCAATGAATTGTCACAAACTGAACACATTCTTGTAATTACAGCCAAACCAACAAACACAATATTATCAGCACTCCAGAATCCCCCCACAGCTCTGTTCCACTCACTATCCACCTTACCCCACTAAAGCTAATCATTCTTCTGTCTTCTAAGTTTTGCCTATTTCTGAACTTTATATCAATGAAATCCTGAAGAGTCTATTTTTTCTTGCTGGGCTTATTTCACTCAAACTTTTATTTGTAAAGATGATTGCTATGCAATATTCTTTTGTGAAGTGCCTGTGCAATACTTTTGCTTGTTTTTAAAATCAGGTTGTTTGTCTTCTTCTTACTGATTTATAGGAGTTGTTTATATATTATAACCACAAGTCTATTTTTAATATATATGTTGCAATAGTTATCATTTCCCACTTGTGGGTTGCTTTTTCATTCTCTTAGTGGCATCTTTTCATGAATAGAGGTCCTTAACTTTAACATTGTTTAACTTATTATTTATTTCCTTTTACGATTAGTGCTTTTATTGCCCTCTTAAGAGACCCTTGCCTAATTCAAGGCAACAAAGACTATCCCCATGATTTCTTCTAAATGAGTTGTTTCAACTTTTATTTATTTTTAGAACTATGATTCATCTGGAAATAATGTTTGTGTTTGGTGTGAGAGATATATATATATTTCATATGGAAATAAAGTTACATATATTATATATTTATATATTATATATATTTTATATATATATAATACACACACACACACACACACCTATACATATATAAATTGGAAGGACCTGTTATCTCTCCTGAAAGGACCAGGAACTGGCTTTTCATCTGAAGTGACCAGTTTCTGGAGAGCTCTCCTAGCCACACGTGGTGACGAAAGGTTCAGTTTGAAAGGTGCTGACAGTGTCAAGCAATTACATAGATCTGTGGTCACAATCCAGGTAAATATTGGCAACTGAGGATACAAGTTGAATAGGAACAGTTATACAACAAGTGAGTAGAAACAGTCATTGATAATCTGACGGGGTGGGGAATACTGAGAAGTTTAGATTTGCAGATTGTTATCAACTAGGAGGTTTGTTGCTAGGTGGCACAGTTCTCAATTCCGGCTATTTGTTCAGGTCTAGCTCAATTACCCACAAAGGAGATTGGCAATAGAAAGGTAGAACCTCAACCCTAGCAAGAGAGTGAGGCAATGAATGACCAGGTTACCAGCAAAGGAAGTTGTGGTCAAGGACAAAGCAAATGTCCAGTGAGGAAGAGGTGACCCACTGAAGTTCTGGGACTTGTAAATAAGGTGGAAATGCACTTGATTTGTACATCACAAGCCCAGACCAAAAGATGAGATCACTCATTATAATTTATTGTTGAATCCACAAAACCCCATTCCACTAGAATTAAAGATTATCTATATTAAGTTAATGTTTCACCTGAGAGTAAGGGTCAGAAATAACCAGTTCCAGATGTGCACATGCTTCTGATAGTAAAGAGAAAGAGAGCTATAAAGCAGTAATTCTCAATGGTCAATGTGTGGAGCTTATTAAATATGCAGACTTAGCTGAACCTTCCAGATATTCCCATTTAAGGAGAATGAGGGAGAGGCTGAGAAATTGCATATTTGGTCATAACCCCTAAGGGATTCAGCTGCACCCTTTTTTAAAAAGTTATTTTTATAAACGTTTATATGTTATTCTTTAATTTTATACGTGCGTTATTCTGAAATAGTTACTCGTTACTATAGTGTCTTCTTATTTTTACAGCCCATTGCTGCTATCTTCATTTTGTTCATATTACTGCTCTAATTTTCCTGGGAATGAAAGTTCACTTTAGAATATGCTGGTGAGGGGTAGGGGTATGGGCAATAGTTGGAAATAGTGAGAGATAAATGAGTAGGTAACTAAGCAGGTAAGTAAATAGATAAATAGACACATAGGTGCATGAAAATGATGCTGTAAATATTCTATTTAAGACTAATTAAAATATGGTACTTTGTCAACCAGACCAACATCCAGTCATAAATATTGCTGGAAAATAAATTATTTTGCATTAAAGAAATACCCAAAGAGATCCTAGGCAATCTAGGTCTATACACAACTTTGAGTGCAAGAGTGCTTTTTTATTTTTTGTTTGCTTATTTATATCATGAACTTGGTAAGTGTGAGTAAAATAACATCAATTTCAACACTTAAAAAATAGTTCATAAAAGGAATGCTTGTACACTGTTGGTGGCAGTACAAATTAGTTTAACCATTGTAAAAGACAGTATGGAGATTTCTCAAAGAACTAAGGAAAGAAATACCATTCGACCCAGCAATCCCATTACTAGATATATATCCAAAGGAATATAAATCATCCCTTTATGCATGTGTATATTCACTGAGGCTACTATTCACAGTATCAAAGACATAGAATTAACCTAAATGCCCATCAACAATAGACTGGATAAGAAAGCGTAGTACATATACACTATGGAATACTATACAGTTATAACAAGAGTGAGATCATGTCCTTTGCAGGTTCATGGATGGAACTGGAGGCCATTATCCTTAACAAACTAACACAGGAACAGAAAACCAAATACTGCACGTTCTCACTTATAAGTGGGAGCTAAAATGATGAGAAGTCATGGACAAATAGAGGAGAACAATACATACTGGGGCCTACTGGAGTTTGGAGGGTGGGAGGAGGGAGAGGATAAGGAAAAATAACTAATGGGTACTAGGCTTAATACCTGGGTGATTAAATAATCTGTACAACAAACCCCCATGACACAAGTTTATCTATGTAACAAACCTTCACATATATCCCTGAACTTAAAGTTTAAAAAAAATAGTGTATGGGAATGCCCATCCAATTTCAGTTCCATTGCTTTTTGCAGTAGGTTCTGCATAGAATGGCTTAGCATGTACTCATTACTGTGAAGTTGGTCCCAGTGTCTTGATGGTTTTGTATTTCTTTTTCCAGAGGTGGATGATTTAGCCCTGAGGTGGTTCAAGTAATTGTCTGAGGGACAAAAAAAAAAAAAGAAAATAGTTCTCCTTGATAAAGACCAAAGGAAGTTTGGTGTGAGAAAAAAAAAAATATTCCACAAAATAATGTATCCTCAGGCTTCCTTTCAAGAAGCCCAGATGATCAAAATAGTGAAAAAATATTTGCCAGTTCACATTACTTAAATTGAAAATTTTTACTGAGTTTTTCAATCCTTTCCTTTGAAGATAAGAGATACAATATACTATGTTCATTGTACAACTTAAAATGTATCCTCTTCTTTCTAGGATGAATAACTGAAGGTTCTCTTGATGCCTTTAGTCTCTTGAAGCGATTCAACTGCCTTTTCAGGAATCTTAATCTAGGAGCTATCTGTGGGGCTAGATACTCCACTTAAACAAGTTTAGTTTGTTTTTTCTTCCTCAAAGTATAGTTCCCCGGCTTCTCCCCTCAAGGTGAGAGGCAGAGGAGGAGATGGTTACATATGTGATATAACTAATAGGTTCCAGTTAATTGAGTGCTACTGTAATTTGAATTAGTATAGCCAAATTTCTGTCTAAATTTAGGTGCTTCACAAAGTGAAATATAGGATTTTTGCTTGGACACATTAAAGTAAACAATGCATAAATATTTAGAGTATTAAATAGTTGGGAGAATTATCCATTTAATTTAAAAATCATTGATCATTTTTCTTCTCTGTCTTGTTTTATTTACTTATATCCTTTGTTATAACTACATCTGAGACAGAGAATCTAACCTATTAAAGGAGAAAACGTGATGAAATGGGTTAAGCAACCAAGCCCCAGCTACATTTCCCCATCTTGTGCACTTACTGGTGGGTTTCTTGTGTGTGTTTGTGTGTGTGTGTGAGCATGCACACATGTATGTGTATTTAAATGGTTGCCACTGTTACTCACAACACAAGGTATACAAATCTCTCTTTCATCTCCCTTACAATAGTACATCCACACATTCTGATCCATACCCTACCTACATCATGCGATTCAAAAATAACAGTCGATGCAAAGACAAATGTATTTGTTATGACTTAGTCAAGTTAAACTTTTAGAGATATCTTTTAATGATTTTTTTTAAAAAAATGCTTTGGGGAGGGTTGGCAGCAGAAGAAAATTTGTTCTTTCAATTTAGGAAAATGAGCCCAGTCATGCAAGCTAGACAGACACAACAAGGACCTAAATGAAGAAGCTATACATAAATGGATGTTTTTTTCACAGAATAATCTAATGCTCCAGTCAGTCTCTAAACATTTATTAGGATTTATTGCATATACAGAAGTTATTTGAAGGACTCCAGTTCTCTCTAATCATTACCCTCTGCTCCTGCTTTTTTAGGAGCAGCTATAAATTCAAGAAGAGGTGGAAAATCGGCAGACTGCCAACAAAATTCAACCCACAGACATATGTTGTTGGGCCTGAACAATGTTTTGGAATGTTTTGAATCAATTTCCAATTGAAAAATGAGGGTTGTTACTTTTAAAAAAACATAAAAGTATGTCTATATGTCTTCTCTTGAAAATTCATAAAATGTGGAAAATGGATCCAGGTGTGTATGGTAAGAGACAGCTGCGGGTGGACAGCTTCTACATCCTACAGACAAGGCATCATATAGACATTCTCTTGTCTACAGGTCCTCTCCTACCCACTTATCTTGTATAGATATCCCAACTGGCCTGGAGACATTCCTGACTGTGGTTCGTAGTGTCAATCACCCCTAGGAACATTGCTCCTCTGATGTATGGGTTGAATGGTGGTTGTGCTGCATATTAAGTCAATATTATTTCCAGTATTTCATTATTTTTCAATCTAAGCTGGTAAGATTGCAAATGAAGAGCAGAACCAGGAGACTGCATTTGCATTTGCATTTGTACTACTGCTTTAGAAAGAGGATCGTCAAACATTAACATTACTTCATTTATTCTTACATTTTTCTCAACATGATCTTAGTTACAATGAGTAGGATATTGTGCTGTGCTCTTTGTTCTTGCTAAGCAAGCTCCCCTTTTCCTCCCTCTCTTTTCTCTGCCTCCTCTACTGTTTCTATTATATTTTGGCAGATAATTATATCCTGCCTTATACTGGTTTCTGTTCTCTATTTGAGCTGTGTGTCTCTTCTGCCCAAATTGACTGTGGGCTCCTTAAAGTCAGACACTGTATTTGTCAGTGTTGTTGCTCTGTATTTTACGTAGGACATTATAGACACTTGGTTCCATGCCTTGCTCTCATTAATTCAATGCCCTAATACTAATTGCTTTCAGAATTAGGACTGAAATTGGTATATTCACTCAGCACTGTCTGAAATCCCCTGCCTCGAACTCCCCCAGGCCGTGAGCATTTCCAGCATGTTCAAGTTTGCCACCAAGATTAGAATGGCTGTGACTCCAAGTCCCAAGTGTTGTTGGATTCCTGTGTTTCCTGCTTACCTCTCAACATCTAAAGCTGCCAAATGTATGCACCATACAGCTCTTCATGGTCAGGAGAAGTCAGATCACTGCATTTCACCTTCCCCCATCCCTGCTCCAGGGTGTGTCTGCTCTACACATCTGCCATGCTGACTGGTCTCCAGGTTTTTTGTCAAGCTGGTTTCCCACCCTGAACCTACTGCCCACTTGCTAATCCCCTTTGCTAATGCCAGACTTCAAACCTAAAGCTCAATGCCAGCTGGCCATAGGATACAGCAAGCTTTCTGCAGACAGCACCACAGCTGGTTGTTTTCCTAGCATTTTGTCAGCACATGGGTTCCCCTCTCCCACACCTTGTTCTCATTAAGTGGATGTGCTAACACCAATTGCTTTCAAAATTAGGACTGAGTTGGGATATTCATTCAACTTACATATATGGAATCCTGAGTTGGTTTCCCCAAAGGAAAATTAAACAAAAGAAAGAAAGAAAGAAAAAAGACAAAAGACTTCTTTACTGGGTTAGCAACCTACACTCTCAGGACTTCCTAGTTTCCTTTTATATGTTTCCTTCTCAGATTCATTTTTCTAGGACCCTAGTAGATCTGCCTTGTGGACTATCTACCTTACTACCTTACCACTCCATGCAAAAATTTAGATTTAAAATAAAAGTGCATGAAGAGAATTCTACTTTCTTTTCTCTCCTTGTGTTTGCCGTTTTTCTTTGTTTCATTTTAATTTCAGGCATAAGAGTCAATGGCTGCCTACCTGTTTTTGAATTGTTTTCTGTGATAAATATTAATTCTTCATAATTAAAGGGTATTTTTGGTGAGGGTACATCTTGAGCTGCTTGAAGGAAAATTACCATATCAACCAAAAATTGGTAAACAAACAAGAAGAGAGTTATCTCTTCTTCCCTTTGCCCACACAGCTATACTATACTCCCCCACACAGCTGTATTGAGAAAATGAAACTAATAGCAAGAAATTGCTTTTGATGAGTTTCGTAATTTTATCATAATACTTAGAATCGAAATAAACCAAAATTATCATAGCATGATTTTTACATCATAGTGAAGAAAAAAAAAGTCGCTGTTTGATTCAAGACCTGATAAAACAATTACTACTGCTACTCTTACCACCGCATTTAACCTTTTTAAAGTGATTTACTATGTGCCTCATGCAGGGTAAACATCTTTACATACATCATTTTATATTTTTTCCTTGGGAGGAAACTCACCATTTTACAGATGAGCCAATGCAGACTCAGAAAGATTAAGTAACTTGCCCAAAATAACATATAGGATCTAGCAAGTGGTAGGGCCCAGAGTTGAATTTTATTTTTTCTGACTTCCCAGCTTGTGATTTTATTACCACTACTATCTCTGTAAGAAAGAAAAAAGTTCCAGACTAAAATTTGAGAAAAAGTATGTTTTAATGGTTATACCTGAAATGTGTTCTAGCCCTTCTGTGTCCTCCTGCAATTCAATTTCTCCATGCTTCATTGCCTTTTTCTATGAAGTCTACTAAAAGCTCCCACTTTCTCACCGGCTTTCTAGAATTACCAAGTAAAATAACATATGCAAAATGACTTTTAAAACTCTAAATAGAATATAAATAGATGATAGACATTATTACTTGTATTAGTTAACTCAAACCCAACTATCACCCTATAGCCTTAAAATACATTTATAAGAAGCAAAATAAAGAGGCAAGAGAAATAGCAATATAAAAGCATGAGACTCTTTTGCCATAATCTAGATAAGACTCAATAGATGACCAATAGTGACCGTGACGATACGTGCAAATGGAAAGAAAGGAATAAATGCTGCTTGAGTATGGCAATTGATTGGATGTATGGAATAAGTGATATGGAATACATGATATCATGTCGCTTAATAATATGTCACTTAATATCATGTCACTTAATAATATCATGTCACTTAATAATATCATGTCACTTAATAATATGACTTCAGGAGTAGAGATGTAATCGAAATTGGAAGGAAGGCGAAAATAATCCTTGGGAGAGGCCATGGATTTAATGTGGGACATAATCAGTTTAACCTACTGATGGGACATCATAGAGGAAGTATCAAGTGACAATTTGTTTAACCTACTGATGGGACATCATAGAGGAAGTATCAAGTGACAATTAGAAATAAGGAACAATTTTGACAGAGACACCAAGGCTAAAGATAGAAATTTAAGGACCGCATTTGAGGGATGAAATTGAAATCATAAGAACGTCAAAAGAGAGACCAAAAAGAAGATGGTTTAGAGCCGTCACATCCATTAGAAATATAATATGAGCCACACACATGTAGTTTAAAAATTTCCTGTAGCCACATTGGAAAAGTTAAATGAGATAAGTGAAATTAATTTTAATAATTTTATTTAACCCAATACTTCAAAATATAATCAATGGAGCATGAATAAATGCCAAAATATTAATTAAATATTTTACATTTTTGTTATTTGTACTATGTCTTCAAAATCTGGTGTTTATTTTACACTTAATTCATACTAGCCCTTCTTAAAGTGCTCATTAGTCACTTGTGCTAGTTGCTACCATATTGGATAGGTGGATCTAAGAAGGAATTTTTGAGAAGTAAGGGCCAGGGGGAGACATAGAATCCAGAGGAGACCAGAAAAAGAGAAATAGGAAAGACACCTGCAGTACGGCAAAAACCAAGGCAAAAGAACATTTTCTTCCTCACATGTTTTACAACACCTCTGCATAGGCAATATATGCAGAGAAGAAATAACAGGTTTCCTACAGATGGCATTGTTTTAGACATCAAACAAAAGTAGGATTCTTTTAGAGCCTTTTAGACTCTAGGGCCTCATGAATAAAGTTCAGCATTGCTTAACTGCTAACACTTAACAGGCTTCAAAATTATAGCATGGCATACTGAAAATAACATGGAATTTGCATTACCTAGATCTATCTACAAGTCATGACCCAGACTACTAAAAAGCTTTGTAAATTTGCGTATTTAATCTCTTAACCCTAACTTCCTTATCTTTAAAATGCGGATACAAATTCCTTTACGTGATTTTTGTGGATACCAAATGCAATTACACACGCAAAATTCTTGTCCCATAATCTACACAGACTAAGTCATAGCTATGATGATAATTATTAAGAATCTCACTCTAATAATTTATATTGATGAATTTCTCAAGCAACTGTAAACATCTTGAGAATAAGTTAATATTGTCTAGTTTTGGTAACAACTATAGTACTTACCACAGTGCTTGAGATACCACTGAGGTAATCACCATACATTTTTTCCTTTAATGTTCTACTTTAGGAGAACCATCAAAGTATGAATAGGTGGTATTATACAGAAGCTCAGATTACTTGATTTCTCCAGTGCATTTAGCAGAGAGCTGAATTTGGGTTCCATTGCTCAGTTTCTAGTCTTTAAAATTCTAACATGAAATTAACTAAAGCAGAAAGATAAATGAACAGAAACAGAAGTTTCCCTTGACTCAGCACCCAATTTCCTGAGCATTCTACCTTCCATAGCTCTTTTAAAAAGATGTCCTGTTTTGACTCTTTTAGGAAATGGATTTAAAGTGAACATAAAATTAGTCAATTTTAATACCATGGTTTTAGTAAAATTGCTTAAAATTTAAATACTTAGAGGTAGTTGCTGTTTCTCATCAGTTTATGGCAATATGTTTTCAGCTGGTGAGTTATTTGTTCCATTTTTCAGAAGCATATAACGGATACAGAATTTGAACCCAACATTTCATCACTGCCAACTTACTAAAACTGCACCATATATATAGTACATATAGTGTCATTTATTTGAAATATATTTCTAGCTTCTCTTCTCCTAAATTACCCTATTTTTTAGACCAGGAAAAGTCACACATCTCCAGATGGTCTTCCTTGATTCTATAGCCCAAAGTCAATCTTTATGGCATTTATCCTTTCACTAAACAAATATTTATTGATATTATCATACACCTACCATTTGTTACAGGTTCTGGGTATTTAGTAGTAAAAAGACAGGCAAGGTCAATACTCCCATGGACCATACATTCTAAGGTGAAAATAGCCACTAAACACTGAAAAATAAATAATAAATTCCATATCCATACTAATATGAAGGAAAACAAAAGCAGAGTAATGAGATAAGGAGGGCCTTGCAAATCACGAAAGGAGATTGAATTTAATTTGAAGTATAACAGATAGTCATTTGGAATATTACAGTAAAAGAGTTTGCATGGTTGAAGTCTTAAAATGGCCACTCTGTCTACTCTTTGGACAATGACTATTGCGAGGAAGATAGAAGCAGGAAGGAGAGTCAGGAGAATTCTGCAATAACAGCAGTGGAAGTGGAAAGAAGTGATTGAATTCAAGATATTCTGATGTACCTATACCTCTTGCTTAATGTCTAATTCATTCCCGTGAAATACAAAGCTATTCAATAGGAGCCTAAGATTTCCAATCATCACTTATAAGTATAAAAATATATCAATAGAACCTCAAAAAAGGATTCAAGTACATAATAGCAACAATTTGAAAGAAGACAAATTGTAAATAAAATGTAATATAAAAAGAGTTTTTATTTATTACATTTTCTTTTTCCATATCTTTTTCTTCACTAATATTTGTAAGGATTGCAAGACTTATGGTTTTCGTGCCCTCAAAGTATACTTAATAACAAATTACAGCACAGGAGTCACCTGGGGGGCCCAACAAAAGGTCTGACTAAAAGGTTGTAAACATTGCCACCTCTTCAACCTTCTTGAATTAATTCAAACATGTACAAATCAACATTGTTTCATATGCTTCTTGTTATTCTCTAACTTGAAACCAGAGAGTAAATTGGTGTGTGTGTTTTATCTAAAGTTTGATGTTCATCCAAGTGTCACGTTGTGCTGTATTCACTTAGCAAGATTTTTTTAGAAAAGTCATTCTATCGACAACCAAAAAAATAAAAAATAAAAGAAGTATTAGACTGAAAAAAAAGAAGATATAACACCTTAAGGGCCATTATTGAGAAAAAGTCACGTGAACAGTATAATGAAAACTAAGTTTATATTTTACAGGCTCTACTTATTGCTGATAAACTAGATGCAACTTTGGGTAGGAAGAAGTAGGGAAAGAGTAGAATCAAGGATAATTCTTAGGCTCTTGTCCTGAAAAGAGAGATGAATATGGTGTCATTAACTAAGGTGGAGGCAAAAAGAAAAGAAGCAGGCTAGGTTGGGGGACAGGTGGGCAGTAATTAGGAGATTTGCTTTGAGTACTGTATACTCTTTTTGATGTCTCTATGAGACATTCAAGTGGAGATGATGAATGGGCAATTGTATTTATAGTTTTACTGCTAAGAGAAAAGATTTGGTCTTGAAATATAATTAGTATATAGATAACATTTAAGGTCATGAAGCTAAATAAAATCGCAAAGGGATAAACCTAGAAGACAAGTAGAAATCCAAAGACTGATCTCAGGACATTCCAACATTTAGAGAGCTGGAAGATGAGAAAGTGTTAGCAAAGGATACAGAAAAGAGTGTTCAGGTAGTTTGGAGGAAAACTGGAAGAAAAAAAATATCCCAGAAGTCAAATGAAAAGAGAGTTTCAAGAGGGAAGGAGCGTTCGATAGCATCAAATGCAGCTCAGACAATGAATAATATAAAGATACATAAATGGCTATTAGATTTGGCAAAATGAAGACCTTTGGGATGCTGTCAATGCTATATTCTATGGTATTTCTATGGCACTGGACTTATATATATAATTGATATTTAGATACTTATCTTTGCGTACCTCTTATCTACTAAACAGTTTTCATTGGCTAAGTAGCATATCTAATTCTTTGTATTTCCAGCAATTCTTAAGACAACATAGTATACTTAGAGTTCAAAATTATTTATGGAGTTGAATTGAATTGGACTAATAACCATCGAAAGATAAAAAATAAGTTGCAAAATCCACAATTGTATTGTGTGTTACTGACAAGGATAAGTTTTAAAATAAGATATTCTGTCCAGTTTTTGACATGTAGAAAATACTTTCATCAGATGAACTTTCCTACCATTTAAGCAAAGATAGAAACTATGAAGCATGTATTCCCTCAAATTCCTCTCCTCACTGAATCTTATTTATATCCAATTCGTCTGCATTCATGCTCATTAAAGTGCTCTCTCTTCTGTTTAAGGTTAATTCATCTACTTGAGCCAGTGATTATACCCATCTGTCTTAGTCTCCTCTGAGACCTTGTTGGGTTCCTTTATTTTCATTCCTTTTCTGCTCCTTCACTTGAACATTCATATTTTATCCCCCTTTTAAGCTACTGTCTATTTCAAGCTTTAGAAAAGGAATACAGCATTTAGGCCGGGCACGGTCTCTCACACCTGTAATCCCAGCACTGTGGGAGGTCTAGGTGGGCGGATCACGAGGTCAGGAGATCGACACCATCCTGGCTAACACCGTGAAACCCTGACTCTACTAAAAATACAAAAAAAAATTAGCTGGGCTTGGTGGCAGGCACCTGTAGTCCCAGCTACTCGGGATGCTGAGGCAGGAGACTGGCACGAACCCGGGAGGCTGAGCTTGCAGTGAGCCGAGATCACGCCACTGCACTCCAGCTTGGGCAACAGAGTGAGACTCCGTCTCAAAAAAAAAAAAAAAAAAAAGAAAAGAAAAAAAAAGAAAAGGAATACAGCATTTTATATATGCTATCTCTAGTTCTTTGCTTCCTTTGACATCTCACACCAAGGCTTGAGTGTCACTAAAGTCACTAATGTTTTGGTCTTTAGTTATACAGCTGAGAAAGGATACATTTTCTTACAAGGAAAGCACATAGCCCTTTAATCTTTTGAAAAGAAGATCAATTTTAACCATAATAGCAGAAATATCAATAAAACTGTGTTGAGATGCAGTTGTTAGAGACTGGCAAAACCTGGAAAGCTTGGCAACATGATCCCTTGAAAAAGCAATGGAGCTTCTGCAAGCATGCTTATTAAGTACTGGTGGAAGTTCAAAAAGTTACAAATAACATGAAGGATAGTTTAGCAACAGCTATCAAAATTATTTTATCCTTTGTCTCATAAATGTTATTTCTGGAAATGTGTGATAGATAGATAGATGACAGATTGATTGATAGATAGATAGAAAGATACATAGATAGATTTTCAAATAGAAACAATTACATAGACATTCATTGAATTAGAAAAACTTGAAAACATCCATCACTCTTTTTATAGGAGGCTGGTTAAATTAAGTATGATATTTCCATTTAGTGGAATAGTATACAGCTGTAAAAAAGAGAATTAGTTTCTTAGTTTTGTTATAAAATATCTCTAATCTATATTTCTAAAAGAAAAAAAAGCAAAGTGGAGAGGTGCGTGCAGTTATGCTATATACATACACACATAGATGTGCATATATATATGGTTTTTACATAAACTGTGAAGTATAAATATATATATTAAACATATGAAAAGTGGTTATGTTGGATTAAGATGGGTATAAATGGGATAGATAGAAATAAAAATATAAGAAATAGCTTATCTAAAAACATTGTGTTTTGGTTTTATGTTGATTTTGAACCATCTCACTATATCATCTATTCTTAAATTAAAAGCAAACAAAACAAACAGAAGGCCTTCATCAAGTGAAAAAAAAGATTGTTATAACCATAACTTGAATAAGAACCTCAGGCACCTGAACAGGTAAGTCAGTGCCTGTCCTTACAGAAATATCTCCACTGACTTCAAACTCTTCTGCAAAGAAAATGTCACTTTACAGTGAGATAAATGGAAGAAACAAATACATCCTGACCCTAGACAGACAACCCATCAAGATGTAAAAGTGTGGCCATCCAATTACATATTTCCCCTGCTCAGAAATCCTGCTGTTACTTATATCCAGGTCTACTCTACTTATGATCTCACACTATCTTTCTGGCCTTACCTCTTATTACTATACTTCTGTCTAACAAAATTGGAGAATTCACACTGCCTTGGAATTCTCTGACACGCTGTGTTTTTGTGCCTTGACATATTTCCTTCCTGTCCTTTGCAACGTTTCTCATCTTCCCAGTGCTAGATTTCCCTGAAAATTACCACAAAACTTTCCTCCAAAACTGTCCAGAACTCCCTGAAAGTATATGATCAGATGATACAACACTTACAAAATTCTCTAGTTTATGGCCCAGCAAATAACAGGAATGCAAAAATGCTGGATGAACTTCTGAACTCTAATAGAGCATTCTCTATATCTTCTTATGGTACTTGACAAATTTTATTTGCATCATAATTATTAAAATAATAGTCACTCTGGATTATAAGCTTTTAGAAGGCAAATGTTGTGAGAAGTTGTCAAACATACAGTAGCTGTTGAAAAATATTTTAAAATTTAGTTTAATTGAAACTCATGTTTCAATCAGATCCACCTTTAAATTAAAACCGTATTTTTGTACAATTATGGAATTTGAAGAAGTTGGGAAATAATGACTATTTAAAATGTGACCATATGTGACTCTGCAGTAGAATTTTGAGGCTTTTGTCCTTTCTTCTGGGGAAAGCATTTTAATTTCTACCTCAGGAGACCCCCTCTTTTCAGCAGAGAGCCCAAGTGCTGCAGCTGTAGCTGCCCCCCCAGTGCAGGGTGCAGGGGTGGGCATGTGAGCTAGGCATGGTCACTCAGGCTGTCTGCACCCAAGTTCAGTAATTGTTCAGCTATGGTCATGTGATACAATTCAGTCCCATCAGATCTAAATCTGACACTTTGCTGTGGTGACTGGGGAAAGGCACTCTTTCCCCACAGTTTGATGAAAGGATCAATTCAGTAGGAGCTTGACAATTTCGTGAGAGCTTCCACTAGAGACTGCTTACAGCATAGTGAAAAGAAGATCTGAGGATGAAAAAAATGAGAACTACTCCTGATAATCCTGTGTGAGCTCCTGGATCCAGCCATTCCTGACTTTGTTGTCCTTGGACTTTTCACACATAAAAGAATATCTCTTTTGCCTAGGCTAGTTTGAACTCATTTTCTGTCGTTTGCAAACAAAGAAGTTTTGCACACTCTAAGCTGAAATTTAGAATACTTACAAGGGTATTTTAAAATCTAATCATATAGCATTTATTGTACAGTGTAAAAAATATGCTTTTAGTATCCGAAGAATTAAATTCAGAGTGTTCAATGACTTTTAAAATACATCTATTAAAAACTAATTATTTTAAATAATTTCTAAGTGTATGGGAATATCAAAATTGCCTGAAAATGTAGTGCAATAATTTTTTTTTACCTGCTGCAAGAAAGGTGTTTATTTCTTCAGGAATATCTTAAAGAAATGGATACATCACTGGGATGGATCCTTCATATGAGACACTTTCAGAAATTCTGTGTTTAAATGCCACAGGCAGGACCAATGGTTAACAAAACACTCTCCCTCCAAAGTCTTCCCCCAACCATTTACCATGGCATCAGTCTCCTGACTTGAGATCCAACATGTAGCTAATCCTTTGGGCCCTGTCTGCTGAGAGAACATATTAAAATTCAACTGGGAGGAGAAAGGGAGGCCTGGCTAGGAAGTCAAAGCTCTGTAGCCTTCTCTTATAAGTGTGGATTATTTTTATTAGATTCCCTAAGTGCTGGAAAATGGGATGAGTACATTTTAAAAGTTCAGTTGAATGGAAGGAGCCATTGAATGGAAGGGTCTATCTTTCTAGGTACCAAGGCTATGAGACTCTAAATTAGGAGCAGAGCAGGCTGCTGCAGAAGAGAGGATTAAAAAGGAGCAACAGGAGGAATATCAAGGAAAGATTTTCTCCTTTCTGAATCTTACTGAATGCTGGCCCCAAGTGGAAAAGCACGACATTCTTTGAGCAAATCAGCTTTAATATGACTTTCCAAATAAAATCTTCTGTATTATTTTCATTTCATCAAAACTTGTTTCTGACTCATCCACTTAAAACATATAAAGTAATAGAATTCTATAGTAACTTATTTGCAATTAACTGTTTTAAAATTTGGTCTGTACATTACTTCTTTTTACAAAGAATTCTGAAGGTATTTTAATTTACCTATCATCTTTACTCATTGATCTTTCTAAGTTCATATCAAGCTCTCTTCAATTCATTCTTAATTTTACACATATTCCATAAAATATGTGTATTTTAATTTAACAGTCTCTGCAAGAAACACTCATTTTTACAGTGAATTTGTTTTTTAAAAGCATTAAACAATTTAAAAATTTTTCATGGACTTTTCTTCAATGCCAGATGTTCATCTGCATATTCATTCTTCCTAAGGTGTAAGTATTGCATGTGTTTATTCATTTGATATTCTTTTATAATAAAATGAAATAAAGTAATAACATATCAACCAAAATTATCAGAATTATACAGCTTCTATAGATGCAGAGGTTCAGAACCACAATATTGAAGACAGATTTAAATAATGCTTTCCATTGTGAGGAAATGCAACAAATTGAAAATCTAATCGCAATATCAAAGCAAATACATATTACCAGGGTCTTCTTATACTCTAACAATATAAAATGTATTGAACACCAAGTCCTAATCTCTATTTTTCTGTGATCATTTTAATAGTCAACAAGTAGCTAGCTTCAGCATCGACGATTGAAGAGGTCTTAAAATGGAGTGTACTAGTATGCCTAATAATTTCCTACTAAATTGACCATGTCAAAAAACATTTATGTGTGTCTTTCAATAGAAGACAATAAAAGAAAAGAAAATTGTTGCCACTTATCAACCCTCTAACCATTTTTTAATAACACAAAAAATAGGTGTTGTGGGGCCATCACTTCTCCCATCCAGCAGCACAATAAAAATAATACTAGGGAAGAATGGATCATATCTTGGGCTTTTATTAAAATTCTTTCAAAAATCTACAGTCAGATTTATTTTAGGTATTTGTCTCTGAGATTAGCAATATTTTGATTTTTTCTGCACATATGTTACAGCACAAAAGACATTCTGTAAAAGCAAGAAGTCAATATAAAAGAAAATTACACGTCAGTTTATGACTAACAAATCCTTTTCATTTCTAAGGTTTATTACTTTGGAATATTTCAAAGAAGGAAAATTATATAATTACATAAATAACAAAAGTATACCTCTAATTTGCCTCTCCTCTCAGAGTAACCTTCAATGAAATCAGCTGTGACTTCTTTTTTAAATATGAAATTTTGCTTATGAATTAGAAACTTACACTCATTTCACCCTATATCTTAAATGAAATTCAGAAAAAAAAATTTCAAGTGTCATGATAGACAGTATTCCTTTACATTTTAAAAGCTCCTGGCTTTTTAATTAGCTACATAGTAACCTTTTTAAGGGTTTTTACTGCTAACATTAATACAATGCTTTAAAGTGAGTATCTTTCACACTGAAATTCAAACTATTTCTCATTGTTATAAAATGCCCTTTTCTCTTTCCTTATCTGGATGTTGAACAATACATATTTTTATAAAACAGTTGATTAAGGGTGCAAAGTCTCACATTATTTCTAGTTATTTTTAAATGCACTTCAAACTAAAACTTTACACCTTATTCTGTCTTTAACATTTTAGTACAAAATCTTAGCAAATCATCTTATTATTATAACATTTTAGTAAAAGACTTTGGAATTTGACAGCTGTAAATATGAAAAGAACATTCTTTTCTACATCAAAGGAAACCAGCCGATGTTTTAGTCACAGGTAAAAGCGTCATATTTTGTAGAAATGTTTATACGTTCACACCAAAACGTAGGAAACTCTGCCAAACATGTTCAAGTTTAAATTTCATGTATAATATAATGTTAAAACTTACCTTTTCTTGGCAATGACCTGTTATTGAAACTGCCATCAACTCCTAACTGTTAATGACTCTTTCAACAAAAACGGAAAACAATAAAGTCACATGTCGTAAGAGTAGGCCTGTGTTGGATGCTGCTTAATTTCAGTACTGGGGGAAGAAAAAGGCGGGGGGTGGGGTGAGCACAAAACTTTTAAATAAAACCACTTCCTGGGTAGAGACAGTTAACCACACACATCACATCATTACTCAATTTGAAGAAACTGCCTTGTGTAGTCAACAATATTGTTATTTTTCAATGTTATTATCAATTGTCAAACAAGACACATGTATAGAGATTTTATCAATTTTAACTTAAGGGGGGAAAATGTGTGATTAAAAATTCATCAGTGGGAGGAGCAGACTGCTAAGCACTGAAGAAACTTCCCCTTTCTCTGCCTTCTAGCAAGGGCTTAAAAATGAAGCGTCTACTCTGCTGGCTACGCTTGAGATGTTCCCATGCTATCAGGACACTTCTGCATATTGACTTTGGAAGCAAGGAAGCCACCTCAAATTCACAGAGCTGGTGCCTCTGCCTCATTCATGAAAGGACCCACCAAAACCTGATCCAGTTAACAGGTTCATGAGGCCTTGGGATGGCTGCATTAGAACTTCAGAAAACACAGCCCAGAGCCACGCTGCCATCTGAGCATCTGGAGAAAAGGAAGGTGTTCATCATGCTCATCGAACACACCCTGTGGCATTTGCTCTGACTGTGGCTCTCACACTGATGTGTCCACTCTGGCAATTTCCTAAGCAGTTCTGAAATCTGCTGAAGAGCTTTTGCTCTAGCTGAATGATTCTTTGTGTGGTCTGACTTAAAAAGAAAAAATATATATATTATAATAAAGGATCCAAACAGTATCATTTTGGCATGCTGCTGTGTGCCCTCCTGTGTCAAACTTCAACAAACCGAAGACATATTTTTAAGGGGTCTCAGAAATAACTCTAGGATGTGCATCTTTATTGAGCCTTGGAGTTCAAGAATAAGCTCCTGGATTTTCAGGCTTGGCTGGTTTTGTGAGATTTGCAGCATAATCACGAAAGGAAAAGAGGAAAAGCTTTCCTTCCAAATATATGAGAGAGTTAAATCACAATCTCTTGTCATACAAACCAATTAGACTAGAAATCTGTGTAATAGAGCTCAGTGGTATAGAATGTTTGGCATACTAAAAGTCAATCTTTAAAAATAGATTTGGTGGATATGGCCCAAGATAAGGATGGCATGTCCCTACCAGTTAACTGAATTTCTCTGGGATCTTTTTCTAAAAATCACATTTCAGATTGACCCTAGAATTCACTGTCAGTTGTCATTTCAGGAAGGACCTTTTTAAGTGTTTAGAGTCCTGAAGATTTGTACTGAATGCTTCTCCTTAACACCGAAGAGAAAATGGAAAGTTCATAATATTAAAAGTGAGGAAAGCAGAATTCAGGCCTTAATTCTGACACTGCTATTTACTTAACCTTGGCCAAGTTACTTAAGTTCTCTGAAATTTAGTTCATTTATCCATGTAATGAAACATCTGCATAAAAAAATCCATCTTGGGGAACACAATAAGTAAATAGATGTATATATTTTGTATATCATAAAGAATTGTAGATATATAAATTAGCATGAGCTGGGAAATGTTGATAACTCCTAAGAAGCATCAGAGAACTTCAGTGCATTCTGCTTGATTTAAGCCTTTGTAAATCTGAGTTAGACTCAGAAGTCTAGGACAAGGAAAATAAATTAGGCCTTTCCTTGTTTTTGTTTGTTTGTTTTTACGGAGTCTCGCTCTGTTGCCAGACTGGAGTGCAGTGGCGCGATCTCAGCTCACTGCAACCTCTGCCTCCCGGACTCAAGGGATTCTCCTGCCTCGGCTTCCCGAATTGTCGAGATTACAGGCATGCGCCACCATGCCCAGCTAATTTTTGTATTTTTAGTAGACACGGGGTTTCACCATGTTGGCCAGGATGGTCTCTATCTCTTGACCTCATGAGCCGCCTGCCTCGGCCTCCCAAAGTGCTGGGATTACAGGTGTGAGCCACCACTCCCAGCCATGCCTTTCTTTTCAAATAGATGCTAATATCAGGCATCTGACTAGGAAAAATATAAAATACCAATATACCCTTATGGTAATAAATAAATGTAAATACCTACTAAAGGGTGACACAGTATTTGTTGGCATCAACAATTAGTTAATGGAGACAAGTGCCCCTTTTCTTTGCATAAGGTGGAAGGTGAGCCCCTTAGGCAGTGTGATATGCCTGGGTTTGACTTCTTTTTTCCTTTCTTTTTTCTTTTTTTTTTTTTGAGACAGAGTCTCGTTCTATTGCCCAGGCTGGAGTGCAGCGGCGTGATCTCGGCTAACTGTAACCTCCGCCTCCAGGTTCAAATGATTCCCAGGTTCAAGTGCCTCAGCCTCCCGAGTAGCTAGGATTACAGGCGTGCACCACCACGCCTAGCTAATTTTTTATTTTTTTTTTTAGTAGAGATGGGGTTTCACCATGTTGGCCAGGATGGTCGTTAACTCCTGACCTCATGTGATCCGCCCGCCTTGGCCTCCCAAAGTGCTGGGATTACAGGCGTGAGCCACTGTGCCCGGCCCTGGAATTGATTTCTAAAAGGAGAGGTACTTACTGTAATTAAGGCTACAGGTCAGTGCCTTGACACTTGTGGCTTGATATGCTCACTGTTTTTAGTAGCTAAGATTTTTTGAATGTTTGCCATAATCCAAGCATTGTACCAAGCACTTTACATTCATTCTGCCTTTTAATCCTCACAACAAATTTTTGAGCTAGCCAATTTTATTGTATTCTTTTTACATATGAGGAAACTGAGGTTACTTTGTTGCCCAAATTAGTAAGGAGTAGAGCCAGGAGTCAAACGCAGACGCTCTGACCTCAGAGCCCTTTTTCACAATTACTGTGCTAGCTCCTAACCACTTGGTATGCAGCACAACTCTAAGCCAATAGTGCTCAGGAAAAATTTTACTTCTGGTATTCCTTTTGCCTCTTCACCAACTGGAATGATCAACTTAGCAGGTAGGAATCATTTCTGGGAATCATAAAATCAAGTCCCCAGAAAGTTCTCTAAATTTTAAATCTATATCAAAGAAATTAAAAGAAGATCAGGATAAACAGAAATGTACAATGTTCACAGATTTTAAAAAAAAGTAGAAATGCATCAATCTACCTAATTATTCTACAAATAGATTCAATAAAATCATAATTATAATTCCAACTGGACTTTTTGAAGAATGCAATGAGCTCCTTCCAGAATTTCCTAGAAGAACAAATGTCCAAGAATACCAAAGCTCATTCTGAAACAAAAAAAACAAGGACTGTTGACTTGCTCTGTTAGATTGACATGGTCCAAATCACAGAATTAAAAACATTTCAATGCTGGGCCAAGGAGCAGCTCAGAAAATCAGTGTATTTATTTGGGAACTTGATATATGACAAAGATAGCATCATAGATAAACAAAAAGGAACAGATTTGTTTCATTAGATAATATTGGTAAGACATACTAAATAGAGGATAATAGATTTGGGCTTCTACATTAGATCACATGGAAAGATGGACTTCACATGGATAAAAGCACAGTTGAAAGGTCAAACCATGCTCTTGACACAATAACAGGAAGAAAAATATTTTTACAAAATGGAACTTTCTTAAACAGTATCCCTACATTAAAGGGAAAAAGAGCAAAAATATGTGTGTTTCACTATACATCATATATTTCCGCTAAAGAAATATACAGACAAAGATTATAGAAAAATAAGAGACTAGTAGAAAATATCTAGCTTTACAAAATATTTATACAGACCAATAGGAAAACAATAAGCATCCCAACTGGAGAATAAGAAAATGAGTTGAATAAGTAATTCAATAATAGGATTTTCCCTGTTATCCAACAAGTGTGTGAAGAGATGCACAAGCTCTACCACAATACAAGTTAAGTTGGGTCCCACTGAAATGGTAAAAATCTGGCTGAGAATGTATGGAAAAATGAACTCTCATACATTGCTGGGGGAAATGTAAACTGAAACCATTCTGATAAGCAATCTGGCAAAAATGAACAAAATAAAATACATGCAGGCACTGTGTTCCAGCAACCTAAATCTTGTGTACATATATGATCCAGATAAATTTATCACACAGAATTGTTTTTTCTCTTTTATCACCAGAAGTTACATGATTTTGGTCTTGGCTCTTGTGGCTCAGGTAATATTTACCTGCTCTGCATCTGTGTGTTTGCGTATGGTTAGGGAGAAAAACAGGGGTTTATAGTCACTCTGAACAGATGTTATGAGTTGGACACTAAAGGAGACTAGAAAAGAGAAGAAAGGCATGACCTAACCTGAGAAAGAGTTAGGTTTCCCCTGACAAGGATGAGAGAGAGGGATGGGTTTGTCTCCCTGGAGGAGAGCTATGCTTCACTCCCAAGCAGCTGCCCAGCGCTGGCAAAAGCTTTCATCTGGGGGAAGCAATCTATTAACTTATTGAGCATTTACTCTATGTCAGGCAATATAGTAGAATTTACATGTATTGTTGCTATAGGTTTGTTCCCCTCCCGACCTCCAAATTTTATACACTGAAATCCTAAGTCCCGAGGTAATGGTAGTAGGAGGTGGGGCCTTCTGTGGGGTCAGTAGGACATGAGGGTGGAGCTCTCATGACTGGAAGTAATGCCCTTCTAAAAGAGACCCCAGAGAGCTAGTTCACCCTTCCCTGTGAGGAGACAGTGAGAAAGTGCCATCTACAAGGAAGTGGGACCTCACCAGGCACAGAGTCTGCTGGCATCATGATCTTGTACTTCTCAGTCTCCAGAACTGTAGGAAATAAATTTTCGTCATTTTTAAGAGACCCAATTAGTGGTATTTTTTGGTATAGCAGCCTGAACAGACTAAAACAACTATATCTTACATACTAGTTAGGAATAGAATATGAATAAATAGAATATACAATATATTAGATAGTAATACTGATAAGGAAAAAAAGAGAAAAGGAGAGAAATGGGTCACAAAATGATGATGAAGTATATAATTTTAAGCTGTATGAAAGAGGTCTCACTAAGGAAAATAAAGACCTAAGAAAAGTGAGGGAACTGGCCCCGTGAAATTAGAGATGGAGGGCAGGCGTTCCAGGCAGTAGGAATAGTTGGTGCAAAAGCCCTGAATGAAGATTGTGCCTGGCATGGTAGAAAAGCCGCATGGGGGTGAGAGTGACTCCAGTGGAGTGAGACAGGAGGGGCACAGGGACTTATGTCAGAGGAGTAATTGGTGGCTGAACCACGTGGGTCCCCTTAATCTTTTAAAAAATCTGGTTGAAGAGGAAAAACGTTAAGATAATCTGACTCACAGTTTTATCAGGTAATGCTGTCTGTTGTAGGAAGAATTGGCTGAAGAGGGGCAGGAGTTGAACCAGGGAGACCAGTTGGCTAGCTATTGCAAGTATCCATGGCAGAGGTAATTGGGACTTTGACCAAGGTGGGGCAGCAGGTATAACAGAGAAATGGTCAAGTTCTAGATGTGTTTTGAATATGGATGCAATAGGATTTTCTTTTGAATAGCAACCAAGTAGAAATCAAGTTTTACTGAGACAGAAATGCTTTTAGAGGAGCTGGCTTTGGTGGATTGGGGCACATTAGGTTGCATGAAGTACATGTTAAGTTTGAGATGTTTATTTGTCATCTCAGTGAAGGTGGCCAGTGTACAGGTCAAGGAAGCAGTCCAGGTTAAATACATAAATTTGGAAGTCGTCAGTATAAAAGCACCATTTAATAACACGAGACTGGATGTGACAGCCTGTGGAATGTGTGTATCTAGGAAAAAGAATATTCAAGGACTGAACGCCAGAGCTCAGTTTAAAGATTGGGAGAAAGAAAAATAACAAAACAGACTAAATGAATCAAAACAAAACAAAAACAAAACGGGAGCCTGGAGGGAAGGAGGGAAAAACAGGTGAATGTGGCGTCCTGAAAACCAAGTGAAAATGTTTTTTAAGGAAGAGAGATTGATAAATTGTCAAATGCTACTGACACCTCAAGTGAGAGTGGCAAAATCACCTTCAGATATAGCAAGATGGAGGGCACTGTGACCTTGACAAAAAAGCAATTGCTGTGGGATATAGATGAGGAAATCTTCTTTTAATAGGTTGAAGACGGCAGGTGTAGATATCTTTTAAATTATACTCTATAGGAAGAATAGACATATAAGAAACAGCATGGCACCTTCAGGAAGAAATGGAGTCAGAGGGCTTTGTTTTTATCTATGTATTTTGTTTGTTTGGTTTTGGATGGGAGAATAGCAACCTGTGTGTATGCCATCGACGGATGATTCTATAGAGGGAAAAAACTGATGATGCCAGAGAGAAAGGGAAGAACCTAGGGAGTCCCGCCCTCAAGCAGAAGAGAGGCAATAAGATTCAGGGCACAGGTGGCATTACTGGCCTTGGCCTTGGTGAGAAGCAGAAGTAGCTCTCACTCATTGTAACAAGAGCCAAGCCAGTGTACATGGGCAAGGTGTAGGTAAGCAGGGAGGTGCACTGTTTGGTGTCAGTGGAAGTTCTTTTCCAATTACAACAACACTTCCAGTCAAATAGGAAGATGGGAATAAGAATGAGGATGAGGGAGAAATGGGGTAAAGGGTTAGAGGTCTTAGGAGGGTGGAGACCGTGTGAAGCAGTCCCACACTGTGAGGATTCTTGGGTGCCAGGAACATCAGAGTGATGTGTTACAAATTGTGCCCCTGAACGTCGACAAGGAGCATGTCAGACGCGTTCATAATGGCCTGGAGAGCTTGCCTGAGGACCACAGAGGCACCAGGGATTTCCATGTAGTTTCAAGGGCTGAAGGTTGGTGGTGGAGCTGGGGGACAAAGTGCGACAGAAATTACATTTCTCACCAAGGAAAGGAGGACACGACCAAATTAATATTATTAACAAAGAAAAATGGGACATTTCTTTCAAGGAAATGTCATACTCTTACAGGGAAAAAAAGTCTGCATTCAGTCACTCATTCACTCAAGAAATATATACAAGCACTTTCTTTATTCTAGACACAGCGCCAAGCTCCAAGCATATGATTTCTTGGAGATTAGTAATGTCATTGAGTGGGGAGTGACATATAATAAACAAATAAGAAAATAAAACATATTAATAAAAAATATGCCCAAGTAAAAGCCAAGGAGAAAGGAAGGTGAAATTAGCAGTTAGCGAGTATATACAACTCTTTCAAGAGATCATGATCTAAGAGGAAGTTAGAGATGCATTAGTTCCTTGAGGTGGAAGAAGGGACTGGAGGGGTTTATTTCTGTTTCCTTTTTCCAGATGGGGGAACACTAACTTGACTGTATGCAGACTGGAAGGATTCAGTAGAGAGGGAAATTTCATTAATTCAGCATAGAAAATAATGACTTATTGGAGTGATGACCCCAAGTAGGTCAAAGGAGAGATATTGGCTTTGGTGTCAAGAAAGACAATTCATGGAACAGAAGAAAAAGGAAAGTATCCAGATGAAGGCAGATGGGTATGATATTTCTAATAAGATGACATTTGATGCAAGATCTCAGAAAACTCAGGCAGGGAGCCTGGTGTATATCCAAAGAAGAGTGTTCCAGAGGAAAGAGTAAATGCAAAGTTTACTCTTTGCATGCTTAACAATTTGATGAATAACAAGAGATGTATGCCTGGAAAATAAAGAATGAGGGGGAGATTATGTAGGGCACTGGATGGCAAGGTAAGAACAATGATTTATGTATGTTGTACAACGTATTACATTAGGTAGTGCGAATTTAAAGATAAAAGTGTTTGCCTTTCTTCTGCCATCTTTGCCTATCAAAGCACTGTAATTGCATCTTGGTTTATTCTATTCATGTCATTCATTTTAATTTCATAACAGGACAAGGACTGCCTTTCTTTTATTAACTTAAACAACCACAAAGTGAAGTCTTCAGGATTTGCTTTTGGCTCAGGAATATAATCTGGAACCACAAGATTCTGGGAACCTGTACCCAGCCCAGGTTTCAGGAACACAGGCCTTACCTTCTAGCCTCTATCTCCATTTTGAGAACCCCCAAATTTATAAACTTTCTAATGAGAGAAACAGAAAAGGAAGCAAGCTATTTCTGAAGCATTTCAGTTTATGCCACAATGTGTATGCAAACTATAATGAAGAGACTTCCTGTTCTAGCAACATTGCCTACTGAACTGACAAGGATCTTTCTCCCACTGTGAATGCATAGAAATGCATGAAAAAATATGAATTAAGAATATTAACCACATAGCTAAGCCTCCCAGAAAAGAAAGTAAACTCATGGAGAGAAAGAATTTAAAAGGAAATTTCTAGCTAACGAAGTAAACTTGCAGGCTGCCGCTATAGCAAATTGAGGGGGAGTGCGGTCCCTTGGGTCAAGGAATTTCATGTTCGTTGAGGAAAAGAAGCCATGGAATTGAGTTTGTCCCAAGCCAGGAGTTAGTAGTTACTCCTGTTTAAAGATGAAACCATAAAATGTCTATGACCATCACAAAAGAGGAGCTGAAATAGATAAAAGCAAGAAAGCTTACCTATGCCTGGGGTTCCAGGTGGAAAAAATGTCTTTAGTGAGAAATTGAAAACTGGTTCATGTTGAGGATCTAGAATCATAATCTCTTCTCTTATCCTGGAAGCCCCAACACTACAAATTCATATAAAACTGCTCTTAGTAAAGAACCCAGAAATAAAACCAAATACTGCAGCTAACTGATCTTCAACAAAGCAAACAAAAACATAAAGTGGGGAAAGGACATCCTATTCAACGAATGATGCTGGGATAATTGGCTAGCCACATGTCGGAGAATGAAGCTAGATTCTCATCTCTCACCTTACACAAAAATCACTTCAAGATGGGATCAAGGTCTTAAATCTAAGACCCAAAACTATAAAAATTCTAGATCACAACATCAGAAAAACCCTTCTAGACATTGGCTTAGGCAAAGATTTCATGACCAAAAACCCAAAAGCAAATGCAACAAAAACAAAGATAAATAGGTGGGACTTAATTAAACTAAAGAGTTTTTCACAGCAAAGTTTTGTCAGCAGTGTAAACAGACCACTCACAGAGTGGGAGAAAATCTTTACAATCTATACATCTGACAAATAATTAATATCCAGAATCTACAAGGAACTCAAATAAATAAGCAAGAAAAAAACAATCCAATCAAAAAGTGGGCTAAGAACATGAATAGACAATTCTCAAAAGAAGATATTCAAATGGCCAACAAACATATGAAAAAGAAATGCAAATCAAAACCACAGTGTGATACCACCTTACTCCGGCAAGAATGGCCATAATCAAAAAATAAAACAATAATAGATGTTAGCATGGATGTGGTGAAAAGCGAACACTTCTACACTGCTGATGGGAAAGTAAACTAGTACAATCACTGTGGAAAACAGTGTGAAGATTCCTTAAAGAACTAAAAGTGGAACTACCATGTGTATATATGTATATATGTATATGTGTATATATGTATATATGTATATGTATGTATATATGTATATGTATATATGTATATATGTATATATGTATATGTATATATGTATATGTATATATGTATATATGTATATGTATATTTGTATATATGTATATGTATATATATATACACACACGATATATAAATGATATATATGAATATTCCATCATCTGTGTGTGTATGTGTGTGTGTGTGTATATATATATCACATATATCACACTTTCTGTATCCACTCCTTGATTGATGGGCATTTGGGTTGGTTCCACATTTTTGCAATTGTGAATTATGCTGCTATAAACATGAGTGTGCAAGTATCTTTTTCCTACAATGACTTCTTTTCTTCTGGGTAGGTATCCAGTAGTGGAATTGCTGGATCAAATGGTAGTTCCACTTTTAGTTCTTTAAGGAATCTTCACACTGTTTTCCACAGTGATTGTACTAGTTTACTTTCCCATCAGCAGTGTAGAAGTGTTCGCTTTTCACACTCTCATAATAAAATGCTTTCACAATGTGAAATGACATTGCATATCAAGAAGTTATCAAGCACCTGCAAAAGTCATCAGGAATAAAAACAGGACAAATACTTTCTTCAAAGTTTGTTTATAGAAAACCAGAAAGAACCTCCAAAATGAAAGTAGTAAAGTTAAATACAAAGATTACAAATAAAATAGATGCCATGAGGAAAACCAGTACTTCATAAAATATGACTGGCTATTTTTATAAGAATCAACTAGAATTTTTTTAAGTAGTGAGACTAAAAATTTAAAAGATATACCAAATAGCAAATCAATAATAGGTGAATAGATAATTAGCAAACTTGAAGAAAGACATGAAAAAAAAACACAATAATATGGCAAGAAAAATAAGATGCCAAATACAAAGGAATGAATAAGAAACATGAAGAATTTAATAAATCTCAAAGGAGTTCCAAAGAAAAGGAATAAATAAAATGGTAGAAAACAAAATATAAAGAAATAAAGGCTTAGAATTTCCTTCAATTGATTAAAAGACTTGAAGACATTACAGGGGACTAGGATAGAAGATGGTAGATTGAGATGAGCATGATATCCATTAACTAAGATTTTTCTGAACTGAATTTTGAGGAAACATTCTGGTGAGTTACCAGGCTGTGTATATGTACACGTAAAGAGAGACATTGACTGATGGGGTTGTGCTCTCTACTCTGGTGAATATGATAATTTATGAGCCCCATACCAACCAGAAGGAAAGAACTGCAATTATTCTCTGTGATTATCTGGCTGCTATCATACCTGATTATATATTTTATTTTGCCAACTAAACACCAAATCGTATCCTTCCAATTTTCCAATGAGCCCACATTACAGATGGAAAGTATAAGCAACTGATGAGGATATCTAGTAATGTGCTGAAGCAGGCTTGAATGAGTATTTACACCACAGAAATTGGCAACATTTCTATAATCTGGGGCCTTAGTTCTCAGAGATTCCATTATTTTATATTTATCACATACTACTGGAGATATGCTGTTGATGGAATGAGGTAACCCAATACCTCTAAGGAATAATAGAAAGTTTTCATTGAAAAAGTGATTTTTTTATTTTTTAAATTAACAAGTAAAAACTATATATATTTATGGTGTACAATGTGATGTTTTAATATGTAAGTGTCACGGAATAGCTAAATGAAGCTGTTTAACATGTTCATTATTTTACATACTTATCCTCTTCTTTTGTGGTGAGAACACTTAGAACCTACTGAAACTTTGAGTCCTTTGGCCAACATCTTCCCAACCCCTCCACTGCCCAGCCTTTGGTAACACCATTCTACTCTCCTGTTTCTGTGAGTTCAACTTTTTAACACTCAACTTACATGTGAGATCATGCAGTATTTGCCATTCTGTACTGGCTTATTTAACTTAGCTTGATGTCTATCCCAGGTTCATTCATGTTGTCACAGACAGAATTTTTCCTTATTTTTTAAGGCTGAGTAGTATTCTGTTGTGCATATACACCACATTTTCTTTATGCATTTTTCATTGATTTTTGGCTATTGTGAATAGTGCTGCAAGAAACATGGGAGTGCAGATATCTCTTTCACATACTGATTTCATATCCTTTGGAAATATGCCCATGATATGGTTTGGCTTTGTGGCCCCAACCAAATCTTTCATCAAATTATAATCCCCACATGTTGGAAGAGTGGGCTGGTGAGAGATGAATGAATCATGTGGGTGGACTTCCCCCTTGCTGTTCTCATGAGAGTGAGTGAGTTTTCATGAGATCTGGTTGTTTGAAAGTGTGTAGCACTTTCCCCTGCTCTCTTTCTCTTTCCTGCTGCCATGTGAAGAAGGTCCCCGCTTCCCCCCTCTGCCATGATTGTAAGTTTCCGGAGGCCTCCCCAGCCATACCTCCTGTATAGCCTGTGGAACTGTGAGTCAACTAAACCTATTTTCTTTTTAAATCAACCAGTCTCAGATAGTTCTTCATAGCAGTGTGAGAATGGCCTAATACAACCCAATAGTGGGATTGCTGGATCATATGGTAGCTCTAATTTTAATATTTTGAGGAATATCCATACTGCTTTCCACATTGGGTGTACTAATTTACATTCCTACCAACAGCGTACAAGGGTTCCCTGTTTTCCATGTCCTCGCCACACTTGTTGTCTTTCATCTTTTTGATAGTGGTCATCCTGACAGGTGTGGGTGATATCAAGTTTTGGATCTGCATTTTCCTGATGATTAGTGATGTTGAGCATCTTTTCATATACTTGTTAACTATTTGTATGTTTTCTTTTGAAAAAATGTCTATTCAGGTCCTTTGTATATTTTTAATTGGATTTTTATTTTCTTACTGTTGAGTTGTTTAAGTCCCATATGGAGTTTATACATTAATCCCTTATCAGATATATGGCTTGCAAATATATTCTATTCCGCAGATTGTCTTTTTATTCCATTGATTGTTTCCTTTGCTATGCAGAAGCTTTTTACTTTAATGTAATCCCATTTGTCTATTTTTGTTGTTGCCCATACTTTTGAGATCATATCTAAGAAATCTTTTCCGAGACCCATCTCACAGAGCTTTCCTCTTATGTTTTCTTCTAGTAGTTTTACAGTTTCAGGTCTTACATGTAACTCTTTATTTTGAGTTGGATTTTGTAAATGGTGTGAGATGAGGGTCTAATATCATTCTTCTGCATATGAATATTCAGTCTCCTAGTACCATTTATAGAACAGATCGTTGTTTCTTCATTATGTGCTCTTGGCATCTTTGTCAAAAATCAATTGACATTAAGTGTGTAGATTGTGGACTCATTATTCTGTTCCATTTATCTATGTGTCTGTTTAAATGCCAGTATCATGCTGTTTTGATTACTAGACCTTTGTAGTCGATTTTGAAATCAGGTAGGGCAATGTCTTCACCTTTCTTATTTTTGCTCAAATTGCTTTGGCTGTTTGGAATCTTTTGTGATTCCATACAAATTTTAGGATTGTTTTTTCTATTTCTGAAAAAAAAATGACATTGGAGTTTTGATAGGCATTGCATTAAATCTGTAAATCACTTTGAGTAGTATGGACATTTTAACGATATAAATTCTTCCAATCCATAAACATGAAATATCTTATCATGTATTTGTGTCTTCTTCAATTTATTTCATCAATGTTTTACAGCTTTTAGTGTACAGCTCTTTCTTCTCCTTGGTTAAATTTATTCCTAAGTATTTAATTAGTATATCTATTGTAAATTGGATTATTTTCTTATTTCTTTTTGGATAGTTCATTGTGTTTAGAAATGCTACGGATTTCTGTAGGTTGATTTGTATTCTGCAACTTTACTGAATTTATTAGTTCTAACAGTTTTTTTTGGTGGAGTCTTCAGGATTTTCTATATAGAAGATATGTCATCTGCAAACAGAGAATATTTCACTTCTTTCTTCCTCATTTGTATTCCTTTTATGCTAGGATCCCCACTGTTATGTTGAATAGAAGTGGCCAGAGTGGGCATCCTTTTCTTGGTCCTGATCTTACAGGAACAGCTTCCCACTTTCACAGTTGAGTATGATGTTAGCCATGGGTTTCTGTATATGGTTTTTGTTAAGTTGAGATACATTTTCTTCTGTACCTAATTTGTTGAGAGTTTCTATCAGGAAAAGATGGTGAATTTTGTTGAATGTCTTTTCTTCATGAAAAAGTTATATTCTAAACTAAAGCATGCACATATACACACACAGGGGCCACATAGTTCCCAGAAACAGATTTTGAGTTATTTCAAGGTTTTATATTACAATTTATCACTAACGTGTTTCACATTGAAACACAACAGAAGCATTTCTATCTGGTTAGATTCAAACATCATGTTAGGACCTCTTTGAAAGAACATAATAATAAGGCTAAACTTTCTTTTTGTTCACCACTAGAAATGAGAATAATTAGGACATGGAGAAAATATAAATAGCAACCTAAATATAAATAGCAACCTGCTAGACTTGGCAAATGCAATGATATATTTTCATCTAATACAGTAGCAACAACAAAAATAAACAAAAATAAATTAATGAGAATCTTAAAAAATCACTTTTAAAACACGTATGGCCAAAAAAAATACCTAAAATGTTTCCTTAAAGCGATGTCTTTATGGGTTTGTCATGGGTCTTATACACTTTTGTGTCTTACGAACTGCCCAAGCTATGTCTGTTTGCTTTGCTCAGGAAGGACACAGATAAGCAGAGTTTTTAACAGATTACTTGGAAGAATGATTCGTACCAATATTTTAGTCTACTAAAAAGGCCTGTGAAGACATAAAGTGGTACAATGTTGCAGAGATGCTAGTAAAAGCTGCTGTACCTTCTACATCCTGTTGGCAGTTAATTTCCCATGGGTCTCTTGCATTTCTGGTCATTTATGGGCTAGAGGCCATAATGGCTTTCTCTGGAGTATCTCTTCAAGGACTTTGTATAGGAAACAGCCTTGGAACATATAGTGTCTTCCTCTGGAGCAAAGAAGAGACTTATTCACTGCTGAGAATAATAAAGATCATGTCTATCTTTGGTGCAAAAATTGACTGGACAGGTTTTTCTTTATACATGATTGGGGTTTTGTAATTTCAGGTTTTCTCAGCTGTGACAGAAACCTCACTGTGTGAACATTTTTGACTTGAGCCCAGGTCCACATTGCTTCCCTGGGACCTGAGGGGCAAGGGAAATTGATATGAACATGAAGCACATGTTGCCAGCTGTGCTATGAGTAAAAGTCCTTTGTGTCTGACCCAGGACTCTCCTGTCTTCTTCCACCATCTTTAAAACTTCAGCAGACTTCCTTGCTAGTTTGTACATAGAGCAAAATCCCAAACCCTTTGCAGTTATCAGTGTATTCAATCCTTCCAATTATGACTTTTCTCCTTTGTACTTTTCATCACTTCAATCACTGGTCATTTCATTCTTTCTTCCATATCTTTATTCTATATTGTCTTATTTTTTATTCTCACTTTACTCGACCTGACCTCAACTTCAATATATGAATACAACACCCAATATAGGCCTTGCCACATAATCTGTATATGTGGAATAAACCAATACATTTAAAAGTTTCTATCTCTAAAGAGCATTTCTTGCTGAGTTTATCATTGACAACTTAAATTAGATGTGCATAATGTTACTTAGTTCAGTGTTGGGTTTCAATGGTTAATTTCCTTTTAAATTGTAGGATGTAGAATCGATTATAGCAATTTTATGAACTATATTTTTCAAGGGTTTTCCACACCATTTCCTTCTTTCTAGGGGATTTCTTTCTCTCTCTCTTCCTTTTGATGTACAGGGCCATTTAAGTCCTCCATGCATTTCTGGAAAACTAAAAACCCAAATCTAAGCCTGTTGAACCTCTTGTCACACAAGTATTTGAAAGAATGATACTTAAGGGAAATAGAAAATGACACTTTTCCCCTCATCTTTTGAAGACGAAATGATCCACCCCCCTTCAATTCTACCAAAGGAGATTCCTAGCTCATTTTCCTTAGCAAGAGCTTTAAAGTGTAAAAAACTCGTCAAACATCTTTTCCTCTGAGACAATGTCATCTGAGTTCAAAGGATGTACACAGCTTTGCAAAACTGCTGTCTTGTTTCAATGATAAGGCCTTGGCTTTCATTTTATGTTTGATTCCAAGAAAATCAAATCTGTTTTTATGTACACTATGACTATAACTAAATCAGGAAATTAGAAGAAATAATCTATTTCTGTAGACAGCTGGGGGCAGGGGGAAAGTTTCCAGTTTAAAAAAAAAAATCCAATAATGATTCTTCAGCTGAGTTACATTTTTACTCTCTAAAATATGCTTGATTATGTAAACTGAAAACATATATTTATCCTTCCATACGATAAAAAAAATCTATTGTGGCTCTTGGGAAACAATACTATCTTCTTACTATGCTTAACTCGTTGTAAAACCTTTATTGGCTCACTGGAAGATTGAGGGTAATGTTTCTATCTCAAAAAGAAAAGAAAAGAAAGAAAAAAAAGAAAATGTAAGTTATTGTCAAAAATAGAGTTATTTAAGCATGTGGTATTTTTTGAACTTCAGTCCTAATTATTACTGATTAATTGTATCGACATAATTATTTTACAGTAGTCATGTTTGTTTATTCTACAAATATACCTTAAGCATTTACAACATATTAGGCATTCTCTCCTTTGTGTGTTGCTCTGTCCCCACTCTATCTCTTCTTTCAGTTATTAAATATGCCAACCTCTTCCCACATGGAGGACTTTGCTCTAGCTGTCTACTTTTCTACAGAGACTCTGTACCCCATCCTCATGCCCAGCTCCCACGTTTTCCATAGCTAGTTTCTACAAATTTCAGCTTGAAATTCTCTCTGTTCAACTTATCCATATAATGTCACATCTTGTTCCACATTTTCTATCTTGTCTCTCTGTTTCTTTTTCATGGTACTAAATTTTTTATTTATTTTTCTGTTTATTCATTTCATTTCCTCTTCAAGAATGTGAATCCCCATTAGATCAAGTAGGTTTTTTGTATTGTCTACAATATGTATCTCCAGTATCTTCTTTAGTGCCTGGCAAGAAGTAAATGCCTAATAAATAATAACTGAATTAACTGCATTTTTGGAATGCTCAAATTAGCATTACTTATAAACTGAGTTAGAAACATTATAGCTGTAAAAAGCTTTGTAAAATCTTAGCTCAATTCATTTCAATAAACACTTATGGGTATCTAGTTTTAGAGCACTTATATGTTTAAGACAATCATATAAAGATGATTGATATTTATTCTCTGTATTAGTTAGGATTATATTCAGTTACTTACAAAAGAAAATGCAATATATCAGTGGCTTAGACACATAAGGGTTTATTTTTCTTACATAATGAATCTAAAACTAGTTGGTTGCTGGCACTGATTCAGTACCTTAGAATAGCAAGGGTCCAGGTATTTATGACTCTTTTATCTTTGCCCTTATGATGCCAAGACAGCTGCCTTAGCTCCTGCCTTCATGTCTGAGTTCCTTGGGGCATAAAAGTCAAATGAGCAAAACAACATTCTCTTAGTTGTTTCACTTAATAATTTTACTTTTATGTTACAGACCACTATAGGCCAGGAAAACAAAGTTCACAAATGTGGTCTTTTAAAGGCTGGGCACACTGACAGCCAAAAAGAAAATTGGGATTCCATAACATAGAAGAGCAAAATGGTTAATGGATAAGCCACCGTTTCCGGACTCCAAAATGAAAGCTTAGGTAAATATTATATTATTAAGTTGTATTAATTTTAGGTGACCAGTATGATTTTTTTTTCTTTACAGATCACAAAATCTAGGACGATACAAAATCTAGTGAGATACTCTACCTTCAACTATAAACAAGCAAAACCTACAATATTAATGAAAAAATAGCTCTGTATGTCTAGAGTTTACATATAAGTGTGTATATAAGCATATATGTATATATAGATGCATGTGTATACAAACGCACACATCAAGGAGTTAAAAGAAGGTGAAATCCTGTGGTTAAGTCAAGGTCCGGTTTAAAATCATGTCATTCCTAAGTGTTCATTCTTTATTCTTAAATCGAAGTAGAGCCATCAAAAATTCGTCATACTATCTGTGTCAACAAATGCCATTTTGGCGGATGGATTGTGGCTACTTTTATTATTTCACTTAACTTAGGGAGATACTTCTTGAAATATTGCTGATACAAAGCAATGTCACAGAGTAAGAAAATGTTGCCAATACTGATAGCATTATCAATGCTGAGCCCTTCTCCAGTTTGTAGAATTAATCATAGGCAACATTCACAATTAGTAGACATTTGGCTGTCCAAACAAACTTGCTATGTCTCTTCCACATCTTATTATGCAAACGTTCCTATTTGGTTTTACTGATCGGTGTCTCCATCTCCTCTCTCTCTTGTTTTATTTATTTGTATAGTATAATCCCTCTAAGAGAAGATAAATGAGACCCAAATAATAAAAAAGAATCATGCAAAACCTAAGACTGTATTATTGCAAGGTTAATGAATGAAATCACAAGGGCTATCCTGTCATCTAGCCAGCTGGAAGGTGGGGGAGATCCATCCACCCAAAGAATCCAAATTGGCGTCAGTTTCATCTGTGGTTTGGCGCCATCTTGTGGCACTTGTTTACATTAGCTTAATTAGCGATGGGGACCATTCTGCCTTTCGTGGCCATCTGGTACTTCCTGTAGGGAGGTTGTAAATTCAGAAATCTCACAGTTACATGGCTCTATAGTTAGTTGGAGACTCGGTTACTTCCATCAGCCATATATGAAGAGATTTGGGCAGAAAAAATACTGGAAATGTAGAACACACTGTCTCCTGAGTCATGCTTCCTGTGGTTGAAAGCCCACTTAATGACAAAAGAGTGAATAGGGGAGAACTAATGCCATTCTTTTCATATACGAGTTTCACTTATTGCAATATTTACTATATTTAAAATACATTTACTATTTTCTTGTGTACAGCTTACTTGAGATTATGTTTCAGATAATTTACTTCTTTCATTTAGCCCCAAAGGCAGTGAACAGATCCAACAGATAAGGGTGATATACAAAATATTTAAGTACTGGTAAGGCATAGGCAATGACTGATCATTAAGAGACATTGCCCATAAACAACAACTATAGCCTTGTACCCATCCGGCTTGGTGCCAGTCCCACCAGCAGGCTATGCCGCAGATTTAGACTGGCAAAACAATAGAAGGCCAGCAGCTTGCTCTCCAAGCTCCCTTCTTATATTACAATGCTCCTTGAGTTAAGGAGACTCTGATATGAATGGTCCCAGGACATTAGCAAATAAAGTCATGATGAAAAGTTGACATTGAGAGACTTCAAATTTTATGAAGAGTTACAGAAAACTAAATAATATCTGGATTTTCTTTCCTTTTACATTTCTGTACATAATTTAATTAACTAGTGTTGCGAGATTTGTGTCATCTCTCTTTTCCTTTTCAATGGTATTATAAACTAAGAAGGCTTTTTGCTGACCCACCTGACAACAGAATTGCCACTTTGCACCTTCCAGGTTTCCAACTATCGCACTACAAATTGGATCTTTAAAATGCGAATTTGGTGACCTCATTGATTTCAGAAGTAGGGGACCATTTCAGCCCTACTGAAGAATTAGTACTATTGGCCATTCACATGTTTATATGAATGACCTTAGGTTGCTTCTTCTCTAACATAAAACTGACACAAGTGCAGCCCCTGCCTTGAGATGAGACCTACATATTTTAGGCCTTGCTCTGGTTTCTCTTCCAGTCATTCTCCTTCCTATAGGGTAACGAGTCCTCAGGGCCAGGGACATGTGCCTAGCTGAAATCCATGTCTCTGTCTTCCTAGACACCTAAAGGTACTGAAGATTTGGAAATTTCCTGCCCAAAGAGCCTTGAGCCTGTTTTCAGATCTTAGTAAAGTTCTTTCCTTTACTGCAAGGTTCTGTGTACCACTAGGTCTCAGGTTTGACTATGGGAGAGCTGTTTTGGAGGGGAAGGGGTGGATAAAGCTTGGACATACATGTCAGTGAATCCCTTGAGCTGTGGGATGGAGCCCAAGGTGGGAAATAAATCAGGACTCAGACTGAGAACCAGGGGCAAGGGGCTCTGTTCTCCTGCACCCCCATTTCAGGGTGGACTCTAAAAAGCATAAGAATTTTAACTTTGAATCTAGTTTTCCAGGTCATTATAAGGGAATGTATGTCATGGCGGGAAGAGAGAACCATGTTTTATTTAATAGTTTATTAATAATTTGTTTTATGACTTTTAATTATTTGGTAATATGATATAAGGGTCTCTATTTGTACTCCTGCTCTGGGCTCTGCAACCATTCAAAGTGGATTTAGGCGGTGAGTGGGGAAAAAAGGCATTATTTTCCTAGGTCTGTAATACCAGATATCATCTCTTTCATTTGGACACAGAAGGGCAATCGAACTTTGATATACTTTCATAGAGTTTTTCATCTTCCTCCTTGCTTGTCTATAGACAACATCAAATGCTGCCATGCTGCCAACTTCTACTCCTAAGTTCCTGATCTTTTTTTAAAGAAAAAAGCTCAAGAGAGAGAAGTTGGCAAATGGAAATTAGAATCAAAGTAAATTAAGACATATAATTGGAAATTAATCAATCAATGTGATGAATCTTGACCAAATTAAATTCAAAGGTAAAATCTACCAAACAAAGCTCTCCTCAATTCAAGCAAGAATCTAAAACTTGACGAAGGACAGGATGGAAAGGAAACAACATAAAACATAAATATATCTTCTGAAAATAACTAATAGTCAAGGTTATATGCATATGGTTTTGTTATGCTATGTTAAAAAAGAATTTTTTCTTAAGTTATAGACTCATCTTGAAGATTCAAAAACCTTGGTGGTTTCTTAGTTTGTTAGGCATGTAGAAGTTGACGGGGTGCATAGATTGAGTACTCGGATAATCTCATGTCTCCTCTAGAGTCCAAATGAAGTAGGACATCTGAGTATTAAAACAGCATTAAAATGTAAACAAGCAAAATTTTGGAGTTTAAACAGAGTTTTAGCATGAAGACTGTAATATATGCAATTAAGAGAAATTTCCCCATATTATGGGGGGCTTCATTCATAGTGGGCTATGATACAATACAGCAGAAATATTGATTGATGCTATTGGATTGGAAACTGATATTTACAGGGCTTTCTATCTTTAGAAAATTTAACATTAGTAAAAAGTATATAATTTTATAGTGTATATATAATTAATTTCATTCTATAAAATTTCATTCTTAAAAAAGTTATTGACCTATTTGGAGTCTCAATATGCTTCATTATATGAGCAAGGAAAATTCCCATTAAAAGGAGTTTTTCTATAATTTTAAATGGGAGCCATTTTAAAGTTCATGTTAGCCATTGTAACTCTTCATAAATATTACATCTTATGTTGTAACTTTGTGTGCTCCGAATTATACTAAGTGTGCTTTCATGTTTTAATTTGTTCTATTTACTTTGTATTTCATGCCACCATATATTGAGATCTTGGAAAATTTTTAATGTCACATTTGTAGAAATACAATGTCTTACTCAATAAGTGAAAATGCTGTATGTGTAAAGCAGCCACCACCAAATATGTCAGCTATATTAAATGAAATTTTAAACGCAGGATCTGTGTTTTACTTTTAGCCTTTGCATATTGTTGGATTCATTACTTAAAACTGAATATGAAGACAAAGAGAACTCTGAAATGCATACCTTAGAGTATTAACAAGTACTCAGCGCTTGATGTAAATGTCAGAAAAAAGAAAAAGATCTGAGGAACGCTCTATTAGTGAAATACTGAATTGTTGCTGAATAGAATTATAAATGCCACTGAGATAATGCTTCAACCTGAAACAAGATAATTGTGGTGCCATTTACTTGCGATGTGAATCTTGACTCAATATTTATAAAATGTTTCTCTAGAAGTAATTTAGGAAGGTGGGACAATGATGTAACTGTCCAGTTCACTCTTATGCCTTAATGTCCTAGATTAGAAATTGTCCAGGAAATAATATGTTCTAACCATTGGAGTCTTTTTTCCCCCCAGCAAATTATAGCACTATAAGTTTTCATTTTCCCCAATGTCTTTTCTGTTATAATAATGGCTTCAGGATTTAAATCCTGTGCTGTTATTGTGACTTCAAAGCCTTAAAACTGCAATTGAATGAGGCAGTTCATCTGTCATTATTCAAATATGAAGCAATTATGATGAAATAAAGATAAAATTCCATTGAGAAATACTCCAATCAATTTTCACTTATATTTAACTAGAAACATAAAATGATGCTTAGAAGAGTAAGTTTAGATAATAAAATTGAAGGATAAAAAAGCATGAATTACTGATATATAACTATATATAACTGAGACATTTGTGAAGGTTGCAGGGCATGTAAATAAAATGTGTCACCAATATTGAGTGAAAGTTTGTTGTATGACAAAAACAAAACCAAAGCCAAAAACAAACAAACAAAATAACCTTATTACTTAACTGGTCAAAACAATGCTGAAATCTACCTTACCCGTCAGAAGTCTCCCTTAGAATATTTATGTTAATACTTGCATTTCACCTGCTCAATATAAAATTCAATAAATTCATGTGATTTTTATGGTTTTTGTAGAAAGATACAGTGACAGACACATGCCACAAAATCAAAATTTATATTCTGACTGAGCATTTTACATTCCCTCACGTCTACCAACTGCATTGTTTTATACCTCTTTCTCTATTATCTTTAATATTTCATTTTTTAATCTAAATTTCAGTATCCCACTTGTTTAAATTAATCAAATTGACCCAAAAGGCCATCCAATAGAATATGTGGCTGTGTTCTAAAAAGAGCTAGAAATAGAAGATAAGTTAAATATATAGCATTATGTCATATAATAATTTTATAAATGTTTTTCATTAACTATTCCTCCATTCATTTAGCACAATTTTATTTAAAACATTTCTACATTAATCTTATTAAGTTCTCATTCTGTTCAAACTCATATAAGCATAATGTTCTGCTTTTAGTTAGCATGATTTATTATTTTCTTATTTTTTGCTTTACAAACTTAATTTCTAATATAGGACAGACCTATTAAAAACTTGTGTTTCAGCTATCTGAAGTCTCCTACATTAAATGAATAATAAATATGATGAGTGAATTTAATAGTACAAAATAACGAACATTCTATGAATGCCTACTATGTTTCAGACTTCTTTCCCAAACTCAGGATGTGGGGATCAATACAATGATTAGGATGAAAACAGAGAAGTACACAATTGCAATGGAGACACGAATAAGGGAGTCATTAATTTTGCCATGAGAATATTTAGATAGTTCATAAGACCTTGTTATAGATTAGGCTTGTGCTCATCAACAAAGGTTTCATTAGCAAGTGAAGACTTAGCTGAGGCTTGAAGGATGAGTAGAAAGTAACCAGTAAATAAGGCATTAGAAATGTTTTCTCAGCAGAGCATGGCTCATGCAGCAAAGCAAGAGAAAACAGGGTGAACTGTGGCTGACTAGCAGTCTGAAGGAAAAGGTGAGTGGTGAAATATGAGGCTTGAAAGGGAATCAGAGCCAGATAAGAATTAATATTTTGCCCCCAAATTTCTAGACATAGTGACATTTTTTAAAAGGGATCAATCAGAACACATTTGCCTTTTAGAAGATATTATTGCCTGCAATGTGGAGAACTCAAAGGTTATGACCCAAGACAGAGAAATATATGAGGTGCATTTTTATTAATCCAAAGTAAAAAAAAAAATGATAGTGATTGAACTATGATCCTAACAATGGGAATAAGAAAAATGAATAAATTCTAAAGGTGGTAGGAAGTAGTCAACAAAATTTGGCGATTGATTAGATACAAAAGATTGAGGGAAGTGGAAGTCTATAAATGACCATCTAGCTTGAGCAAATGAATGGATGGTAAGGTATTAAATGAGATAGTGTGTGAAAGGGAGCAAAAACAACGCTCATTTGGGGCAGTTAGGAAGACAATAAGTTCAATTTTAACTGCATTGTGAATGAGCCGTAAAGTTTCACTCTAGACCTGTTTAAGAAGGATGGGAATGGCATCACTGGAAAATTCTGAGGATCCACTGGGTGACAGGTGCTTGGAGTACAAAAGGTGTATACAAAATGTAAGTGGAGTAAGAGGGCATTGAGATCAATTTGGCACATTTTACATTTTCTCAAGTGGCTGATCCAGTAGGATGGTATTACATTTAAATCAACCCAGTTGAGGAATACAAGTACTCTGCAAAAGTGTTCTAATAAGAATGCTCAGCATTTAGGTAGGAAATAGTTTCAACACTTAGCAGTATTCAGTACTCGCTTCATGATCAAGAGACAGGCTCTTAGTTTATGAGTAAAATCAGATGCCCTCCATAGTCTGGCCCTGACTCTTCGTTGATCTTTATCCTTTGACAAGTCCCTTGACTTCTTCAGTGTGACAATAACAATAATAAATTCTGGCAATACAGCCTATCTCTGTGGGTATTGAAAGGCTTGAATAAATCGTGTGTAAATACTTAGAGTATTGCAGAACTAATGCCTAGACTATAGAACTGAAAAATGCCTCATATAGTGCAGAACTGAAAAGTGTAAGTTTTTTAAGGGTTTATGTTCTTTCTCCACAAAATATCTCTTCTGCTTGAAGTACTAAATAACATAAACCTATGTTCTTTTTTTAAAAAAAAAAAAAAACGTTTGCCCCATTCATTCAGCAACTACTTCCTTGGCATCTACCCTGTGTATCCTGTGTATTGAGTGATGTTGCATGTCATCCAGGAGGCCCAAACAATGTGAAACACATTCTCTGTCTGGGAACTACTTCCTATATAGTTAGTAATATATGTCTTGCAAAGATAAAACAGAACAAACAAACAAAAGAGTAAAAGGCCATTTATGGAGGTTAAAGAAAAGTATGGTGAAAGAAATAGTGGATCACTTCTCTGACAAGACTTGGTTGCTACCATTTAGACTGATCATTGAACACATTTCTGGTTGCCTACAGCACCTAGCATATAGGACTCCTTTTCTATAGCCATTGCTCATATAAAAGAGCCATCCTTGTAGTTCCTGAGATCTGGTTTAAATTCTGTTTCCATTAATATTAGCATCACAACTATGGGCATATCACTTAACCTCTGAAAAGAAGTTGTAGTTCTGAAGTAAAGATTACAATTAGGTTGGTGCAAAAGTAATGGCGAAACCACAATTACTTTTGCACCAACCTAATATTATTTATGACATGGCATTGCTAGATAATGTGAAGTCCCTATTGCAGTGGCTGGCCTATAATGAAAACCCAATAAGGGGTGGTTACTAGTTGTAATTTTAAAAACCCAGCAATACTCATTTTATTACAAATAAATTTTAGAAATACTACCTAATTAAGTGTTCACAACAAACTTGTGAGTTGGACAATATTCTTACTTTGTAGTGAGGAAAATATAGCTTGTTGACATTATTTTCAGACAAAGAAGCAAGAAGTTCAAGAGCTTAGAGAAAGAACAATGTCCACAGAATGACTTTGGTAACTGTGACTCAATAATCATACAGATTCAAGAGAGATATATGGATTTCATTGGATATCATTTTCATATCTGCTAAACTTATATGAAACTAAGATAAAGTGAAAATACTTTGAGCTCATGGGCCTTTAGATCTAGAATAAGAGCTATTTCTATAGAAAAAATACAGAATTGAATGAAATGTAATTCTGTGGTAGGTTAATACAGACTCTTGGTTAATGTGAAGATTTGGTAATGATATGACTCAAGTATAAGGATGTCATCCAAATGTCTGCCCATTTTAAGTTAGAAGGGTTTTCTTAGATCCTATAATAAACATGGGAAGTTTCATCAGAATCCTAGATAAGGATCCATTGCTTGCTGGCCAATCAATACATTCTGGTCTTTAAGAACCAGAAAAGTAGGCTGGGCGTGGTGGCTCACCCCTGTAATCTCATCACTTTGGGAAGCAGAGGTGGGTAGATCACTTGAAGTCAGGTGTTGGAGACCAAGCTGGCCAACATGGTGAAACCCCGTCTCTACTAAAAATACAAAAATTAGCCAGATGTGGTGGTGGGCGCCTGTAATCCCAGCTACTCGGGAGGCTGAGGCAGGAGAATCACTTGAACCTGGGAGGCTGAGGTTGCAGTGAGCCGAGATAGTGCCATTGCACTCCAGCCTGGTTAGCAGAGCACGAATCTATCTCAAAAAATAAAAATAAAAAAAAATAACCAGAAAAGGGAAAGGCAAACCCCAAAAATTCATGGGAAAGTAACCAAAACTGTGCTGGGTGTCATAATTGTTTCATTACGCACAATTGTTTGTTTTTTTTGTTTTGTTTTTCTGTTTGTTTATTTTTTTGCCTTGAGATGAAGTAGAATTAAGCAACAAAATGCTTAAGAGAATCACATTCATGATATTATTATTATTTTGCCATTGTTGCTAAGCCCACAGTGCATATTTAGTATTTCAAATATTTGAAATGTTTTGGAGAATTTGACATATTAAAATAACAGGTCAGGCTTGTAACTCCAGTTTAAAACATGCAATTGTGTAATCTTACATTTAAGGTTTTTACTTAAAATCTCAGTAAGTCTATGCAGAGAATTAGAACATCATTGGTATAGGTTTATTCTATTTTTTAAATTAATTTAGAAAACTTTATAAGAATTGTTTAAGTACTCAAAGAACTTTTCAGCCAATGTAAGTATTTAATGAGTGAAACTGAGGATATTGAAATCACACTGTAGCTTAAAATGTTTAAAGGATGTTATGTTTCTAAATGGTACCAAATATTAGTGAAATACTTCCCATATAAAAAGGATATTTTCCCCCAGGAAATTTAGTTATGTGCACGATCAAATTTTATTTCTACATTGTTGAAAAAGAAAAGATCTTAAATTAGACAATTTGAAGATTTCATCTTGATGGTTAGATATCTTTTTTAGCAAAAAAGAAACATAAAAAGATGTCTGCAGAAAGATCATTGAACTCTTGACTATCACCCAGCTGAGTGAAATGACAACTGGTTTCCCAGAAGAGGTCTTAATATCATTAAAAGTTTATCTGAAAATTGCTTAATCAGTTTATCAGGAATGCTAATTTCTTCCCAGAAGGAGGTTATGATTTAAAAGGTCTGTCCCAGGCCAGGTCGGGGACAATTTTCTCTTTACAATTTTTTTAAATTATTAACTTTATTAACATTTTCTAGACTTATATATGAGAAATAAATTATGTGATCTACTCTTAATTCTAGTAGTTACTAAAAATCTTGATTTTTCGTTTTCCTTTTTTTTCTTAAAAGAAAAGCATCTTCAGATTAAACTTTTAGTTACCCAAAAATCACCTGCGAATACACTTCCAGCCCAAAATAACCACAAAAATTTATCAAGCAGGATTTCCTGTTTATACAGATTTTTGTATATGTATGTTTACACATATATGTACATATATACACATATATAATGTTTCCATATTAAGTGTGACTTTGTTATGGCTTGCTGTAAAATACACACATATGCACATGTACCCAGGCTCCTTAGACTAAAGATAAAAGATCAGATCCTATACAAGGAAAGAGGGAAGAAGCAGGAATCAGGTTATTACCTCTGTTCCTTTCCTAATAATTAAACCTGACATGTCACATAAGTTCAAATCTACAAACAATAACAAGCAAAAGTGATTAGTATAGGAAATACTAGGCTATCCCATCCCCATTTGCTCCCAAATCTTCCATCATGTTTTCCTAGTCCGTCATTTATCTTTGTTCCCTAACTTTGATGTTAACCCCTCACCCTTAAGGACCAAAACATTCATTTTCCAAAACATTCATCGCTGAGAATGCTGGGGACTAACCTCTCTCAGTAAATATCTGTCCCTTGTCTGAGGTAGGTTTATGCTCCCCTCCCCAGGAACAGCTTGTGTCTATGGAGATGTGCCCAGCGCAAAGAACTGCTATTGGAAGGCAATTCTGAAGGACCATCCCTGCTGGGAGCTCTCTGCAGTTGACTGAGAAGTCTTTGAAAGCTCATCTTTTCTCATCAGCCCAGTCCTGCTTCCTTCTCCTCCGCCCACACAGAGTGTGTTGATTTCAAGAGCATTTCCCAATACCTCCTGCACACAAACCTCCACCTGAGTCTGCTTCCTGCAGCTATGAACTTCAAAGAATGCATGGGTGAATGATTTCGAAGCCTGCCTTCTAGGAGAAAATGGGTCTTTGGTTACTGACCAAAGCCAGGGATGAAGGTAAAGCATTTCATGGTAAAGGGATCAGGAATTCTAAGGCAGCTACAAAGTAGCTGGACCATTTCCTTTATCTCTTCCCCAGCACCATAGATGCCCAAGAAATTGAGACTGTCTGAACTATCTTACCTGCTATTATCTTAATTTTAATTGCCCTCCCATCCCTACGTATTCTGTATTTAACAGATGAAGTTAATAATCCTTCTATTACCATCAAAACAATTGGCCATCAATGATATTTCAGCTATGAATGTACAGACTATAAAGAACTAGGCTTTGATTCTTATATAATCCCAATAGCAGACCTAAAACCGGGAGAACTTTCCCTCCTCACAGTTGATAACCAAACAATTCTCCCAATAGAAATTCCTATCCATATATTAATTTCATCTGAAGATGTCCTACACTCATGAACTCTCCCTTCACTGGGCCTCAAAACAAATGCAATCTGTGGACATCTAAATCAATCCACCTTAACTGCTACATGACTAGGCCTTTACGACAGATAGTGCTCAGAAATTTGTTTTATACCTATTGTCCTAGAATTAATTCCCTTACTAAATTTCAAAACCTGATCTACATCCATACTATAACATCACTGTAGAGTTATCCAGCATTAACCTTTTAAGTTAAAGACTGAGATGATCTACACCTCTCTACAGTGAATGCCTCAACCAGATACTTCCACATGATTCATTGTTATCCTGTCAATAATCATAACTTATTCTCGATCATTCAGTTAAAATTATCAAGTTTCATTTACCATGTGTCTCCTACACCAAAAATAATCAAAACACTAAAACATAAAAACTCCTGAGAATTAAAATGAATTAAAATCTATTCACCTCTTTTACTACCCCAACAATTCTAGGCCTACCCGTAGTAATATTAATCATTTTATTCCCCACCATGCATTTCCAACCTCCAATCACCTAATCAGTAATCGATTGATCTCTATCCAACAATAATTCGTTCAACTTGTACTAAAACAAATAATAACTACCCATAATATTAAAGGGCAAACCTAATCCCTTATGCTGATATCCCTAATTCTCATCATTGCCTCAACCAATCTCCTCAGGCTTCTACCCTATTCATTTACACCAACTACCCAATGATCAGTAAATCTAGGTATAGCAGTCCCCTTGTGAGCAGGCGCAGTAATCACAGGCTTCCGCTTTAAAATCAAAACCTCCTTAGCTCAGTTTTTACCGCAAGGCACACTATGCCACTTATCCCTATACTGGTGGTCATTGATACTATTCACCTATTTATTCAACCAGTAGCATTAGCTGTGCGATTAACAGCCAACATTACAGCCGGTCACCTATTGATACATTTAATTAGAGGAGGCACACTAGTATTATCAACATTAGTATCACCACATCTTCAATCTCTCTCATTATTCTAATCTTACTGACCATTCTCAAATTTGCCGTAGCTCTTATTCAGGCTTATGTCTTCACACTACTAGTAAGCCTTTATTTACATGATAATACGCAATGACCCACCAAACACAAGCCTACCATGTAGTCAAACCCAGTCCCTGACCACTAACAAGAGCTCTCTCGGCTCTCCTAATAACATCGGGCCTGGCCATATGATTTCACTTTAACTCCATTACTGTCTTAACGTTAGATCTACTGACCAATACACTAACTACGTATCAATGATGACATGATGTTATCTGAGGTGTTATCTGAGGAAGTACATTTCAAAGCCACGATACAACAATTGTCCAAAAAGGTGTCCGATATGGAATAATTCTATTTATTATCTCAGAGGTACTTTTCTTTGCTGTTTTCTTCTGGGTATTCTACCACTCTAGTCTAGCTCCAACTCCAGAGTTAGGGGGACATTGACCTCCAACAGGCATTCTTCCCCTCAGTCCTTTAGAAGTACCCCTCCTGAATACATCTGAGTTACTTACTTCAGGAGTTTCAATTACTTGAGCTCATCACAGCCTGATGGAAGGTAGTCAAAAGCAAATAATTCAAGCACTAGCTGTCACAATTACCTTAGGCATATACTTCACCCTTCTACAAGTTTCAGCATACTTCAAGGCCCCTTTTACTATCTCTGATTATGGCTGAATGCTTTTTTTTTTTTTTTTTTTTTTTTTTGAGACAGAGTTTCGCTCTTGTTGCCCAGGCTGGAGTGCAATGGCATTATCTTGGCTCAGTGAAACGTCTGCCTCCCACATTCAAGCAATTCTCCTGCCTCAGCATCCTGAGTAGCTAGGATTACAGGTCTGCACCACTACGCCCAGATAATTTTGTATTTTTAGTAGAGATGGGGTTGCTCCATGTTGGTCAGGCTGGTCTCGAACTCTCGACCTCAGGTGATCTGCCAACCTCGGCCTCCCAAAGTGCTGCGATTACAGGTGTCAACGTTTCTCACTATCTGCCTCCTCCATCAATTAAAATTCCATTTTACATCTAACTACCACTTTGGCTTTGAAGCCACCGCCTGATATTGACACTTCGTAGATGTAGTGTGACTACTGTTATATGTCTCTATCTACTGATGAGGATCCTACTCTTTTAGTATAAGCAGTACCATTGACTTCCAATCAATAAGTTTCCATAATAACCAAAAAAGAGTAATTAACCTGACACTAGCCCTAGTAACTGACACCTTACTGGCCCCAATACCAATAGTAATCACATTTTGACTTCTACAACTTAATATTTATATAGAAAAATCCAGCCCTTATGAATGTGGATTTGATCCATTAACCTCTGCCCCCCTCCTCTTCTCCATGAAATTCTTCCTAGTGGCCAGCACATTTCTCCTGTTCGACTTAGAAATCACTCTACTCCTACCCCTGCCATGAGCCCTTCAAACAAACAACCTGACACAAATAATCAGCACAGCCCTTATACTAGTTACCATTTTAATCCTAGGCTTGACTTAGGAATGAACTCAAAAAGGAGTAGATTGAGTTGAATTGGTAAATAGTTTAAATCAAAATGAATGATTTCGACTCATTAGATTATGATAGACCATATTCACCAAATGCCCTTTATTTATATCAATATTCTATTAGCATACACCATAGCACTTCTGGGAATATTAGTCTATCGATCCCACCTAAAATCATCCCTATTATGCCTAGAAGGCATAATACTATCAATATTCATTATAATTACTCTTATAACTTTAAATATACATTTAGCTCTAGCATCCATAATACCCATTATTCTCCCAGTATTTGCTGCCTGTGAAGCTGCAGTGGGCCTTGCCTTACTAGTTTCAGTCTCCAACGTATACAGCCTAGATTATGTACAAAATCTAAATTTACTCCAAGGCTAGAAGTTATTATTCCAAAAATTATACTGTTACCAATAACAGGACTCTCTAAAATCTCTATATTCCGAATTAACATGACTATTCACAGCCCATTCATCAGCCTTATTACTCTACTATTTTTAACCAATTAAATAACTCATCTAACTTCTCATTAATCTTCTCCTTTGACCCTCCAACTTCGCCCCTTCTAATCTTAACAACCTGACTACTACCTCTTATAATTCTAGCAAGCCAATATCACCTTTCCAATGAGTCACCCCCATGGAACAAACTCTATATTTCCATATTAATTTCCCTACAAATTTTTTTAATCATAGCATTCACAGCCACAGAACTAATTATATTTTATATTCTCTTTGAAGCCACACTTATTCCTACCCTAATTATCATTACCCGCTGAGGTAACCAATCAGAACGCCTCAATGCAAGCTCATATTTCTTATTTTACACACTAGTAGGGTCCCTTCCCCTACTTGTTACCCTTGTCCATACTCAAAATACCTCAGGTTCTCTAACTATAACGGTAATAGTATTTACCACCCAAGAACTATTAAACTCCTGTTCTAATAATCTTATATGATTAGCATGTATTTTAGCTTTTATGGTAAAAATGCCTCTATATGGACTTCACCTATGACTCCCCAAAGCCCATGTGGAAGCCCCTATTGCTGGCTCAATAGTACTTGCAGCAGTACTCCTAAAGCTAGGTAGCCACGGTATTATACGGCTTACCCTTACCCTCGACCCCTCAACAGAATATATAGCCTACCCCTTCCTCATACTATCCTTATGAGGGATTTTATGACAAGCTTTATTTGTCTATGACAAACTTATTTAAAATCACTTATCGTGTATTCCTCCGTAAGCCACATAGCACTTGTTATTATAGCTATTCTCATTCAAACCCCTTGAAGCTTTACAGGTGCAGTCACCCTTATAATTGCCCGTGGACTCACTTCATCCTTACTATTCTGCCTAGCAAATTTGAATTATGAGCAAGTCCGTAGCCAAATTATATTACTTACTTGAGGCCTTCAAACACTGCTTCCACTGATAGCCTCTTGATGACTTTCAGCAAGTCTTACTAACCTTGCCTTACCCACTGCTATTAATCTAGTAGGAGAACTCTTCCTCGCTATGGCTTCATTCTCCTGATCAAACATCACCATTATGCTTATAGGACTTAATATACTAATTACAGCCCTTTACTCCTTCCATTATGCTAATCACAACACAATGAGGGACACCTGTATATTACATTAACAGTATTAAAACCTCCTTTATATGAGAAAATACATTAATACTTACACACTTTGCACCTATCTTCCTATTATCCTTAAACCTTATAATTATTATGGGGTTTGCATTCTGTAAATATAGTTTAACCAAAACATTAGCTTGTGAGTCTAATAATAGAAGCCTGCAACTTCTTATCTACAGAGAAAATATGCAAGAACTGCTAACTCATGCCCCGATGCCTAATAACATGGCTTTCCAGACTTTTAAAGGGTAAGAGCTATCCATTGGTCGCAGGAACAAAAAATATTGGTGCAACTCCAAGTAAAAGTAATAAACATGTATTTTACCACTACTATAACAACCCTAACCCCCTTAATCTTACCAATCATTACTACCTTAGCCAACCCCTGCAAAAAAGATTCATACCCATACTATGTAAAAATATCTATTGCATGCACCTTTATTATCAGCCTCATCTCTACCAAAATATATATATTTATAGACCAAGAAGTAATCATCTCAAAGTGACACTGAATAACAATCCCAACTCTTAAACTCTCACTAAGCTTCAAACTATACTACTTCTCCACAGTATTTATCCCAGTAGCACTATTTGTTACCTGATCTATTGTAGAGTTCTCAATATGATATATAAACTCAGACTGTAATATTAATCAATTTTTCAAATATTTACTCATTTTCCTCACCAGAATATTAATTCTAATTACTGCCAATAACTTCTTTCAACGTTTTATCGGATGAGAAGGTGTGGGAATTATGTCTTTTTTACTAAATGGCTGATGATATGGCCGAACAGACGCTAATACAGCAGCCCTCTAAGCGGTCCTGTGTAACCGCATCAGAGATATTGGCTTCATTTTAGCTATAGCATGATTCCTCTTATTCTCCAACACATGAGAGCTTCAAAAAGTATTTATTCTAAATCCTACCTCCAATTCCTTTCCATTAATTAGTCTTCTCCTAGCAGCAGCAGGAAAGTCAGCTCAATTTGGCTTTCATCCCTGACTTCCTTCCACCACAGAAGGCCCAAGTCCAGACTGAGCCCTACTCCACTCTAGCACTATAGTTGTAGCAGGGGTTTTTCTACTTATCTGCTTCTACCCTTGAATAGAAAATAACCTATTATTCCAAACCTTTACATTATATTTAGGGGCTATGACCAACTTATTTACAGCAATCTGTGATCTAACACAAAATGACATCAAAAAAATTGTAGGATTTCCTACCTCAAGCCAACTAGGCTTTATAATAGTCACAATTGGCATTAATCAATCACACCTAGCATTTCTTCATATCTGCACCCACAGCTTTTTTTAAAGCTATGTTGTTTGTATATTTAGGATCCATTTCCATAATCTCAATGATAAACAAGACATCTGAAAAATAGGAGGACTATCAAGACTTTACCCCTCACTTCCTCCACCCTTATTAATGGCAGCCTCGCACTTACAGGTGTGCCTTTCCTCACAGGCTTTTATTCTAAAGACCTCATTATCGAAATCGCAAACACGTCATATCCCAACACCTGAGCCCTTTCTATTACTCTTATTGTAACCTCCCTAACAGCTGTCTGTAGTACCTGAATTATTTTCTTTGCTCTGATAGGACAACCTCACTTCACAAATCTGATTAATATTAATGAAAATACCCCCTTCCAAATTAACTCAGTTAAGCATCTAATAATTGGCAGTATCTTAGCTGTATTTCTCATTACCAATAGTATTACTCCTACTTCATCCCCCCAAAAAACTATGTCACTTCACCTAAAACTCACAGCCCTAGATGGGACCGCCTTAGGGCTCTTACTAGCAATGGAGCTAAATTTTATAACTAACAACCTTAAGCTAAATTATCCATTACAGATATTTAACTTCTCCAATATATTAGGTTTTTACTCAGCCACAATCCACCATACAACCAGCCACTCAAGCCTATTTACAAGCCAAAATCTAGCCTCACTTCTACTAGACCTAATTTGATTAGAAAAGTCCACACCAAAAACCGTTTCACAAACCCAAATATCAGCCACCATTACTGTATCTACTCAAAAAGGCCTAATTAAACTTTACTTTCTCTCCTTTTTTATTTTACTCCTTCTAACTCTAAATTATCTAATCTATTACCCCGAGTAATTTCATTTGCAACATAAATACTAACGGTGTTCAACCAGCAACTACCAGCAATCAACATCCATAACTGTACAAAGCAGCCACATTGACAGAATCCTCACGCAATAACCCCACCCCCTCACCCTCAAAAATTATTCAACTCCACACGCTATTAAAATTAATTGTGATGACCATCCCGTCATACTCAACTATTCACTGAATCAACACCAACCCTATTAATAACTCTAATAATAAAGCCCCTCAAATGTCAATAGTTGACCCTCATGTTTCAGGGTATTCCTCAATAGCCATTGCCACAGTATAATCAAAAACAACCATTATACCACCCAAATAAATTTAAAAGACTATTAATCCCACAAAAGCCCCATCAAAGTTCAATACAATACCACAACCCATAGCACCACTAATAATCATCCCTAGATCTCCATAAATAGGAGATGGTTTCGAAGAAAAACCTACAAATCCTATAAGAAAAAGAATACTTAATAAAAATAAAACATATGCCATTCTTCCTACACGGACTATAACCATGACTAATGGTATAAAAAAACCATCGTTGTATTTCAACTGTAAGAATACTAATGACCAAAATATGCAAAACACACCCGCTAATAAAAATTATTAACCATTAATTCATTGATCTTCCCACACCATCCAGCATTTCTGCATGATGAAACTTTGGCTCACTTATTGGTGCCTCCTTAATTCTCCAAATCATCAGAGAATTATTTCTGGCTGTACGCTACACATCGGATACCTTAACTGCCTTCTCTTCAGTCGCCAATATCAGCCAAGATGTAAATTACGACTGAATAATCTGCTATTTTCAGGCTAACGGCACTTCAATATTTTTCATCTGCCTCTTCCTACATGTTGGCTGAGGTTTATATTATGGGTCATTTATATTTCTAAAAACCTGAAATATTGGCATTATCCTTCTACTCACAACCATAGCAACAGCATTTATAGGCTACATACTCCCACGAGGCCAAATATCATTCTGAGGTGCTACAGTAATTACAAATCTAGTATCAGCCATCCCATATATGGAAACTGACCTTGTATAATGAATCTGAGGTGGATTCTCAGTTGACAAAGCCACCCTTACACAACTTTTAGCCTTCCGTTTTCTTTCCCTTCATCATTGCAGCTCTAACAACTGTTCTCCTTTTATTCTTACATGAAACAGGATATAATAACCTTCAGGGATCTCATCATACCCTGACAAAATCACTTTCCACCCTTACTACATAATCAAATATATTCTAGGCCTAACTCTCCCCCTCCTCCTCCTAATAATCCTAGTACTATTTTCACCTGATCTCCTGAGCCACCCGGATAATTACACTGTAGCCAACACCCTCAATACCCCACCCCACATTAAACCAGAGTGATACTTTTAGTTTGCATATGCAATCTTATGATCCATCCCTAACAAACTAGGGGGTATGCTGGCCCTTTTATCCTCCATTCTCATTCTAGCAGTTATTCCTATGCTTCACATATCTAAACAACAAAACATACTATTCTGTCCATTAAGTCAATGCCTATTCTGAATCTTAGTGCTGACCTGCTCACACTCACATGAATCGGAGGGCAGCGAGTCGACTACCCTTTTATTATCATCGGACAGACAGCATCCATTATGTACTTCTTTACTGTCGTCACCCTTATACTAATCCTTGCCCTAATTGAAAACAAGCTACTTAAATGAAACTGCCCTTGTAATATAATTCAATACTCTGGTCTTGTAAACCAGAAATGGAGAATTTCCTCCCCAGTACAACTCAGGAAAAAAAGTATTCCCGCTTCACCATCAACACCCAAAGCTGAAATTCTGATTAAACTATTCCTTGTACTTTTTTCAGCACACACTTTAACTACCATGCCGGTATTAATGAACTAGCACTAATACATTAGTGCTCTTATGTACTTCGTGCATTACTGCTAGCCCCCATGAATAATATATTGTACTATAATTGCTTAACTGTACATAGTACATAGTACATCAAGGTACATTAAAAATACAATCCACATACATATAAGCATGTATTAATAACTCTCCAACTATCACACATTCGCTATCATTAATTGTACAACAAAACCCAGTCAATACGAATATTGACCCATACTAAAAATCCTTAATATTACATAGTACATAAAATTGTTCATCGAACATAGCACATTTCAGTTAAAAAAGTCCTTGTCGACATGAATATACCCTTCCAAATTTTGGTGTTTTAATCTACCAACCTCCGAGAAATCATCATCCCACTCGGGAGTACTACCTTCCTCGCTCCGGGCCCATAACACTTAGGGGTGACTATACTGAAACTATACCTGGCATCTGGTTCTTACCTCAGGGCCATAAAACTAAGATCGACCACACGTTCCCCTTAAATAAGACATCTCAATGGACTAGTGACTATCACCCTATTAACCAGTCCCTGGAGCACTGTCATGCATTTGGTATTTTTAACTTTGGGGGATGCTATTACTCACCATCGCGAAAGGCCTGGTCCCCTCTGAATCACTGTAGACAAACTTGGATTTGATTTCTGCCAAACCAGTTGTAGAAACTGAGCTTATATTTAATATTCTGACCTGGCATAACAACGATAAGGTGTTAATTAATTCATGCTTGAAGGACATAATGAGTAACCAATAGACAAGTATGCACGATCATGTATGCATGATCATGTAGGCACGATCATGTACGCCTATTTTCAAGAACTATTTTCGATTTAATCCACAACCCCCCCTCCCCCACCCCTGACTTTACCATCAACCTAGGTAAGTGTACCCTTGCCAAACCGCAAAAACAAGAGACTAAAACCCAGTCAGAGTCCAAAAGTCATATTTTAATCATGAATACCCCAACAGCTGCCCTTTGATGTGTTTCCCAAAAATCTTAAAAATCCTTCTACTAAATTAAGCCTCTACTTATATAACAAATATAATAACTAAATTTTCACCCTAGTACTAATACAATACCTTGAACATAACCCTCTGAAAGTGCTACCCATAAACAACAGCCTAAAATAATTACCCCTAATGTAAAACCCCTCTCAATCAAACTTCTGCCAATTCAAGTTAAACCCCTTAAATTACCATAATTGTAAATGACTATTTCTTCCCCTTATATTTTAATTTTATACTCAAACATTTATGCAGTTAATGTAGCTTAATTATTCCAAGCAAGACACTGAAAATGTCTAGATGGGTCTGCACAATCCCGTAAACATAAAGGTTTGGTCCTGGTCTTTCTGTTAACTCTTAGTAAGATTACACACGCAAGCATCCCTATCCCAGTGAAGATGCCCTCCAGATCACCTGAATCAAACGCAGCAAGTATCAAGCACACACAAATGCAGCTCAAAATACTTTGTTCAATCACACTCCCATAGGAAACAGCAGTGATAAATCTTTAGCAATAAGCAAAAGTTTAACTAAGGTCTACTAATACTTAGGGTTGGTCAATTTCGTGCTAGCCACTGTGGTTATATGATTAACCCAAGCTAATAGATCTTGGCGTAAAGAGTGCTTAAGATCTACCCTCAATAAAGATAAACTCCATCTAAGTTGTAAAAAAACTCCAGCTGAAATAAAATAAACTACAAAAGTGGCTTTAATATCCTGAAAACACAATAGCTAAGACCCAAACTGGGATTAGATACCCAACTATGCTTAGCCCTAAACTATAATAGTTAAATTAACAAAACCATTTACCAGAATACTACAAGCAACAGCTTAAAACTCAAAGGACTTGGCACTGCTTTACATCCGTCTAGAGGAGCCTGTTCTATAATTGATAAACCCTGATGCACCTCACCACCTCTTGCCCCCAGCCTATATACTGCCATCTTCAGCAAACCCTAGAAAGGTTGCAAAGTAAGCACAAGTATACACATAAAAATGTTAGGTCAAGGTGTAGCCTATGAGGCTATATTTTCTTTACCCAAAAAATCTCATGATAACCTTTATGAAATCTAAGGGCTCAAAGAGGATTTAGCAGTAAACCAAGAGCTGAGTGCCTGGTTGAATAGGGTCATGAAGCACACACACACCACCCATAACCATCCTCAAATATTATTCTAGAAACAAATATTACTAAAGCTCTCTACCCATATATAGACGACATAAGTTGTAACATGGTAAGCATACTGGAAAGTATGCTTGGAAAAATCAAAGTGTGTAACTTAAACCAAAGCATCTGGCTTATACCACAAGATTTCATCACCACTTGATCTCTTTGAGCCAATTCTAGACCCAAACCTCTCTAAAAATACTATCAAATTATCTTAATTAATTCACTTACCTAAACAGAAGTATAGGTGATAGAAATTTTTACCTTGTGCAAAAGACATAGTACCATAAGGGAAAGATGAAAAAACTAAGACAAGAATAAAAAAGCAAAGGCAAACCCTTATACCTTCTGCATAATGTATTAACTAGAAATAACTTTACATAGATAACCAAAGCCAAGTCTCCCAAAACCAGACAAGCTACTCAAGAACAGTTGAAAGAGCACACCCACCTATGTGGCAAAATAGGGGGAAGATTCATGAGTAGGGGTAACAAGCCTACCAAGCCTGGTGATAGCTGGTTTTCCAAGACAGAATCTTAGTTCAACTTTAAACTTTCCCACAGAATTACATAATCTCCCTGTAAGTTTAACTGTTAATCTAAAGAGGGACAGGTCTTTAGACTCTAGGAAACAACCTTCCTGCAGAGAGTAAAAAATATTACCATCATAGTGAGAGGTGACAGCGTGCTGGCAGTCCTCACAGCCCTGGCTCGCTCTGGGCGTCTCCTCTGACTGGGCTCCCACTTTGGTGGCACTTGAGGAGCCCTTCAGCCCGCCGCTGCACTGTGGGAGCCCCTTTCTGGGCTGGCCAAGGCCAGAGCTGGCTCCCTCAACTTGCAGGGAGGTGTGGAGGGAGAGGCGCCACAGGCAACTGGGGCTGCGTGCGGGGCTTGCAGGTCAGCTGGAGTTCCAGGTGGGTGTGGGCTTGGCGGTTCTGCACTGCCCCATTGACCACCCAAGGGCTGAGGAGTGTGGGCGCAAGGCGTCGGACTGGCAGGCAGCTCCACCTGCGGCCCCCATGCGGGATCCACTGGGTGAAGCCAGCTGGGCTGCTGACTGGTGGGGACTTGGAGAACCTTTATGTCTAGCTAGGGGATTGTAAATACACCAATCGGCACTCTATATCTAGCTCAAGATTTGTAAACACACCAATCAGCACCCTGTGTCTAAGCTCAGGGTTTGTGAATGCACCAGTCCAGGCTCAGTATCTAGCTAATCTAGTGGGGAGGTGGAGAACCTTTGTGTCTAGCTCAGGGATTGTAAACGCACCAATCAGTGCCCTGTCAAAACAAACCACTCGGCTCTGTGTAAAATGGACCAATCAGCAGGATGTGGGTGGGGCCAGATAAGAGAATAAAAGCAGGCTGCCCCAGCCAGCAGTGGCAACCCACTCGGGTCCCCTTCCACACCATGGAAGCCTTGTTCTTTTGCTCTTTGCAATAAATCTTGCTGCTGCTCACTCTTTGGGTCGTCACTGCCTTTATGGGTTGTAACACTCACGATGAAGGTCTGCAGCTTCACTCCTGAGCCAGCGAGACCACGAACCCACCAGAAGGAAGAAACTCTGAACATATTTGAACATCAGAAGGAACAAACTCTGGACACGCCGCCTTTAAGAACTGTAACACTCACCGCGAAGGTCCGCGGCTTCATTCTTGAAGTCAGTGAGACCAAGAACCCACCAATTCCGGACAGAATAGTTGGCCCCAAAGCAGCCACCAATTAAGAAAGTGTTCAAGCTCAACATCTGACTATCCTAAATTCTAATCACACTACTGAACTCCTTACATCACATTGAACTAAGCTATTACTTAATAGAAGCAATAATGTTAATATAAGTAACATGAAGATATTCCCCATTACATAAGCTTACATCAGACCGGAAATATCCACTGACAGTTACAGCCTAATATTAGCAAACGATTTCCTAATTTGTTCCCCGGTTCAGGGGGAGAGAGAAAGGAAATGGTCAGAAACCAACCATTGTAGGCAATATAATGGCCCCCAGAATGTCCATGCCCTAATCCCTAGAATCTATAAATATGTTACCTTACATGGCAAAAGGGACTTTGCATGTGTGACTAGGGTTAAGAACCTTGAGATTGGGAAATATCATTATCCCAATCTCAATTATCCCCATGTGTTTATCGAGTCATATGGCTTCTTAAAAGCTGAGAACCTTTCCCAACTGTGATGAGAGACTCCAAAGCAATAATGAGACAGATGCAATGTTGCTGTCTGGAGAAAGGGGCCATGGGCCAAGGAATGTGGGCAGCCTCTAGAAGCTGGAAGAGGTAAGGAAAAGGATTCCTTTCTGGATCTTCCAGAAACTATTGCAGACCTGTCAACCCCCTGATATTAGCCCAGTGAAGCCCATGTTAGACGTCCAACCTGCAGAACTGTAAGATAATAAGTGTGTGTTATTCTAAGCCACTAAATTTATAGTAATTTGTTATAGCAGCAACAGTAAATTAATTCCCCAACCTAGGACAGAAGTTGAAGAAAACAAAGCTTAATTGAGGAGGTGGTGAATTATAGTAACAGAAGCAGATGGCAACTTGAGGAAGGAACGATAATTTGGGGAAGGAACAGAAGTTAATTCTCATGTAAGGTCCATCCCAGATGTTGGGGAACAATAGTGAGTACTATCAGATAATTTTATTTTTTCCTCTTTGGCCTCTTGCTCATGATAGATCTGAGAAGACACTTCCACATTGCTGATGCTGACTGGATATTAAAATATGTTGCAAGTGTCTCATTCTCCAATTAGTAGAAAGGGTTATAACCAGATACGACAAGCAAATATGTAACCAATGTTGCTAAATAATGAGCACAAGCAAAATGAGGCTTTGGAACGTGGTAAAGCCAGACTACCCTTGTTTATCAAGTAGGACTAGGTATTTAAGGGTCATGAAACAGGAGATCATTTATAAAAAATTATTCTCATTTTGGTTAATCATAGAATCTAAAAAGTATGTTTAGCTATTGAGGAGGAAGTAATGTTTTGGTTAAAGTAGGCAAATTACTCCTATGAGCATGTCAGGTAGGAATTGCTTATAGGAGAAAGTATTTTTTGTTTGCATTTTTAACATTAAGTTAATTAATAATTTATTATTGTAGATTGGATGAAAGTTTTGTGTGGAGTGAGAGTACTCTATTTCCCCTAATTTCCTGTCTATACATTCTTTTCAAAGCTTTCCAGGCTACCAGGAAAAAGAAACAAACAAAAAACCAAAAACCTGCCCAGTATGTCCCTAGGGCTGAGGGGTTTTTGACCTTGAGAGCTAAGATCAAGACAGTACCAATACTCAGGGGATACACATCATACTCTATGGGTTTTAGGAGCTGGGATTTGGTTACTATCAGTTAAAGGCATACCACAGAGATATTGCAGGTTCAGTTCCAGACCACCGTAATAAAGCATATAATAAACCACGCATGAATTGAGTCATACAAATTTTTTGGTTTCTCAGCCCATATAAAAGTAATATTTACACTACACTGTAGTCTATTAAGTGTACAATAGCATATGTCCAAAACTGTACTTTTCAATTAGAGAATATTACTAAAAAATGCTAACAATCATCGAAGACCCCAGCCTTCAGCTGGTGGAGGGTCTTGCCTCAATGTCAATGGTTGCTAACTGAGTAGAATGGTGGTTGCTGCAAGTTGGCATGGCTGTTGCAATTTCTTAAAATAAGACAATGAAGTTTGCAGAATCAGTTGACTCTTCCTTTCGTGAAAGAATCCTCTGCAGCATGTGATGTTGTTTGATGGCATTTTACCCACAATAGAACTTCTTTCAAAATTAGAGATAATCCTCTCAAAACCTATCACTGTTTTATCAACCAAGTTCATGAAATATTCAAAATCCTTTGTTGTCGTTTCAATGATCACAGCATAGTCATCAGAGGAAGATTCCACCTCAAAAAACAAAACAACAAAATAAAACAAAAAACCAAAAACCACATTCTTTGCTCATCCGTAAGAAACAACTCATCATCTGTTGAAGTTTTATCAGGAGACTGAAGCAATTCAGTCACATCTTCAGGCTACACTTCTAATCCTAATTCTTTTACTATTTCTACAACATCTGCAGCTACTCCCTCCACTGAAGTCTTGAACTCCTCAAAGCCATCCATGAGGATTGGAATCAACTTCTAAACTCCTAGTATCCATGATATTTTTACCTCCTCACATGAATCATGAAATATTCCTAGTGGCCCCTAGAATGATGAAACATTTAAAAAATATTTTCAATTTTCTTTGCTCACGTCCATCAGAGAAATCACTATCTATGGCATCTATAGCCTCGCAAAATGTATTTCTTAAAGAATAAGACTTGCAAATCAAAATTACTCCTTGTTCCATGGGCTGCAGAATGGATGTTGCATTAGCCGGCATGAAAACAACATTAATCCCCTTGTACACCTCTATCAGAGTTCTTTGTGACCATGTGCATAGTCAATGAGCAGTAATATTTTGAAAGGAATCTTTTTCTGTGAGCAGTGGGTCTGTATAATAGATTTAAGTATTCAGTAAATCTTGCTCTAAACAGATGTGCTGTCATCCAGACTTTGTTCCTTCATTTATAGAACATAGACAGAGTAAATTTGGCATAATTCTTAAGGGTCCTAGAATTTTTAGAATGGTAAATGAGCATTGGCTTCAATATAATGTCACCAGCTGTGTTAGCCCCTAACAAGAGAGTCAGCCTGTTCTTTGAATCTTTGAAGCCAGGCATTGTCTTCTATGTTCTAGCTGCGAAAGTCTTAGATGGGATCTTCTTCCACTAGAAGTCTGTTTCCTCTACTTGAAAACCTGTTGTATGGTGTAGCTAGATCTTCTGGGTACTTTGCTGCAGCTTCTACATCAGCATTTGCTGTTTCACCTTATAGTTTTACGTTATGGAGCTGGCTTCTTTCTTAAACCTCATGAAGCAACCTCTTCAGCAGTGCCCTCACCTGTAAGCCTTCACAGAATTAAAGAGTTAGGGCCTTGCTCTGGATTAGCCTTTAGTTCTTAAGGGAACATTGTGTGACCTGTTTGATCTTCTATCCAGACCTCTCAAACTTTCTTCATGTCAGCAATAAGGTTGTTTTGCTTTCTTATCATTTTTGTGTTCACTGGAGTAGCACTTTTAATTTCCTTCAAGAGCTTCATTTTGCATTCACACATTAACTAAACCATTTGGCAAAAGAGGCCTAGCTTTCAGCCTGTCTCTGCTTTCAACATGCCTTCCTCACTAAGCTAGTCATTTCTAGCTATTGATTTAAAGTGAGAGACCTGTGACACTTCCTTTGACTAGAACACTTAGAGACTATTGTAAAGTTATTATTAACTGGCATAATTTCAATATTGTGTCTTGGGGAGTAGGGATGCCCATGCAGAGAAAGAAAGACAGGGAAATGGCCAGTGGAGCAATCAGAACACACACATGTATTGGTTAAGTTCACCAAGTTATATGGGCATGGTTTGTGGCATCCCAAGACAATTATAATAGTAACATCGAAGATCACTGATCACAGATCACCATAACAGATATAATAATGAAAAAGCTTGCAATGCCACAAGAATTACCAAAATATGACACTGAGACATGAAGGGAGCACACACTGTTAAAAAAATGGTGTCAATGGACTTGTGTGACACACGGTTGCCATAGACCTTCAATTTGTATGAAATGAAATATCCACAAAGTGCAATAAAGTGAAATGCAATAAGGCAATGTATGCCTGTATATAACATGCAGTATGCGTGAATTATTGCTTTCTTTTCCTGAAAGTTAGTGTGAGAGCAGAGAAAGCAGGTATGGAGAAAACAAGGAAAATGTTACAGGCGCCCACCCTTCCTGGCTGGAATGGAGTTTGGCATATGGTCAGAGTTGCGCATGTATTTCCTGCAAATCAATGAATAGTCCCTGCATTCAATGCTAAATATTCCATATTTTAAACAAGTGTGTGGTGACTGAAGCCAGAGAATCCTGTGAAGGACTATCACCTCTGTCAGGAGAGAGGCAGGCTTATAAAGACGCTTAAGCAGCTAAACAAAATAATCAGTAATAATCTGCAATATTGTTATCCCCCTAAGGGATTGTGTAGCAATTGAGAATTGTAGAATCCCCACAGAAACACAGTATAGAAGAGAGAGGGAAAAGAAACAGGCATAATTAGAACCTAAAGGTCTAGACTTTGACTACTTTGGTCCTCAGTTTCTACATCTGTACAAAGTGGGGATATAGAATTTTAGGGCCCCAATGACCCCTAAACAAACATAGATCTTCAATGGAGGCAACATGCCAGAAGCCTATATTCGTTAAATAAGTCCAATGTGGACAGTTTTTCCTCCATTACTGGAAAACAGGACACTTTGATTGATTTCCAGGTCATGTATCTAATTTATATTTTGAGTAAAAAAAGGTAGAAAATAGACCTCATATAAAGACTAGAATCCTATTGGGAAATGCTCTGGGAAATGCTTGTTCCTGAAAGGCAATTGAGAGGCAGGAGGAATTTTTGTCAGTTTGGCCACGTTCAACCTAGGTCCTCAGCTCACTGAGAGGAATGAAGAGCTGCATCAGCCACCTACACAATTTAAGCCATTCTTTATTTTTAATTTATTTTGACTGAGCACATTTAGCCCAAGCGTTTGAAAGTGAAACCTTCTGCATGCAACAATGCCACTGTATTTAGATGATGCCATTTCCTCTCTGACTCACTCATTACTGCTCATGAAGAAAACCTGAGAAGCTGAGTCTTCTGAGGAATTCCAGAAACTGAAAAAAAAAAAAAAGATAAGAGGAAGTCTTCTTTTATCCCTGTTGTTAGGATTAAAACTCTCCTCTTGACTTACATAAAACTTGGTGGAAGTACCTGTTAGCTTATTCTGACTTAGATTTAATGATATTTATCTTTATTTCTAATTCTTGTTCTTTGGGAGTAGGAGTCCTATTTCTCTATTTTCTTTATTTATATATATAAATGCTAAAATAATTCTAACACAGGATTTTTTTTTTTTTTTTTTGAGACAAGATCTGGCTCTGTCATGCAGGCTGGAGTGCAGTGTCACAATCTCAGCTCAATGCAGACTCAACCTCCCAGGGTCAAGCAATCCTTCCACTTCAGCCTCTTGAGTAGCTGGGACCACAAGAGTGCACCACCAGACCTGGCTACTTTTTGTATTTTTTGTAGAGAGGGGGTTTCACCAGGTTGCCCAGGCTGGTCTCAAACTCTTGAACTGAAGCGATCTGCCCACCTCACCCTCCCGAAGTGCTATCATGCCTGGCCCTGAAACAGGATTTTTAATGATGCAATAATTGAACCAATCCCTTACAGTTGTGCATTTGATTCCTGCTTTCTATCTTTAGACAAGCTTTCCTGAATATAATCTTTATGAATTTTTCTGGAGTCTATTATGTTTCCAAAGATAGCCACAACCAGAAAGCCCATCCATGTGGTCTCCCACAGTATGCCTATGCTGCTTCAGCATCAAGAAGTAGAATCAATTTCCCCTTCCTTGGGACCTAGGCTAGCCCTGTCACTTGTTCTGGTCAGTAGAATCTGGTAGAAGTGACCCTGGGAAACTTTCAAAGCTTTGCCTAAAGACATCTAGAGCTTTTGCTGTCACCACTTAAAATGCTCACTTTTGGGATCTAGTCACCATGAAAAGGGGCCTGAGCATCCATGGGGTGGGGTAGGGTGGGGATGGGGAGAAAGAGAGAGATAGAAGTCTCAGGTGTCCAGCATCTCAGCTATCCCTGCTAAAGTGCCAGATATGTAAGTCAAGTCATCTTAGTTATTCCAGCCCCAGATGCCATTGGAGTGGAATTTAACCCTGTAAGACATTCCAGACAACGACATGTAAGTGGAAAAACCACTCCAGCTGAGCCCTGTCCAATTTCTGACTTACAGAATTATGGGCAAATCAAAACATTTTTCTCCCAGCCATGAAATTTATGCAGCAATAGATAATTAAAACATTTTTTAATTTAGAAAAATGCTTAGAAATACAATTATAATTCTAGTTTTTAGAAGGATAATATTTCTGGAAAATACCAAGCAGAGGTCTTTCTGGTCTCCTTAAATCATAATTCCTATGAGTTCTCATAGGGGATTTTAGATTTAGGGAGACACAGATACAGTGTAATATAATTCATTGTTCAGCTGTGTGAAACTAGGCTTTCCTGCATTCTTCATTGAGACTGATAGTCTGGAAAATCAGAAACCTTATCAAGAGGAAAACGGGCGTTAAAAGAAAAACTTCAACTGAATTAAATTTAAAGGAGTTTAATTCAGCAATGAATTATTCATGAATTGGGCAGCCTTCTGAGCCAGAGTAGGCTCAGAGACTCCAGCACACCCAGTTGGTGGAAAAAAATTTATGGACAGAAAAAGGAAAGTGACGTACAGAGAATGGAAGTGAGGTATTGGTTACAGCTTGGTATTTGCCTTATTTGAACATGGTTTGATTGGCCAAAACTCAATGATTGGCACAAGTGTAGGCTACCGTCTGTTTACACCTCCATTTGTTATAGTTTACAATGTGCAGAAAAACATTAAGGCCAAACTTAAGATATGTAAGGAGGCAGGTTTAAACCAAACTTGATTTAACAAGGGTTTAAAAGTCACTTAAAGTTGTAAACATGCGAAGAAGCAAATCTGGTGGACTAGGTCTATACAGTTATTCTCTAAGCAGTGATTCACAGACTTTAGCATGTGTCAGATCACTGGGCTCCACCCTCAGAGTTCCCGAACAACTAGGAAGAGCCCAAGAATGTGTGTGTCAACTACTATTAAGACATTGCTGTTGCTGTTGGTCCAGGGACCACACTTTGAGAACCGCTACTCAAGACATCATGGTGAGATTCAAAACAGAGAAATGCTGTAAGTAGGGCATCCATCTGAAGGGAGCCTAGGGAGATTTTTTTTTTAATGACAGAAACTTCAAACAAAGATTGAGCTGAGGAGAAATTGGGCTGAGGCAGAAGAAAATCCCTACACAGTACTGATGACCCAAAGGAAGAAAGGCTTTTTGTTTTGATGCCTTTTTAAAACTCTGCTAGCAGAGTGACCTGCACCTAACTGGGGTAGCTACAAAAGAGCAGACATCTGGCACATGATAGGACTATTGTGAAGATTAAAGGAGTTTGTATATATACAGATCAATGAGAAGGCACCTAGCACAGAGTAAATGCTTAACACGTTACTTACTATTATTATTTATTTATTTATTTATTTATTTTCCATGACATGTTTATAGCTAAGGAGTTGTTGGCGTAGGATGGCTCAGATATTAACACCTCTCTCCAGGTGGAAAGCAAAGGTAGGTGAGAATTAAAATGCGGCATAAATTTCCCAAAGTGGACCTCAGAAGTAGCATCTAGCAAGAAAGATGTCCAGGCAGGAAAAAGGTCATCTTTGTAAAGTCCAGCAAGGACAAAGACATGGTTAAGAAAATCCCCCTCAGGTGCCATAAGGATAGTTAAGTTCTCATCCCTTACTACTTCTTAGCTATAGATATGTGAGAAAAAAGCAAATAAATAATAATAATAATAATAGTAACTTATTAAGCATTTACTCTGTGCTAGATGCCTTCTAATTGATCTATATATAAAAACTTACTTAATCTTCACAACAGTCTTGTCAGGTAGGTCTCAGTGTTATTCTCATTATTCAGATGGGGAAATTAAGGTGCAGAGAGACTAAGTAACTTGCCCGTGGTCATACACTAATAAGTGACAGAGTTAAAATTAAACCCAGCAGTCTGGCTCTTGCGATGACATGCTTATCTGCTTGCAATTTAGAATTTAGAGATTTTTTGAGTTTACAAAGTGAACGTTATATACAGTGTACAATACCCAACACTTCCACCACTTAAATGCATTCATATAACTGCAGCAAAATAAGTAAATATTCAACATATGAATATTCACACTAAGTATAATAAATAAAAATGATAAGTAGCCTCATGTCAATTCACTTAAAATGAATTAAGTAAGAATATCTTTAATTATCAAGTTTGAGTCCTCTCCCCACCCTACTCTCAGTTGTTTCATGGGGCTTTGGAGCAACAGAGATTTTTCAAAGATGGGAGGTGAAGATGTGTTTTTCTTTTCATAATTAAGTTGGAATGTTTGAATATTTACTTTTTTACTTCGCCACCAAATCATACGTTATCTGGCAATTTAAAGTCTATTTCCTTGCTTCTCTAAGCATTCCACCAACATTGGAGATTGCCATTGTTTTGATTATCTCTTGCTATTTAACAAATCATTCCACAATTTAGAGGCTACAATCAACTCATCTCATGAATTTTTTGTCCAGTATTTGAATAAGGCTTGGTTTAATGATTCTTCTGTTCTGTGACATCAACTGAGGACACTCTTACATTCAGCTGGCAAATGCGCTGGTCTAAAGGGGCTGAGATTTATTTACTCACATGTCTAGTACTTTGATGTGGATGGCTAGATGGCTAGCCTCAACTGGGTCTGCTGATGGGAATGCATATATTATATGTGCCTTTTCTAGCATGACAGTTTGAGGGAGTGGGCCTTCTGACATGGTCGCCAGCTTCCCCTTGAGAGACCATTCTAAGAGAGCAGAGTGTAAACTGCAAGGCTTCTACGACAGCCACAAAAGGTCCATATCCTATTGGACAAGGAAGTCACTAAGGTGAGCTCAGATTTGAGAGGAAGAGTTAGATTCCGTTTCACAATGAGAAGAGAAACCAAGAAGCCCTTGACCACATTTAATCTAATATATTCATTCAAAATAAGAAAAAAACTGATGAGCATTTTTAGCAATTTTCCAATCTCAGTGTTTTCATTTTAACTTTATTCTTTATTAATAGGGTTGAAATTATATTAAATATTTATTGATCATGTATACTGATTATGCATATATGCGTGCTTGTTTATTTGTGTCCTTTGTCTTTTATTGGGTGTTTATTTTTCCCTTATTGATTTATTAGGGCTTAATAAAGTTTTCCTATTACTAGAAAATGGGTTTGCTTATATATTACACACAGATATGGAAGAACATTTCATATTTTTAGAGAGATATAGAGGTGTGGAATACTTTTTATCTTGTTTAATCCTTGCTTCTTGGGTAATCATTCTAAGCTTGGTGATATTAAGACAAATAGAAGTTCTTTGAGACATATACAACACACACACACACACACACACACACACACACACACACACCACACAAGGAATTATAAGATTTTCTGTGATTAAATGATTAGAGATAAGAAATCTTTTTTAAAGGTCTGTATTGGGTCTTTTTCATATGTTATATTAACCCATTTAATCAAAATAAAGATAAAAGAAACATTAGAAATGACAGGAGAGAGTGCTAACATTTGTGGGGCATCTATTGAGCCAATTACTTTGACAAGTGATTTATGAAAAACAGTGTTAGAATATTTAATATTCACAGCAACACTGAAGAGTAGAAACTAGATAATTCCTTGCCCCACCTACAATAATACAAGTTAGAAAAGAAAGGCATACATAAGGTTAAGGAAATTGCTCCAAATCACAAAGCTATCAAGTCCTGGAGCAGAAGTTCAAACTCCATATCCTTTCCACATCCTTACAATGCTTCCCTAGTATTCTCCACAACAAAACTACTTTGTCACTAAGTGATCTCTATTTTGAAACTTTATTTAGATCACAATAAAGAACTTTTAGAAGACACTTGTCCAAGATGGTTTTTACACCTTCAAATGATTAAAAAATGAAAAAAAAATAATATGACACACAAAAATTACATAAGATTCCATTTTTTTTCTCAATTTTTTATTTTTGGAATTCCACCATGTTCATTCATTTATGTATTATCTATGGTATCTTTCAGACTGTAATGTCAGAGTTGTGTAGTTGTCTCAGACTTTATCATCCACAAAACCTAAATTATTTATTCTCTGTTCCTTTACAGAAAAGGTTTACTGACATCTATATTAAAACACTCATTTCTTGAGACTGTGTTGCACTATGTTAAATATCCCTACTGACAGACATATGGAAAAAACATAACAGAAGATACCTAAAAAATGATTTCTAAAAATTTTTTTGTAGATGTCATTAAAAATATTTCATTAATACAGAAAACAAAAAATGGCAGAGAAAACAGTATAATAAGAGTTGACATTTTCCAGTGAAGATGCTGTCTGCAATAATGCAATACATTTTTCATTGACATACACTTATTATATAATATGTAAAATACTGACACCTAATGTTAACTTTTTGTATTATAATTTCAGAGAATTTTTCAATAGCCCAAAATAACATTTAGGAAGCTATTAAAAAATTAAGGTTAAAAAAAAAGGTCATATAGTTTTTCCAAATAAAAGTATTTGTTTTTATTGTGTGTTAATGGGATAATATTTTTGAAAATTAAAGGTAGAAAAAGATATATTTAAAGCTTACAATAAAAGTCATGGGCCTGAAACTGAATTGAATGTTAGTAGCATGAGTGTATTACTGATAATATCTCAACAAACTAATATTTTAATGCAGGTGTCAGTAAACATTTTCTGTAAAAAAAATAAAACAGAGGCTGGGTGAGGTGGCTCATGCCTGTAATCCCAGCAGTTTGGGAGGCCAAGGAGGGCAGATCACTTGAAGTCAGGAGTTTGAGACCAGCCTGGCCAAGATGGTGAAACCCTGTCTCTAATAAAAATACAAAAATTAGCCAGGCTTGGTGGCACATGCCTGTAATCCCAGCTACTTGGTAGATTGAGGCAGGAGAATCACTTGAACCTAGGGGGTGGAGGTTGAAGTGAGCCAAGATCACACCACTGCACTCCAGCCTGGGTGACAGAGTGAGACTTGATCTCAAAATAAATAAATAAAGAAATAAATAAAGAAATAAAGAAATAAACTAAAACAGAGAATACATAACTTAAGCTTTGTGGATGATAAGGTCTGTCACAGCTGCACAACTCCAGCACCACAGTATGAAAGATAACATAAACAATACATGAATGAATGAGTGTAGATGAGTTAAAAAAGAAGTTGATGATGAAATTTGAATTTCGTATGATTTTCATGCATCATGAACTTTTTTTAAAAATTGTTTTTTACCATTTAAAAATGTACATATGATTTGGGGATAATGGCTCATGCCTGTAATATCAGCACTTTGGGAAGCCAAGGCAGGAGGATCACTTGAGGCCAGGAGTTCAATACCAGTCTGGGTGACATAGCAAGAGCCCATCTGTATTTTAAAAATTACAAAATTAGCTAGGTGTGGTGGTGCATGCCTGTAGTCCAACCTACTCTGGAGGCTGAGGTGGGAGAACTGCTTCAGCCCAAGAGGCAGAGGCTGCAGTGAGCTGAGATTGCACCACTGCACTCCAGACTGGGCAACAGAGCAGGACCCTCTCTCAAAAAAAAAAAAAAAAAGGAAAAGAAAAAAAGAAAAAGAAAATGTACAAACCATTCTTAGCTTCAGAGATGAAAAAAACACAGTTGGTGCATTGGATTTGACCAAGGAGCCATAGTGTACCAACCCTTGTATAAGGCCTTTTCATTGACTGGTTAGTGTAGGACAAAGTTTTTGAACTTTCAAATAGGAAATCTTGGTCATTAAATGTTTCTCAAATGCATAAAGCACATTTCCACGTGAAGCCCTTCTGCACCACACACACTCTGCCATTTGTTTGGGATGCTCTTTCCCCAACACTCTGTTCCATTTCTCATCCTGTATATTTCATTTAAATTATTCTACTCCTGACCCCTCCCAAATCTCATGTCCTCATATTTCAAAACCAATCATGCCTCCCCAACAGTCCCCTAAATTCTTAACTCATTTCAGCATTAACTCAAAATTCCACAGTCCAAAGTCTCATCTGAGACAAGGCAAGTCCCTTCTGCCTATGAGCCTGTAAAATCAGAAGCAATTTAGTTACTTCCTAGATACAACAGGCATACAGGCATTGGGTAAATGCAGCCATACCAAATGAGAGAAACTGACCAAAGCAAAGGGGCTACAGGCCCCATGCAAATCCAAAATCCAGGAGGGCAGTTAAATGTTAAAGCTCCAAAATGATTTCCTTTGACTCCATGTCTCACATCCAGGTAATGCTGATGCAAAAGGTGGGTTTCCATGGTCTTGGGTAGCTCAGCCCCTGTGGCTTTGCAGGGGGTAGAGCCTCCCTTCTGGCTGCTTTCACTGGCTGGTGTTAAGCGTCTGTGGCTTTTCCAGGTGCATGGTGGAAGCTGTTGGTGGATCTACTGTTCTGGGGTCTGAAGGATGGTGGCCCTCTTCTTACAGCTCCACTAGGCAGTGCCCCAGTAGGGACTCTGTGTGGGGACTTTGACCCCACATTTCCCTTCTGTATTGCCCTATCAGAGGTTCTCCATGAGGGCCCTGGCCCTTCAGCAAACTTTTGCCTGGGCATCCATATGTTTCCATACATCCTCTGAAATCTAAGCAGAGGTTCCCAAGCCGCATCTCTTGACTTCTGTGCATTCACAGACTCAATACCATGTGGAAGCTTCCAAGGCTTGGGGCTTGCACCCTTTGAAGCCGTAGCTTGAGCTCTACTTTGGCCCCTTCCAGCCACAGCTGGAGCAGCTGGGATGCAGGGTACCAAGTCCCTAGGCTGTATACAGCATGAGGACCCTGTGTCCAGGCCACGAAACCATTTTTCCCTCCCAAGCCTCCAGGCCTGTAATGGGAGAGGCTGCCATGAAGACCTCTGGCATGCCCTGGAGACATTTCCCCCATTGTCTTGGGGATTAACATTCAGCTCCTTGTTACTTATGGAAATGTCTGCAGCTGGCTTGAATTTCTCCTCAGAAAATGGGATTTTTTTTTCTCTCTCACATCATCAGGCTGCAAATTTTCCAAACTTTTATATTCTGCTTGCCTTATAAAATTGAATGCCTTTAACAGCACCCAAGTCACATCTTGAATGCTTGGCCGGGCGCGATGGCTCATGCCTGTAATCCCAGCACTTTGGGAGGCCGAGGCAGGCAGATCACAAGGTCAGGAGATCAAGACCATCCTGGCTAATATAGTGAAACCCCATCTCTACTGTAAATATTTTTTAAAAAATTAGCCGTGTGTGGTGGTGGGTGCCTGTAGTCCCAGCTACTTAGGAGGCTGAGGCAGGAGAATGGGATGACCCCAGGAGGCGGAGCTTTCAGTGAGCCGAGATTGCACCACTGCACTCCAGCCTGGGCAACAGAGACTCCATCTCAAAAAAAAAAAAAAAGAAAGAAATTTATTCTACCAGATACTCTAAATGATCTCTTCAAGTTCAAAGTTCCACAAATCTCCAGGGCAGAGGCAAAATGCTGCCAGTCTCTTTGTTAAAACATAACAAGAGTCACCTTTGCTCTGGTTCCCAACAAGTTCCTCATTTCCATCTGAGACCAACTCAGCTGGGACTTTATTTTCCACATCACTATCAGCATTTTGGTCAAAGCCATTTAACAATTCTCTAGGAAGTTCCAAATTTTCACATGTTTTCCTGTCTTCTTTTGAGTCCTCCAAATTGTTCCAATCCCTGCCTGTTACCCAGTTCCAAAGTTGCTTCCACATTTTTGGATATTTTTACAGCAGCGCCCCACTCTAATGGCACATATTTACTGTATTTGTCCATTTTCATGCTGCTGACAAAGACATACCCAGGACTGGGCAATTTTAAAAATAAAGAGGTTTAAAGGGCTCACTTGAAACTGTGATTCCACATGGCAGGGGAGGCCTCACAATCATGGTGGAAGGTGAAAGGCACATCTCACATGGCAGCAGACAAGAGAAGAGAACTTGTGCAGGGAAAGTCCCCTTTTTAAAACCATCAGATCTCATGAGACTTATTCACTCTCATGAGAACAGCATGGGAACGACCTGCCCCCATGATTCAGTTACGTCCAATCTGGTCCCTCCTGTGACATGTGGGAATTGTGGGAGCTACAATTCAAAATGAGATTTGGGTGGAGACACAGCCAAACCATATCAAGGAGCCAATTAAGCTTTATAAATTACCCAGCCTCAGGTATTTCTTTATAGTGATGCAAGAATGATCTAATACAGTATATTAAAGAGAAATGTACCCAATAATATGGTGAAAGACGGGAACAGAAAACCACAATAGAGATTCCCATTCAAAAGGAGAGAAAAAGTATGGAAGGTGCATAGCAATCAGTGGTCCATAACAATTCTGAAATCCAACTGGCACATGTGACCAGTTCCTTGATTAGGACTCAGTTTTACTCCTTTGGAGTGGTTCTCTGAAGGTCCTTGTTTCACTTCTATGCTCTTGATTCTATATTTCTATATTTTGAATCTTTATTTCTTTTACATGAGAAATAGAACATTCTTGAAGCTGAGTAGCTTTCTCAACCTGCTTCCTGCTAAATTAGTTATCTATGGCTGTGTTATGAGTTACCTGAAAACATAGAGGTTTAAAACAATAAGATTTATAATACCATTGTCTCTGTGGCTCAGATTCAGTAACTTAACTGGGTTCTCTAAGTCACGGTTGCTGATAAGGCTGCAATCAATGTGTTGGCAGGGGCTGCAGTCACCTCAAGGCTCAAACAAGGCTGGAGCTTCTTCCAACTCCACTTAATGGGTTGTTGAAAGAATTCAGTTTCACATGAGCCATTAGACTAAGGATCTTCATTTCTTGGCTGTTGAATGGAGACCTCTATTAGTTCCTTGCCACATGATTCTCTCCAAAGGGCAGATATCAATATTGCACCTAACTTCCATTAAACTGAGGAAGTGAGAGCACAAGAGAGGGCAAACAAGAGAAAAGCCAGAGTTTTTATGTAGCCTAATCTTGGCAGCAGCATCCCATCACTTTTGCCATAATCTATTATTAGAAGCAAATCAGTATGTTCAGCTTACACTCAAGGGGAGGAAATTACACAAGGAAATAAGTACCAGGAAGTGGGTATCATTGGGAGACGTCTTGGAAGCTGCTATACCCCAGTCATTTGGGAACCTACAGATCTCTTTTCACTTTGAACTGCCTTCATCTTTTTAAGGCCAATTGATATAATTCTTTTAAAATTGCAGATTTTCTGTGTATCAAATTTTATAATTTACTAGACAAAAGTAATACTCACAAAAGTCTCATTTCATATTGGGCAGAGAGTTACAGGGCTAGGAAAAAATACTGTTAAGATTTTCAGAAGCAATGTTGTCTGCTTAAGAAGTCCTACAAAATCTGAACTGAAGATCCTACATCTGCACTTTTCATCTGATATTGAGTCTGAAGCCATGTTTTATGGAAGGATTTGATCTTTTCCCTCAGGTTGTATTTTCATTTGAGAATATCTTGCAGGATAAAGAGGTTTATAATTGAGAAATTGTCTTTTTTCCCAACTCTGGAAATACTGGTTGAAAATGTTTTCTCTATATTCTAATTGAAAATTGAACATAGCTCTTTATTTCATCTCTTTATATCTGATTTTTATCATAGGAGAAAAAAACAAAATAAAAACACTTGTTACTTTTTACCTTTGGTCTGGAAATATTAGCTAAATCTACAAGTTTAGTGGATTTTTTTTCTGTCTTTCATGTTACCTCTTGTCACTAACATGAGTCAACTTTTCTCAGGCCTCCAATATCAAAGCACTCACTATCTTTTCAATTCTCATTAATATATTTCTTAAAAAAGGCCTTCTATCTCCACCTAATCTCTGGTCCTAAAGCCAACGGCAGATATATATATATATATATATATATATATATATATATATATATACACACATATATATATATACACACATATATATATATACACACACTACATATATATATATATATATATATATATATATATATATACACACTACATATATACTTTCTAAATCAAATATGTTTGCTTTCAAGTTCCATTCCAGGTAAGAAATATATGACCAATAAACTGATGTCTTTAGTTTGGCCACTGGGCAAGAAAACGCTGCCTTTTTCATAGTTGAGTGCAGCACTGAGGTGAGTACCAATTGTTCCTCTACTGTAGAATAGGATAAAGTTGTTAAGCCTGAAAAAATACTAACATTTTATCCTCATTGCCAGTCAAGAAATCACCCAAATTTCCCACCTTCTACCACCCCCAAAACCCAAGTAGAAGGTGTATAAATTAGCCCTGTGTAACTCAAACTTACAAGAATCAGATGCAATCATTGGCAAACAAAATTCTTGGTTTTTCCACCCTCCTATTCAATGTTTCCCCCGTATACCTAAGAATGCAGGAGTGTAGATTTTTAAAGCAGGCTCAGTAGCAAGTCAGCCAATGAGAGGATTAAGGATAAAGATAAGTTGAAATTTTTCAAACCCAGGAGGTTGGCTGCTGGTGGATTGGAGCACCTTATAATAAGAAAGGGGATGCAATAGGAGAGGGAGAGGACTCCCAGCACCACCCCCCATCTTTCCTTGTGTGAAAAACTCATGTTTGTTTGAGGTAGGGCAAGCAGGCCCACTTACAAGAGGGACGACTGATCCCTCAAATACACTACACAGTGTGGCTTCCAGGAGTCCTTCACCTTGGGCCTCAGAAACCAATGACATGTTCTCAGCCATATTTCAAAATAAACATAGCATTCTTTGCACCAGGGGAATGGGGAACTCTGCCTTGAAAGGAAGCAAACACCTGTGAAACATGTTTTGTCTGAAACCACATCTTTCTTTATAGGACCTGACATAAAGTAATTTAACCTGCAATATTATATGCACAACTTTGGAAAGGGGAGTGGTGTTTTACAGGTTGACTTAGTCAACTCCTAACCAATAGTACCTCTGAGCTTAAAGGAAGGGAAAACCTTTCTTAATAATTTCCAGTTCTTCATATTCTTGTTTTCTTGTTAAAAAATATATATCATATATATATATATGTGGAAGGGTATTTGTTTTAGATTTCCCCTTCTTTTACAGAAACCTGGAATAGCCAGGTATCGTATGATTCATTGACAATATCTCAAACCCATCTAGATTTCACCGGGATACGTGGTTAGTTTGTGCAAGAATGTGCTCCAGTCTGTGCAAATCCACCCTCATTCCATTGTTTTCCCTGTCATTGTTATTCAAAGTCCTATGCTGTGGAAAGGGCAGAGGAGGAAGTCACAAAACTTTTCATGTACATATATATAAACATAAACACAATCTGTGGGTGAGGTGACAATAGCAATAGGGGCTCCAGTCTGCACACGTAGTGAGAAAATAAATTCATCCCCCCCATCCCATCCTTTAATGTGAAGGATTCTGCTCCAAGGTTCCAAGTGACCAGCTAAAGCAATGAGGTATACAAGAACAATATTCCCATCTGACTCACCCAAGTGTCTTCATGTGGAACTTCAGGGTGGAGCTGCAAAGTGCAATGGCAGATATTTTAAGTTTTAGTCACATCAACACCTCACTTCTAGGTATGAGTTTTTTGTTTTTTTTGTTTTTTTAAAAAGAAAAGTCAGTTGTATGTAACTAACTTATGATCCTAGAACTTCGTGCCTTAAAACAGAAACAATTTATTATTTTTCACAACTGTGTGAGTTGAATAGGTAATCCTCTGCTTAATATGGTATGATCTGAAGTGCTGGGAGAGCTTAAAAGTCTAAAGTGTTCTCACTTACATAACAGCAGAGATGGTGCTGGCTAAAAACTCAGTTTGATCTGTTGGCTGGGGCTTTGGTTCTCCTCCATGTAGAACTCTACATGTGGCTGGTTTGGTCTACACAGCATGGTAGCTGGCTTCAAGGAGTAACATTCAAAGTGGTAAAAGTGGAAGCTGCAGATTTCTTAAAATGAAGCTTTGGAAAGTTACACAATGTCACTTCTGCTGCATTCTATTGATCCCAGCAAGTTACAGGACCAGAACATATTCTGTGTGGGAAGGGAATACACGTGGCCCTAAGCACCAACAGGCATGATTCATTAAGGGACATCTTTGGAGTTTGGTGTATTGGCAATGTTGTGAAGTATGGATTAGGAAGGTATGAGACTGAGAGCAGAGAAAGTAGGACTCTACTACCTTAACCCAGGCAAGAAATACTTATAATCAAAATAACGGTGCTTATAAGTGAATGGAGAGCACACAGACATTGAAGACAATATGAAGGTCACCAATAGATGGAGAAATTTGAGGGATTGAGAGAATGCTGGGACAATTTACAAGTTTTTACCAGGTTTTGTTTGTTTGTTTGTTTGTTTGTTTGAGATGGAGTCTCCCTCTGTCGCCCAGGCTGGGGTGCAGTGGCGCGATCTCGACTCACTGCAACCTCCACCACCTGGGTTCAAGTGATTCTCCTGCCTCAGCCTCCTGAGTAGCTGGGACTACAGTTACTAGGGTATTTTTACACTATAGTGACCTCACTGAATAAATAGGACCTGAAATCACTTAATTACGGATGCTAAAAGCAACTTGGACTTCTCTCCTGAAGTTCTATATGCTGTCAGGTTTAATTATTCACAGGCCACTCTTCTCTGAATCATTGTCTGTGTCCCACCAGCACCAATGAGATTAGGTAGTGATAAGCACACTGAGCTACTATTTATTCCCCAATCTAGAATAATGTTAATGCTATCCTCTACTGCTGTGAGCTCCTATTCTTGTTAGCATTGTACAACCAAAATCTGCTACTCCTAACTCTATAGATGTATCATTATTTAATTCCTTGGAGTTCTCAGAAATTCACAATTCCCCTGAAACCCCAAGTCAATAAGAGGTAAAATTGTCCTTCTATTATTGCCAAAGCAGCTTTAACAGGGAAGGCACAGCGACTTGCTTCAACAGAATCCTTCACAAGAACTCCTTGTACACACATTCCTGCCTACCTGGAACCCAGAGGACAGAAACACAAGTCCTAACCTTGGGAACCCTGATAAAGACAAATTAGTGACTGCCTGCTGCAAATGCAAGTCAGAAGTCTACTGGGGTCCATTGGGAGGTAGGCTAAGAATGCTCCTTCATGACAGAGTACTTTTTGGTCAATCAGGTACTTTTTGGTCAATCTCTTAACAGAGATTTATGACCTGAAAAATTATGTCTATATCATCTGACCAAAAAGAACCACCGTTAGAAATTCCAGAGAATTTTAAGTAGTTCCAATATGATTTAAGTGTTTGGGAACTGCAACAAATTATTGTTGAGATTTAGATGGACAACTGCATGTGTAGACACACCACCTAAAACACATGGGGTTTGCCAAAGTCATGAGTTGCCCACAATTCTATACATGGCTCAATCTACTCCCATCTTGTTAGCTAGGGAATTCCCAGCATGCTCTGTAGCTGCAGAAGTTTACATTTTAATAGTGAAATCAGGTTCCTCAGTTTCTTCACCTATCTGTCCACTTGTGGGTTCTTCCAGAACCAGGACCACATAATCAATCTAAGTGGGGATGTGCTGGTAAATGTTTAATGACTAGTAATCTGAGTATACTTCAGACATGAATGTTGGCTGATTATTTATTTACAGTAATGTGCCAGATGAAAATAAAACAACAAAAATATTAACTTGTTCCTCAATGATGTGAGTGACATTTTGATGAAACAGATAATAGTTTTGAATACTGAAAGATATTTCCCCATTTTAAAAATGTTATTCACGGTGTAGTAGCTACAGCCATGACACAATTAAAAGTTTTATCTAAATTATTAATATTCTCTTTTTTATGTCTAAAAAATCAATAAAACAATAAGTCAAGTCCTGTTTTGTAGTGTTTGCCAATTTCCATGGTATAAATACTTCTACCATGGCTTATTTTAAGCTATCAATGTAATGTTAAGGAATGCAGAATTAGAACAAAATATGCCATTTTATAGTATTTTTTCATATTTAGATACAATAGACATAAACTGAAAAGTATGGATAAAAGTAAAATGAATAGAAAGTGGTAAGTTTTGCATGTTTACGGCTAGCTCTTAAAAAAACTTTTATAAAGCAGAAGTTGCCAAGAAATATACAGGGGGATCTGATGCACCTTCACTTCCCTTCCTCTAATGTTGCTATCTTGCATAACTATAGCACAATAACAAAACAGGAAATTGACATTGGTACAATGCACAGAACCTATTCATATTTCACAATTACACATGCTCTCGTGTGCGTGTGCATGTATAGTTCTATGCCATTTCATTACATGATACGGCATTATAGCATTATATTACCACAACAATCAAAATACAGAACTCTCTCATCACCATGAAGTACTTTCAAGTTACCCTTCACAGCAATTTCTTGATTCCCAATCTTTAACTCCTGGCAACTGCCAATCTGTTCTTTATATCTGTAAAATGTGTTATTTCACAAATGTTGTGTAAATTGAGATACACACTGTGTAACCTCTTGAGACACTCTTTTTTCACTCAACATAATCCCCTTGAGATTCATCCAAGTGTCTGTAAGTATTACTGATTTGTTTCTTCATATTTAGGGGTACTATTTTATGGTATGGATGTACCACAGTTTGTTTAACCATTCATCAATTGAAAGACATGTGGCTTGTTTTCAGTTTCTATTATGAATATAGCTACTATGAATATTTGTGTGCATGTTTTTGCATTAACATATGTTTTCATTTCTCTGGTATAAATTTCCAAGAGTCCAATTGCTGGGTTCTATTGTAAGCGCGTTTTTGGTTTTAAAGGAAACTGCCAAGCTAATTTGCGAGTGGATATGCCACTTAACATTCTAACAAGCAAAATATAAGTGATTCAATTTTTCTTCACCTCAACAGCATTTGATATTATCATGATTTTTTTAGCTGTTCTAATAAGTGTGTAATAATATCTCATTTTTGTTTTAATTCGCATTTTCCTAATGGCTAACAATGTTAAACATGTTACTTATTATTTTTTATTAAATATAAATAGTGCTTATTTAAAATCTGTATATTCTCCTCAGCGAAATATCTCTTTAGAGTTTTTGCCCATTTGCTATTTGGATTATTTGTCTTACTAATGCTGAGTTTTGAGGGTTATTTATATATTCTAGCTAGAAGACATTTCTTAAATGTGTGGTCTGAAAATATTTTATCCCACTGTGTAGGCTGTATTTTCATCTTTTCAACAGGATCTTTCTTAGAGCAGGTGTTTCCAGTCCTGATAAGATTCAACTTAATTTTTTAATGAACTATATTTTTGGTATCAAGTCCAAGAACCGTTTGCCCAACCCTAGGTTCCAATAATTTTCTCCTAAGTATTTTTCTAATAGTTTATGGTTTTATGTCTCACATTTAAGTCTGTGATTCATTTTTAACACATTTTTATATGAGGTGTGAGGTTTAGGTCAAGGTCTCTTCTTTTGCTGATGAGTGTCTCCCATACCATTTCTTAAAAAGGGTATCTTCCTGTATTATCTAATGGTATTGCTACCGTACCATTTCTTGAAAAGGGTACCTTCCTCTATTGAATTGCTTTTTCACCTTTGAAAAAAATCACTGGGACACCTTTGTATGGGTCTCCATCTTGGTTCTCTTTTCTGTTCTGTTGATCTTTTTATCTATTCCTCTGCCAGTACCACACTGTCTTGAATATTGTACCTATATAGTAAGCCTCAATGTCAAGTAGAGTGATTTTTTTCACATTACTTCTTTTTATACAATATAGAATAGTTTTTGCTGCTGTACATCCTTTGTCTTTCCATATAAATTTTAGACTAGAATTGTCTACATCTATAAAATTTTCAAGTAACCAGCTAATAATAAATAAATAAAAATATACAAAGCTGACAAGGTTTTTGATAGAAATTGTCTTAAACTTACAGATTTAGGGAGAACTGTCATCTTTATTATGTTGACTCTTCCAATCCATGGATACAGAATATCTCATCAATTATTTAGATCTTCTTTGATCTCCTTCATTAGCCTTTTATAATTTTCAGCATACAGATCCTATGCATGCTCTTTAAAATTTATAAATGATAATTTCATTTTCTTTGGAGCACTTATAAAGGGTATTATGTCTTCAATATTGATTTCTACCAAATATTCCTTGTTTTGGTTTCCATCCATGTTCATTGTTAGGATGTAGAAATGTAATTATTTTTGAATATTGATCTTATATCCTGTAACCTTGCTGAAATGATTAATTGGTTCTAGGAACTTTTCTTAAAATTGGTCTTTAGAATTTTCTACATAGACAATAATGTCATCTGCAAATAAGACAGTTACATTTCTTCATTTTCAATCTCTATGTCTTTTTAAAATTATTGTCATTTTTTGCAATATTATGCTTGCCAGTACTCTTTGTTGAATCAGAGTGGGGAGAATAGACATCTTTGCTTCCTTCCTGATCTTAGGGGAAAGCATTTAGTCTTTTATTGTTAAGTATGATGTCAGCAGTAAGTTTTCTGTAATTGCTCTTTTTGAGTCAATATCACTAATAGATAGACTCTGTAGTTTTCTTTTCTTTTCTTGCACTCTAGTTTTGTTATGAAGATAACACTGGTCTCATAGAATGAATTGGGAAATGTTCCCTTTTCTATTTTTTAGAAGAGTTCATAAACTATTGCTGTTAAGTCTTTAAATGTTTGATAGAATTCACCATTAAGAACATCTGGGCCTGTAAGTTTCTTTGTTGGATGTTTTAAAATTACTAACTGAAACCTTTTAAGTGTATTTGGATTTTCCATGTCTTTTCATTTATCTTTCAGAAGTATGTTTCTGTTTGTTTTTTTTTTCATTTGGGTTATCTAAGTTGTTAGGACACAACATTTTACACAGTGTTTCCATCTAATTCTTTTTATTTCTGTAAAATTATTCATGATGTCTCTACTTTCTTCCCAGGTTTTAGTAATTTTAGTTTTATTTATTTTTCTTGGTTTCCAAGTGAAAAATTTGTCAATGGTGTTAAAATATCAAAGAACCAATTATTGCCTTAGTAGATTTACATTATTGCTTTTCTATTTTTTATTTTATGAATTTCCATTCTAGGCTTTACTATTCTTGTCTCTCTCCTTTCTTTGGGTTAAGTTCACTTTTCCTTTTCTAATTCTGAACATGAGACATTAGGTTATTAATTTAACTTAATTTTTGTTAAATTAAGCACAGATGTTTTAGCTACACATTTGTTTTAGCTACACATTTCTCTTTTAAGCACTGCCTTTGCTGTATTCCATAACTTGATATGCTGCATTTTTGTTTACTTTCACCTCAAACTACTTTTAAATTTGCCTTATGATTCCATCCTGGACTCTTGGTTATGGAAGAGTGTGCTGTTTAACTTCCACAGATTTTTGAAATTTTAAAATTTCCTTCAGTTATTGATTTCTAATTTTATCCCATGTTGTTGGAAAACAAATTGTGTATGATTTCAACTCTTAAGTTTTTTCAAATTTGTTTTATGGTCTAATGTATGGTCTATCTTCAAGACTGTTTTATGTGCACTTGCATTCTACTGTTGTGGGGTGAAGTGTTCTATAGATATCTATTAGGTCTATTTTGTCTATAGAGTTTTTTAGTCTTATATTTGTGTGTTGATCTTCTACCCCATGTTATCTTAAGTATTAAAAATATAATATTGAAGTCTCCAACAATTATTATTGAATTTTCTATTTCTCCCTTCAATTTGATTTGTGCTTTATGTGTTATTGAGCTTTGTTGTTATGGGCATACATGTTTAAATTGGTATGCCTTACTGATTAACCCCTTATTATTAAAAAAAATCTTCTTAGATTGCTCTTGAGGATAAAAATAACATCTTAACTTAAAACATTGTAGTTTGAATGAAAATCAACTTAATTTCAATAGTATATAAAAACATTGCTTCAATGTATCACTATTCCTTGCTCTTTTTTGTTCTATTATGGTCATACAAATGACACCATTACACATTATAAACCCATTAACATGGTTTTATAATTATTGCTTTATGAAGTTGTCTTTTAACTCTGATATGAATTAACTCTAGTAGGAGTTACTAACACAAAAAGTTTATTTTGTCTCTTTTCTATTTAACAATGTAGGTACCTTTATTTCTCCCACATACCTTGTCGTATATTTGTGAAGCCATTCTTTAGACCATATACAGTTTACAAATTCACAGTATAATTTGCACTGAGCACCACTGCTCTATATTTTTTCATTCTAAGGTAGTGCATGAGTCAATCAGCAGGCTTACTTTTTATTTTAATTGACATGAGTAGATGAATAGAGTTAGATTTTCAAAGACTTTGAGAGATATAACTTGTTCTCATTATAACCATCCAAAGAGCCAAAATATTACATTATACATCTTAGGCACTCAATGTATAGCAAATATTTGTAAAATTCCTACTATATGTAGGATTCTGTAATAAGTGATTTTCTATTTAATATCTAAATATAGCAAATAAAATGAATTGAATTTTCTATATGACAAATGTTTCAAAAGAAAACCAGCAATTAATCTTCTTAGTCCTACTAATTTGTTCTCCTTTCCTTTTTATTCTTTTCCCATTCTTCATTTTCTGTCTGGTAAAAAAATACTATGAAAGTAAATTTAAAATGTTTTACAAGCTGCACATAACTTTTAAATAACTAAATACAACATGAGTTGAATGAACAGAGGAAAATGTAGATAAATTTTTCATTATCATGTAGTTTCTTCATACCTAAACTTTTTTTGACTAGAAATGTCTTTAAGTGTTTTATGCCTGGCCCTAATGATTGAATTAGTCTTTGTCCTTTGAATAACTTGTTCTTTCCTTTAGTCATCACATACAAACACACACACTACACACACACACACACACACTAGCTTTACTTTTTTCATAAATTGTATATTATTCAGCATTTCCAGGATGTGCCTAAACTTGTGAAGATAAACATGTCTTATTGTGATTCTTTCCTGACCCTCAGATACTCAGAATAAAAATACTTCCAGGTCCAAATAAAATGTATGATGTTGTAGATTATGATGTTGTATATTATCACATGATATCTTTCCTCTTTTTTTGATTATGTTTGTTAAAAAATGAAAACTAAGTATTTATTTTACATCATGAACCTCTATTTCTTCATATATAAAATGAAAATGGTGGCAACATTTACTTCACAATATTGTTATGAGAATTATATGTGATATTGTATATAAAGCATATAGCACAGAGTTTGGAATTGGTAAGTTCTCAGTAAATTCTATTTCTAATTATATCTTCAAGTCTAAGGGAAATTAATGATAAGTCAATTTAATAATGGTAATTTTTAATATTTTAATTTTTATGACTTGCAAACATGGAAGATTATTATTTGGCTCTACAGGATTCTAATTTTCACCATTTATTAAGATAAAAATTTCTACACAATATTTAAATCAGGAAAATTGAACTTTTCTTTATTTGTAGAAGAGCTTAGTCTACATGGTAAACTTTCTTTCTGTATTAGTCTGAGAAAATTGGATCAACCATGGAATACAAACTCAGCTCTTGGGGTTGTGGCAATGTAACTTTGCAGAATTGGCCAAAGAAAGCTGTATTTGTATTTCTGACCTTCTGAAAGGTCAATTGTGCAGTAACAAATTTAACTGACAATAAAAAAGACAACCCAAAATGATGATTAAGACTCAAAATAATCGAAAGTGATGTATTGTCTTTAAGTATGGAGACCTGCTTAAGTTTTAGTCACGCCATATCAATTACGAATTGAAATAGCTTAAGGATTTATGCATGTTATACTGACTAGCAATTAAATTGAATGTAGATGTGTATCACTCAGTAATGATCTTTGCACAGGATGTGTACCATACAGATATACTTGTCTCTTCAGTTACCCCATACTTCCCTATAGAGTGTGTTGTGCATGAGGACTTGAGGCAAAGATTTGGCCCATGTGTGGAGGAGCAGGTTTCTATTTATACGACACCATTCCTCCTCAACTCACTCAAGCCTGGATTACAGTATGTTGTCTAGCTTCTCCAGAAATCTCCTTTTTCATTTACAATAATAAAAATTCAATTTTTTGTCCACATGTTTAAAATGTTTTAAAGCTGCCATTCACTAACAGCCGTAGTTTAGTTACACACAAACTGTTTGAATGCCATCAGAACTTCTTAAATTACAGCTTTCTCCCTAATTATGAGCCATACATTATTGTCTATATCATCTGTCGAATAAACAGTTTTTGTGCCTGCCAAAAGAATATCTGGAGGTGTTATTATTTACATTGTATGTTGAAAATATAAATAAAAACACAAACATGATTTACTGCATGTTATAATTAATAAAAGCACATGATCAAAACATTACCTGATTTTTTTTTCTTAGTTAACAGCATTTCTTTAAACAGAGTTGATATTTGGGGGAAAAAAGTCTTTCACTTCCATTGAAGAGGAAAAAATGTCAATATCAATTTTGCTGAAATTTTGAATTCACTATATATTAAAGGTAGAGATGTGTTATAAAAGGTAGAGATGTGTTAAAATATGTTGAGAATTTAGGATTTTCTTAATGTCAAATTGAGATATAGAAAGCATATCTACTACTATATGAACATATCTAAATCAGATGTAGTACTAATGTTCAGCAGAAGAGAAGAAATATTAACATAAGGATTAATTATCCTTCTGACAAATGTTAATTATTAGTTTGAAATCAATTGTACATTGATTCTTTTCGGTGAATGAGACTCATATTTTTTTAGAAGCCTATATTAATTTGTACCTTTGGCAATATATTCACATACTGGTAGTTACAAATGACACAAATGAATCTTTCATGATTAAGCATAATTAGTGAAATATTCTTGTTTAGATATTAGATAAGAAGAAACATACTTTATTTCATTATTGAATATTCATCAACTTTCAGTTTTGAAATATAATGATTCTTTCTATTTATTCGCTACTTTCCATGTATCTTACTATGTGTTATGCCTTCTTTGTAGTTGTTTATTGATGCAATTCATGCAAATAGTTAACAGCCACATGGCAGTACTAATACTAATAAATTGTGCCAAATATTATTTAAATGATTTCACATATTAAATCATGTAATCTGTAAGATATCAATATGATTTACTAATATTAGTATTCAATTTTAAAAACAGAGAAATAAAGTCATTAAATATCTAATCCACAATATCACAACTATTAGGTGGTGGAAACAGTATTTGAACCCTATGTTTTGGTTTCAGGGCCTATGAATGTAATGCTTACAGAGTAGTTATTTATAGATTTTAATGCTTATGCTAAAAATAATGGTCCTCTGACCCATTCACATCTATCTTAATTTCTGCAAATAGGGAATTGCTTACAACTATTTTCGCTGTTTCTACTTATATGTAGCTCGATATTTTTAAGTAATATGGGTTGATTGCTATTTTGTATCTTCAAATTTACATTTTTCCCTATTGTGAAAATTAAAGATTTAGCTGTTACATATCTCCCTCTCCCACATTGTGCCTGCATGCAAGCAAACACATACACATTTTCTCTTTCCTCATCCTCCAAATATAATGAAATCATGATTTTGATTATATCAATATTCATTGTTTGCATGCTTATGGCTACATGAATATTATTTACAACTGGTGTTGTGTACATATGAAAGAGTAGGGACATAGGTAAAATATACTGGAGACTTAGCAATGTTTAATATTAAATATGTCATATTTTGTACATTACCTGATTTACTCTGGTAATGTTTCCTTCACGGTATAGTTTTATTTTAGAGTTCACTATTGACTTCATTTACATTTGTTCAACATTGTTGTCTCTGTTTATTGGGATCCTCAAATTAGTTCCTTCAGAGCTTAAAGTAGTAGATGGGAAAGGAATATTCTAAGACTTTGCTTACTGAAAAACATCTTCAGTCTACCTTCACATTAATTGATAATTTGGCTTGTCATATAATTCCGAATTGAAAATAACTTCCATCTGCTGACTTCTTGCATTAATCTAATTATTCTCTTTTGTTCTGATTTTGAAAATGTTTCTCAATTTTATATTACAAAATTTTCTTGAATTATTTATTTCCTGTATTACATCTTTCATTTTCACAAGCTCTTTCTTGTTCTCTGTATCTTTTTAAGAGGATAGTTGTTCCATGGTATTTTCTTTTCTCTCTGAATATATTAATTATACCTTTTTTCCCTGTGCTTTATCTTCACTGTTTCCATTGAATTGTTTGTTTCCTGTTTGTCCTTTTGGACTCTGTCCTGAATTTTAAATGTTATGGTTGACAGTCTGGTGATACTTTGGGTGCATTCATTTTTAAAACTGGAACTCTAAAAACCAGGTGCAAGCATTTTGTGCAAGGGCAGAACTTTTTGATTGGTGGACACCATTGTACCACAATGAGCCCGATGTAATGATTTGTAGCTCTTATCAATTGGACTGGGCAGTTTTCCCAGAGATAAATCTATAATCATATTCCTGGGGTGTGCTGGGGGAAAGGCGAGTATAAGCCTGAGTGTATGAGTAAGTTCTTAGGAGCTAAGTAGGGAAAGGGAGCTGGGGCTTTCACCACTTAGAATGCAAAATGTTGCTGAATCATCTTATTTTTCTATCAAATGGCTCACTCATCTGCCTCCTCGGATGTACTCATGTCTCTAAGCCCAGAACTATACTAGTTCATCTTCTCTAGAGAGTAAACTCCCACTGTCATGGATGTGGAGAAGATTCAGTGTTCTGGTTGCACAGGCTGGAGGAAAGAATCTGGGCTCCAACTGCTAACTTTACAGACTTTCAACCACCTGTTTTCCAACTCCCCTGCATCGTAGCCTTCAGCGATAACTAGTACCTCCAATGCTGAACGTTTCCATGGTTCTTTGACTTGGATCAATTACTACTCTTTGGTATCCTCCCCTTCTCACACAGGCAATTATCTTCGAACTTTTCTGCAGCCTGCTAAGTCAGTTTCCTCTACTTTCTAGCTTTGAGTAAGTTGACATTCCTAACATGCTTTTGTCCCTTATCATTTTGGAAGGGCTTTTCATGTTTGTACCACTTTTATTCATTTGTTAACATTTTCTGTGAGTTAGATCACCAATATTACCTGGAAGTGTGGTTATTATACAGTAATTTTTCTCACTTATGATTATTGTAAGTTACTCAACTTTGCCAGAGAAAGTACTTAAAATTTTAGTTTTTTGTTGTTGCCTTTTTTATATTTTTACTTTCTCTGACACAAGTATACATTTAAGCTAAATAAGTTATTTTCTAATGAATAGGTAATCACACAAGCACTGAATGTTAAACTGCACAGAAGTGCATGAATTGATTGTAATGAATACACCAGCCTTTGGCTAGACAGACTGAAAGCCATTCAAGGGAAGTGTCCCTGAACCTTTAACCTGCTTTTCTACAATCCTCCACTGTTGAAACAAAGAAAGATAAGAAAGAATCTAGATGACAAATATAATGTATAAAAATATATGTAACAAGCTTGTTATGAAAGAAGTTAATATGGCCACCAATATAACCAAGTAATGGTTATAAAATAGCAATATTATTTAGCATTCAGTGAAAAATGTGACATTTGGAGTCAGTTACCAGTTTCAAGCAGTCTGGTTCTGTTGTTGCCACCTAAAAAAAGACTGTCTGCGATTCTCTCTTTCTGTTCTTTTTTTCCCTCTTAATTGCCATTTTTTCCCAGACCAGCTGTAGCATCTATGTCCTGACTTTGATCCAACAACTTACTTTAACCCATAGAGAAAATGTCTCCCATAGACTGTGTATATTGCTGCAATGTCTCCATTCTTGACAAGCTTGCTGTTTTAACACAATAGAATGCACAGAGAGCTGCATGAAGTGAAGCTCCCACATACTGGGAAAGAGAAAATTAAGACCTCTGTTTAGTAAATATTGGCATAAAAATGAAATTCTTTTCACCTAAAATAACATTGTGAGTGTGTGAAATTGAAATTTCAACAGAGGCCAAGGAATCCAATGTTAGCTTGTTTGTCTTTCCTGAGAAATCATGCTTTAAAACATGTTTCTCATTTGATTTAGGACAAATAAGTCATTCTCAAGTTCAGTCCTGGGTGGGGCACTGGCAGAGGGCCTTTGAGGCCCTTCTAAGGCAAAGAAGGTTGTAGTGTGATAATAAATAAGACATAGCCAGTGCATTTAGATGCTCTCAAATCTGAAGATTTTATAATTATCTTCAAACTGGATAATAGAGTAAAATTGAATTTCTACATGTGGAAAACTGGTATCTATTAAAAGTATGTTTTGTAAATTTCATGTATTTCTGACTTGTTCCAGTGGGCTTACAGTGAATCCGATTCAATTATAAAGGAGTTTCTATAACCTGCTGTTTTGAGGCAAAGGCCCCACAGTTAGACTCAAGGTAAATATGTACAGCAGATATTACTTGTCAGGACTACTCACTACTCATTAATTATCTGCTCATGATGGCATGAACTAAGTGTTCAGCACAACTGTAAGTACTGTATACACCAACAAAAACAGAAATATTAACTACATCATTGAGCAGCTTATGTTAAAGGAAGGAGGAAATACATTGTCCACAAATACAATGCAGGATCCAATGTTTTCTTCAAAACCTATTATAAGAAAATTACAGACAAAAACTTTTAAAATATGGAGGCTGATATGGTTTGGCTTTGTGTCCCCATCCACATCTCATCGTGAATTGTAATCCCCATGTGTTAAGGGAGAGACCTGGTGGGAAGTGATTGGATGATGGGGGCGGTTTTCCCATGCTGTTCTCATGGTAATGAGTGAGTTCTCACGAGATAGCTGACGGTTTTATAAGAGGCTCTTCCCCCTTTACTCTTACCTTATTCTCTCTCCTGTCACCTTGTAAAGAAGATGCCTCTTTTGCCTTTTGTCATGATTCTAAGTTTCTTGAGGCCTCCCCAGCCATGTGGAACTGTGAATCAATTAAACCTCTTTTCTTTATAAATTACCCAGTCTCAGGTAGTATCTTTATAGCAGTGTGAGAACAGAGTAATACAGTAAACTAGTATCAGGAGAATGGGGTACTGCTATAAATACACCTAAAAATGTGGAAGGGACTTTGAAATGGGTAACAGGCCGAGGTTGGAACAGTTTGGAGGGCTCAAAAGAAGATAGGAAGATGTGGGAAAGCTTGGAATTTCCTAGAGACTTGTTGAATGGTTTTGACCAATATGCTGATAGACAATGGACAATGTCATTGTCATTGACATTGTCAATAGACAATGAAGTCCAGGCTGAGGTGGTCTCAGATGAAGATGAGGAATTTATTAGGAACTGAAGTGAAGGTCACTCTTGCTATACTTTAGCAAAGAGACTGGTGGCATTTTTTTTCTGCTCTAGAGATCTGTGGAACTTTTAACTTGAGAGAGATTATTTAGGGTATCTGGTGGAAGAAATTTCTAAGCAGAAAACATTCAAGAGGTGGCAGCGTGTAAAAATTTGAAAATTTGCAGCCTGACCGTGTGATAGAAAACAAAAATCCATTTTCTGGGGAGAATTTTAAGCTTGCTGCAGAAATTTGCATAAGTAACGAGGAGCTGAATGTTGATCACCAGCACCGAAGGGGAAAATGTCTCCAGGACATGTCAGAGACCTTCATGGCAGACCCTCCCATCACATGCCCGGAGGCCTAGGAGGAAGAAATTATTTCCTGGGCTGGGCCCAGGCTCTGTGCAGCCTTGGGACTTTGTGCCCTGCATCCCAGCATGTGTGACTGAAAGGGGCCAAGGTACAGCTCAGACCATTGCTTCAGAGGGTACAAGCCCCAAGACTTGGCAACTTCCACTTGGTGTTGGGCCTGCAGGTGCACAGAAGTCAAGAATTGAGGTTTGGGAGCCTCCACCTGCATTTCAAAGGATATAGGCAAATGCCTTGATGTCCAGGCAGAAGTCTGCTACATGGACGAAGCCCTCATGGAGAACACCTGCTAGGGCAGTGCAAAGACGAAATGTGGAGTTGGAGCCCCCACATGGAGTTCCCACTGGGGAACTGCCTAGTGGAGCTGTGAGAAGAGGGCCACCATCTTCCAGAACCCAGAATGGGAGATCCACTGACAGCTTGTACCATGTACCTGGAAGAGCTGCAGACTCTCAATGCCAGCCTGGGAAAGCAGCTGGGAGGGGAACTGTACACTGCAAAGCCACAGGGTTGGAGCTGCCCAATACTGTGGGAGCCCCCCTCTTGCATCAGCTTGACCCAAATGTGAGACATGGAATCAAAGGTAATTTTGGAGCTCTAAGATTTAATGACTGCCCTGTTGAATTTCAGAATTGCATGGGGCCTATGGCCCCTTTGTTTTGGCCAATTTCTCCCATTTAAAATGGGAGCACTTATCCAATATCTGTACTCCCATTGTATCCTGGAAATAACTAACTTGGTTTTGATTTTACAGGCTCATAGGCAGAAGGAACTTGCCTTGTCTCAGATGACACTTTGGACTTGGACTTTTGAGTTCATGCTGGAACAAGTTAAGACTTTGGGGGACAGTTGGGAAGGCATGATTTTGAAAAGTGAAGACCAGAGATCTGGTCAGGTGTGGAATAATATGGTTTGTCTTTGTGTCCCCATTAAAATCTTATCTTGAAATGTAATACCCACATGTCAAGGGAGAGGCCTAGTGGAAAGTGATTGGATCATGGAGATGATTTCCCCCATGCTGTTCTTGTGATAGTGAGTTCTCACAAGAGCTGATGGTTTTATAGGGTCTCTTCTCCCTTTACTTTTCCCTTCTTCTCTCTCCTGCCACCTTGTGAAGAAGGCACCTGCTTCACCTTCTGCCATAATTGTAAGTTTCCTGAGGCCTTCCCAGCCATGCAGAAATGTGAGTCAATTAAATCTCTTTTCTTTATAAATTACCCAGTCTCAGGTATTTTTTATAGCAGTGTGAGAATGGACTAATACAAAAGCAGAAGGGATTATTTCCAACATCAGAATATATGGTGAAAAAGATTACATACAAGACATTATTGAAGTCATAAATTTTGAGGCAGGTGACATAAATTCTCATCCGAGTCATCAGTGTTCATTGTTTTTATTAAATTTTCCAACATTAACAAACATAGAATTCCACATGTTATTCACCCAGTTTTCAAATTTATCAAGATTTTTTCATACTGTTTTTTTCTTCTTCCCTCCTACCTCTCCTCTCCTCTCCTCTCCTCCCTTCCCTTCCCTCCCTCCTTCCCTCCTTCCATCCTTCCTTCCTTCCTTCCTGTGGTAAGATGACTAATGACCCTCAAAGATGTCCATGTCCTAATCCTTAGAATTATGAATATTTTACATTATATGGCAAAGAGGAATTGTGATTGTAGATGGAATGAGGTCACTAATCAATTGACCTTAACATAGGGAGATAATCCTGGATTGTCCAGTTGGCCTCAATAGATTCAAAAAGGCTCTTAAAAGTGGAAGACGGAAGAAAAGAAATAGTTAGAGGAAGATGTGACGATGAAAGAATAGGTAGAGAGATGAAACATTGCTGTCTTTAAAGATGGACCTTAAGCCAAGGATTGTGGGAAGCCTCTAGAATCTAAAAAAAGTAAGAAAACAGAGTTCCCCCTGGAACCTCCAGAAAGAAACGTCACCCTGCCAAGGCCTTGCTTTTGACCTCATGAGACCCGTGTTGAACTTCTAACCTATGGAACTGTAAGATAATAAATGTGGGTTATTTTCAGTCACTATGTTTTTTGGTCATTTGTTATAGCAGCCATAGAAGACTACTACACCTTTTTAGTTTGTCATTGTTCTTTTTTATAATTTTGCAGAGGAATTTTAAGGCAAATTCCAGATTTTGTATTACTTCACTCCTATGTACTTGGTATATATATCTAGAAATATGAATAGCTTCTTACTCCCACAATACTATTATCACAGCTAACAAATTGGATAAAAATACATTTCTCATTCAAATTTTCTCAATTCTCACAACAATGTCTTTTTATAGTTGGTCTTTGAATGAAGATCCAAACCAAGTCCACACATTGCATTTGTTTATTATATCTCTTCAGTCTCATAATTCAGGGTAGTGCCTTCTCCCCTACCTGCCTCCTATTGTATTCATGCCATTGACATGTTGAATAAATCCAATCAGCAGCTATGTTGCATGCCCTGTATTTGACTCTTTATGGTATCATTTAATTGCCCCTCTATTCTTCATACTTTTTATAAACTGGAAGGTAGCTTTAGGGCTATTTTGATTGGACTTGGTTTCTTATTTCCTGACTGTACTGCAGAGTGGTGCAGTCTACTTCATATTCATCACATTGAGCACATAATTACATGTTGTTCCATTTTTAGTGGGATTAGTATTGATCAATGAAATTCATAACAACGTGATGCCTCCACTATATATTAATAGTTTTCACTAACTTTTCCTTTAATGTTTTATCTTTGCTTGAATCTGTTATCCTAAGTATTGAAAAATGATTATATTTGATTTTCTTCATCAAATATTATCTGCAATTTCCTATAAAGAATAATTTTCCAAAGTGGAGTATTTATAATATGCTCTATATTATATATGAGAAAAGAGAGAATTGTGAATTGCCTATATAGCTCTATTATAGAAAAAAAGTAATAGAAAGATAAAGTGAAACTTGGGGAAATACTTATACATAGTAAGAGGGAATAAACTGAAGAATTGGAGATATTGTAGAATCTAAAATTTAAAAAGAAAATTTATAAAAATTAAAAGAAAAATTTCAAAATACTGAAACAATGTATCCAATTGGTGATTGTAAGGACATAGGAAAAAAACAGTGTTATTTCTATTCTCTCACTCAAGAATCAACATAAAATGCTTTACCTCTGGTCACCAAAATGTGTATAGGGATTTCTCCTCACCAGCAACCAATTCTGCATTGAACACAAGCTAGGTATCCTCTAATTGAACTCAATTCTGACATGATATACCTGGAGACATCATTCAACCCCACAGGTTAAGGGCTCAATTCCACAAGACTTCCCCCACAACCCCACTTCCAATGCTAATGGCAAGTCCCTGGCTTTTTACCTACTAGCTATAAATTAGTATATTAATCTGTTTTCCCACTGCTGATAAAGACATTTCCAAGATTGGGCAATTTACAAAAGAAAGAGGTTTAATGGACTCAGTTCCACATGGCCAGGGAGGCCTCATAATCATGGCAGAGGTGAAAGGCATATCGCACATGATGGTAGACAAGAGAAGAACTTGTGCAGGGAAACTCCCCTTTATAAAACCATCAGATCTCATGAGACTTATTCACCATCATGAGAACAGCACAGAAAAGACCTGCCCTCATGATTCAATTACCTCGCACCGGGTGCCTCCCAAAACACATAGAAATTCAAGATGAGATTTGACTGCGGACAAAGCCAAACCATATCATTCTGCCCCTGGCCCCTCTTAAATGTTCTCATATTTCAAAACCAATCATGTCTTCACAACAGTCACCCAAAGTCTTAACTCATTTCAGCATTAACTGAAAAGTCCACAGTCCAAAGTCTCATTAGAGACAAAGCTTAAAGATGGACCTTAAGCAAAGGATCGTGGGAAGCCTCTAGAATCTAGAAAAGGTAAGAAAACAGAGTTCTTCCTGGAGCCTCCAGAAAGAAACGTTGCCCTTCCACCTATGGGCCTGTAAAATCAAAAGCAAGTTAGTTACTTCCTAGATACAATGGGGATACAGGCATTGGGTAAACACAGCCACTCCAAATGGGAGGCATTGGCCAAAACGAAGGGGCTACAGGCCCCATGAAAGTCTGAAATCCAGTGGGGCAGTCAAATTTTAAAGCTCCAAAATGACCTCCTTTGACTCCATGTCTCACATCCAGGTCACATTGATGCAAGAGGTGGTCTCCCACAGCCTTAGGCAGGTCCGCCCCTGTGGCTTTGCAGGGTATAGCCCCCTCCTGGCTGCTTTAACAGGCTGGCATTGTCTGCAGCTTTTCCAGGTGCGTGGTGGATTTACCATCCTGAGTTCTGGAGGACAGTGGCCCTCTTCTCAAAGCTCCACTAGGTGGTGCCTCAGTACGGACTCTGTGTGGGGGCTCCCACCCTACTTTTTCCTTCTTCACTGCCCTAGCAGAGGTTCTCCATGAGGGCCTTGCCCCTGTGGCAAACTTCTGCCTGGTCATCCAGGCATTTCCATACATCCTCTGAAATCTTGGTGTAAGTTCCCAAACCTCAGTTCTTGACTTCTGTGAACCCAGGCTGAACACCATATGGAAGCTGACAAGACTTGGGGCTTCCACCCTCTGAAGCCACAGCCCAAGCTGTACCTTGGCCCCTTTTAGTCATGGATGGAGTGGCTGGGACACAGGGCACCAAGTCTCTAGACTGCACACAGCAGAGGGACCCTGTGACCAGCCCATGAAGCCATTTTTCCTCCTAAAGCTCCTGGTCTGTGATGGGAGGGGCTGCCACAAAGGTCTCTGACATGCTCTGGAGACATTTTCCTCATTGTCTTAGTGATTAACATTCGGCTTCTTGTTACTTATGTAAATATCTGCAGCCAGCTTAAATTTCTCCTCAGAAAATTGGTTTTCCTTTTCTACTGCATTGTCAGGCTGAAAATTTTCTGAACTTTTATGCTCTATTTCCCTTTTAAAACTGAATGCCTTTAATAGCAAACAAGTCACCTCTTGAATGCTTTGCTGCATAGAAATTTCTTCCTCCAGATACCCTAAATAATCTATCTCAAGTTCAATGTTCCACAAATCTCTAGGGCAGGGGCAAAATGCCTCCAGTCTCTTTGCTTTATGTCTAAAACATAACAAGAGTCACCTTTGCTCCAGTTCCCAAGAACCTCCTTTTCTTTGTCTGAGACCACCTCAGCCTGGACTTCATTGTTCTTATTATTATCAGCATTTTGGTTAAAGCCATTCAACAAGTCTCTAGGAAGTTCCAAATTTCCCACACTTTCCTGTCTTCTTATGAGCCCTCCAAACCATTCCAACCTCTGCCTGTTACCCAGTTTAAAGTTGCTTCCACATTTTTGGGTACCTTTTCAGCAGTGTCCCTCTCTACTGGTACCAACTTACTATATTAGTCCATTTTCAGGCTGCTGATAAAGACATACCAGAGACTGGGCAATTTACAAAAGTAAGACCAAATTCCACATGGCGGGGGAGGCCTCACAATCAGGGTGGAAGGTGAAAGGCACGTCTCAAATGGCACAGACAGGACAAGTGCCTTTGCAGGGAAACTCCGCATTATGAAACCATCAGATCTCATGAGACTTATTCATTATCATGAGAACATCATGGGAAAGTCCTGCCCCCATGATTCAATTACCTCTTACCAGGTCCTTCCCACAAAGATAAAACTACAAAATCAAACAAGTTAAATAAAACATCTTATTATCCTAGACAAAACTGAAAATACTACTCTGAAATAAAAATATAATTTATATTTTTAAAATATGTATTTTCTGTTAACTAAAAAATCCTAGAAACATAATCAGCTCAATTAAAATGAGCACTCTTCCTGTTAAGATCATGGTTTCTAAATAAGGTTTTTCTCTGAAAGGAGCTGTATAGTCTTAGATAAATAAATAACAAGTTTGAGGTTGGAAATATGTAATATAAGCCTACTTGTTTTTATACTAAAGGCTATGAAGTTATCAAAAATAGATAGGGTCATGTCAAAAGGACTCAAGAGCCATCTTAAACAATCAAAAGTTGAAAAACTAGAGAATTAGTCAAAACAATTATGGCAATAAACCAAAACCACATCAGATCTATCTACATCTACTACTTCACAATGACCTCCATTATTATTGTGTTATGTAGGACTAAATCTTGCTGAAATTAAAAATAAAATTATTAGTGGGAAGAGAACACAGAGCATATCATACACACAGTGCACATGCTAATGGCCCACACAAGCATCACATCCATAATCTCAGTAATAGGGTGCCCTAATCCATTGATTCCCAGGTTGTGCTTTATTGGTGTGATATTTCCAGGCTGTTTGCAGGTTTCTTTCTTGAAGTGGTGTAAAAATCCATTTACTTAAAAAAATCAATGTTCTAACAACTTCAGTTTATGGAGAAAATACACTATATAATTTAAATGTGAACCCATATAGTTTTGAACTCAAGAATAAGTAGAAAGTTATTAAGCATAAAATAGCTGTAGAAAAGTTTATTTAATTTGAAATTAATTTACTGACTTCACACCCAGTCTTTCTTCAGTCTGTTTTTTAATAAGTTAAAGCAACATGAAATAAATATAATTAGTTTTAAACGAACAGCCCTATATATTGTAATAGCCCCAGAAGATCACTATAAAAGAATTGACATTCATATAAATTTGCATGACTGGATGAAGAAAATGTGGTATATATACACCATGGAATACTATGTAGCCATAGTATTGACAAATGAGATCATGTCCTTTGCAGGGACATGGATGAAGCTGGAAGCTATCATCCTCAGCAAATTAACACAGGAACAGAAAACCAAATATCGCGTGTTCTCACTCATAAGTGGGAGGTGAGAACACATGGACACAGAGAGGGGAACAACACACACCAGGGCCTGCTGTGGGGTGGGAGGTGAGGGGAGGGAACTTAGAGGACGAGTCAATAGGTGCAGCAAACCACCATGGCACACGTATACCTATGTAACAAACCTGCAGGTTCTGCACATGTATCCTGTTTTTCTTTAGAAGAAATTTTTAAAAAATACAATTGCTTTAAATATTTATCATATTTATATTATGTAAATATATATTTAGTTATCATGTTTACATAAAATAGATTTTACATAAAATAGATTTTATACTGTATTATATATTTCATATTTTATGTTTTTATTTTATAGAAATATATTTTTATATATTATATATATATTCAGGTAAATCCTACTTATGTGATTTGAAAAAAACCGAAAACAAGAATTTGAAGTGTTCTTCTTATTGATTCTGTGCAACTGACAGAAGCAAACATAAAAACTCTGGAAAATCAGACTTAACTCGGTTTTCAAAGGATTCAGAAGGTCAAGGTAAATGAGCAGTTCGAAGCTATCAATCACAAAACTGCAAAGGAAACAAGGCATCATATGTGAACTCCAACAGAAACAACTGCACATTCATTATATATTAGATATGGACTATCAAGTATTTGTGATTAAGAATAAAGAAAATGCTGACTTAGATCAGGTTCCCACGACACCGTGCTTGAGACTGGGATTTGGATGACTATTGTTTTATTGAAGGAGTGCTCTTCAGGGAAACCTGTAACAGAGGAAGTGAAAGGGATCACCAAAAGAGCTGGGCAAGGGATGGTCTCAGGAAACTAGTCATGGTCTAATCCACAGAGAAGGGGTGGCTTCTGAAGCATAAACTGTAGTGTGAAGATTATCCTTCTCCTGACTGATACAAAGTGCAAGTTTTTCATATTTTCATTTTTTTTTCCAATCCTTTATAGTGTGTGGCCTGACCCCAAAGTATGAGGAGGGAGGTAGCTAAAAGCGTTGGTGGCAGCCACCAGGCAGAACAGCTGATGCAGGGAATCTCAATGGGGAACCAGAATGTCCACTACTAATGCCTAAAGCAGAAGCACATTCAAAAGATCACAAATGGAAGGAATTTTGAAAAGAAATCTAATGAAACTTTTAGAAACTAAAATATATGTTTTAGAATTCTTAATCAAGAATGCAGCCCAGAAATTCAAAGACATAGAAAATATGAGGTTGAAGGCATAAATGAGAGAGTGAAAAATTCTAACATATCCTTTTATTTTAAAAAGGAAATAATAGAAAGAGGTAATAATTGAATAAATAAATGATACTTCTGAATTTTCTAGAACTTAAAAAATTAATCCTCAAATCTTGGATAGACAGCAAATAAAGAAATAGAATAAACACAATAATAACTGCCTAGACACATCATAATAAAAGTGCAGATCATTAAAGACAAAGAGCCCGTAAGAGCAATGGTTGAACTAATTAACATTCCTACTAACAGTGTAAAAGCATTCTTATTTCTCCACAGCCTCACCAGCATCTATTGTTTCCTGACTTTTTAATGATTGCCATTCTGACTGGCATGAGACGGTATCTCATTGTGGTTCTGATTTGCATTTCTCTGATGATCTGAATGCTTAACAGCAGTAATGGAAGCCAAAAGACTGTAACTTAATATTTTCTACTTCCTGAAAGAAAATTACTGTCGACATAGAATTCTATATCAAGTGAAACTATTTTTAAGTAATGAGAAAACGGTATCAATAAAAGTATTTTTTCCCAATGGCTAACACAATTTACCACCAAAAGTTCTTCATTAAAATGAATTGTAATAAATTATATATGTACTTCATCCATAAATAAAATTCTGAATTGTAGGGAGAAATAGCAAACATTAGTGAGAGAGAGAGAGAGAGAAAGAGGAGGGAGGAAGCTAGACTAAAAATGCTATAATGAATAGCAATAGTGTATAAGTAAAGAGTTGGCTGTTTGATGTTAAAGCATTCTCATTTCTTCAACTAGTCAGAAGGAGAGTTATAAAAATGGCTAATTCTAAACTTCATTATATTTGCATGTTAAAATAGCCAGAGTAATTGCTAAAATAACAAAGTATATAATTTCCATACAAACCGAAAGAAAAAACAGACTCAATACACCCCCCCCACACACACACATCCTGAAATCCAAAAGAAGAAAAACAGAGGAAAATAAATAAAAATCAAAAAGAAAATGAGGGGCTGGGCATGGTGGCTTACACGTAATCCCAGCATTTTGGGAGGTCGAAGTGGGTGGATCACCTGACCTCAGGAGTTCGATACCAGCCTAGCCAACATGGTGAAACCCTGTCTCTATGAAAAATACAAAAATTAGCTGGGCATAGTGACCCATACCAGTAATCCCAGCTATTTGGGAGGCTGAGGCATGAAAGTTGCTTGAACCCAGGAGGCAGAGGTTGCAGTGAGCTGAGATCGTGCCACTATACTCCAGCCTGGGTGACAGAGAGAGACTCTGTCTCAAAAAAAAATGAGGTCCAGGAGTGGCAGCTTATGCCTGTAATGGGAGGCTGAGGAGGGAGGACTGCTTGAAGCCAGGAGTTTGAGATTAGCCTGGGCAACATAGCAAGACTCTGAATCTACAAAAAAAAATTATTTTTAAAAATTAGCTTCACATCATGGCATGTGCCTGTCGTCCCAGCTGCTTGGGAAACTGGGGCCAGAGGATCACTCAAGTCTTTGAGTTGGAGGTTGCAGTGAGCTATGATCATGTGCCACTGCACTCTAGCCTGGGCAACAGAGTGACACCCTGTGAGAAAGAGAAAGAGAAAGAGAGAAAGAGAAGAAAGAAAGGAAGGAAGGAAGAAGGAAGGAAGGAGAAAAATGTGCTCATTTGCATATAATTTCCTATATTAAAAATATATATCAATCAAATTCATGTATATACAGTACCAATTATCAGTTAAATGTTAAATTTTATAAAAGATAACACATGGGGCTGGTGCAATGGTTCATGCGTATAATCTGAGTATGGGAAGCTGAGGCAGGAAGATTGTTTGGGGCCAGGAGTTTGAGACCAGCCTGGGAAATGTAGCAAAACACTGTTTCTACAACTTTTTTTTTAATTTAACACTTAAAAATGAGCCAGGCATTGTGGCACATGCCTGTAGTCCTAGCTACTCCAGAGGCTGAGGTAGGAGGATCACTTGAGCCCAGGAGTTTGAGGCTGCAGTGAGCTATAATCACATCAGTACACTCCAGCCTGGGTGACAGAGCGAGACCCTGTCTTTTAAAACAACAACAAGAAAGATAATGTGGAATGACAACAAAATTAGAAGTACTTAGGAATTTGTCAAACTATAAATGTGCGTTTCCATAATAGAGAAAATAAAAAATTTTGCAAAGCATTAAAGAAATCATAAATAAATGGAAATAAATACCATGGTCTTGGGTAGCAAGGCTCACTATTGAGTCAATTCTTCCAAAACTGATCTAAAATTTAATTGCAATTCAACTGAAATCTCAACAGGGGTTTTATGGAACACAATAGATTTATTCTAAATCTATTTAGATGTATTCAAAAATATAAAAAAAAAAGTAGGGTACCAGGATAACCAGACCAATTCAGGGCAATCTTAATGAAAAGAAGCTGAGAGATTTAATCTAGCAGATGCCAGGCCCTGCTATGTTGTAGTAATTAAGGCAGTGAAGTATTGATGAAAAAACAAGCAAATTAGCCAGTGTGAAAGTACAGATAGCCCAGAAAGACATCCATATATATATTGCTTTCATATATCTACATATCTATATTTATATAGATATATAGAAACCTGGCTTATGAAATAGAAGGAATTATTAATTATATAAATTATCTGTATGGGAAAAAATGAAATAGAATCACCACCTCACATCGTTTACAAAATTACTTGTAACATATTAGAACTTAAAGATGGTTTATGACTCTTCCCTAAAACAAATGTAAAATTTGAAATACAACCCTGAGCAGCAGTGAAAATGAATGGAAAGCTACATGCCACAAATGGATGAATCTAAAAATATGTGCAAAAGCAGAATATATACAGTAGAATTGCATTGATACAATATTCATGCAAAACCAAAATTAGCTAATAGATTTTTATGGGTACATACATGGGTATAAAACTTAAAGAAAGTAACGGAAAGAAGAAAACAAAATATAATTTGATGGTTATCTGTTGATTTGGGGAGGGAGCAGAATGTGAGCTGGAAAGAGAATTTTTAATGCTATTTTTTAACGTAGGTGTTGAGTACATGGTGCTGATTATGCTTTCCATGATATGTATAGATACTTTGATATAATTTTAATGTGATTAGCATGAAATATTTTAGAACATTTATAAACTTAAGAGCACCTTCCAATACTTCCCCTCACTCATCCATCTAATTAATACCCTTCAGAAATTACGATTTGTCATTATAGATTCACTTCTCTGCTTACAAGCTCAACATATGTTTCTCCTACTAAGCTCCTTGTTCCATGAGAACTGAAAACACATAGGTTTTATTTACCACTATGAAGTTGAAAAACAATTCCTGGTCAGGCATGGTGGTGTGTGACTAAAGTCTCAGCTACTCAGGAGGTTAAGGTAGGAAGATCATTTGAGCCCAGGAGTTTGAGACAAGCCTGAGTAACATAGAGAGACATTATCTTCCATCTTTAAAATAAAAGCATTCCTATATACCAACATAGGTATATAGGACAAACAGAGAGCCAAATCATGAGTGAACTCCTATTCACAATTGCTACAAAGAGAATAAAATACCTAGGAATACAACTTACAAGGGATGTGAAGGACTACTTCAATGAGAACTACAAACCACTGCTCAAGGATATCAGAGAGGACACAAACAAATGGAAAAACATTCCATGCTCATAGATAGGAAGAGTCAATATCCTGAAAATGGCCATATTGCTCAGAGTAATTTACAGATTCAATGCTATTTCCATCAAGCTACCATTGACTTTCTTCACAGAATTAGAAAAAAAACTACTTTAAATTTCATATGGAACCAAAAAAGAGCCTGTATAGCCAAGACAATCCTAAGCAAAAAGAACAAAGCTGGAGGCATCACACTACCTGACTTCAAACTATACTACAAGGCTACAGTAAACAAAACAACATAGTACTGAACAAAAACAGATATATAGACCAATGGAACAAAACAGAGGCCTCAGAAATAACACCACACATTTACAACCATCTGATCTTTGATAAACCTGACAAAAACAAGCAATGGGGAAAGGATTCCCTATTTAATAAATAGTGTTGGGAAAACTGGCTAGCCATATGCAGAAAACTGAAACTGGACCCCTTTCTTACACCTTATACAAAAATTAACTCAAGATAGATTAAAGACTTAACTGTAAGACCTAAAACCAAAAAAACCCTAGAAGAATATCTAGGCAATACCATTCAGGACATAGGCCTGGGCAAAGAATTTAAGACTAAAACACCAAAAGCAATTGCAACAAAAGCCAAAATTGACAACCTAATTAAACTAAAGAGCTTCTACACAGCAAAAGAAACTATCATCAGAGTGATCAGGCAACCTACAGAATGGGAGAAAATTTTTGCAATCTATCCATCTGACAAAGGGCAAATATCCAGAATCTACAAGGGACTTAAACAAATTTACAAGAAAAACACAACCCCATCAAAAAGTGGGTGAAGGATATGAACAGATGCTTCTCAAAAGAAGACATTTATGTGGTCAACAAATATATGAAAAAAAACTCATCATCACTGGTCATTAGAGAAATGCAAATCAAAACCACAGTGAGATATCACCTCACACCAGTTAGAATGCTGATGATTAAAAAGTCAGGAAACAACAGATGCTGAGAAGATGTGGAGAAATAGGAACACTTTTACACTAATGGTGGGAGTGTAAATTAGTTCAACCATTGTGGAAGACAGTGTGGCAATTCCTTGAGGATCTAGAACCAGGAATACCATTTGACCCAGCAATCCCATTACTAGGTATATACCCTAAGGATTATAAATCATTCTACTATAAAGACACATGCACATGTATGTTTATTGCAGCACTATTCACAATAGCAAAGACTTGGAACCAACCCAAATGGCCATCAATGATAGACTGGATAAAAAAAATGTGGCACATATATACCATGGAATACTATGCAGCCATAAAAAAGAATGAGTTCATGTCCTTTGCAGGGACATGGATAAAGCTGGAAACCATCATTCTCAGCAAACTGACACAGGAACAGAAAACCAAACACTGCATGTTCTCACTCGTAAGCGAGAGTTGAACAATGAGAACATATGAACACAGGGAGGGGAACATCACACACCAGCTCCTTTCGGGGAGTTGGGGGCAAGAGGAGGGTTACCCAATGTAGATGACGGGTTGATGGGTGCAGCAATCCACCATGGCACATGTATACCTATGTAACAAACCTGCGTGTTCTGCACATGTATCCAAGAACTTAAAGTATAATTATATATACATATGTATATGAATCCACTTATGCATGAGTTTTAAGGTTTTGAGAACTCTTCCATCTACGAGGATTAGTTACAGTGGGAAGATTTGCTAAAGCAGAATTTAGCCACTCAATTAAGGGAGATAACATGAGTAACGTAGCACAATACATGGTACATGGTAAGTACGTGATAAATATCAGTAGTTACTGGTATTGGTAGGTATTGATGTTGGAGTTCCACATATTATTATTTATGTCTACCATCCAAAGTGTTTATCTAAGTTTGTTTATTTCATTCAAATTTGTTTAATCGGGGGCAATAATTATGTCACTCTTTCTTGTTGACTATGTATACAAATGTACATTATTTTGTCAACTTATAAATAATGATTGTGGCATCAACAATTAAAAACTAGGTAAGTCCAACAGGGCTAAGTGTAGCTTTAGGTTTTTCATAGTGGATAAGAAAGGTCCATAGATTTGAGATAAAGATGTCAAGAGATGGAGCACATATTTCTTATACCTCTAACCCTCAAAAAGATCTTGGGGTTATTTATTTACTATGGAAACATAGTAATATAATATCTAAGCTCTTATATCAGGGCAAGTTCTCATTTAAAAAGTAAGAGATCACAATAACATTAAAGAAAGAAACATTCTTAAAAAGTGTGAATTAGGGCCCATGCGTAGGTGAGGAAATCAATATAATGAGTTTCCAACATTTCTTATGAGATAAAATAGAATAGTACATATTAGAGCACAGGCAAATAACTGTAAAAACTTTTATTTTTGCTATTTAGACTATTTTATCAAATAGAAGATGGTACCTGTTTATTTGAGATGCATGCTAATTTCATAGATGGTAATGAGAAAGATGGCCAATGGTGACTGTAAGAAACTATTGACTGAAAATTGAAAGATGGGTCCTCTTTCAAAGCTGTTAAAATATGACAAAATATCTTAGAATCAATAATATTTGGCATATATTCACATAAATACTAGTTTCTGATATTATAGATCAGCAGGAGCAATGTGGATTGTGCCCAAAAAATATTTGAAAGCCACTATCATATATATATGATATATATATATATATCAGACTACAATGCTTCAAAGAAACTCCTTGGTAAATTGAAACTAAAGTAATATTTCCAAATTTGACACAATAATTGCACATACATTATGAAGTTGTCAGTTAAATCAGAAATTAAACTAATATAAAACATTTCAATGACCATGAAATGTGACAGCTTATCAAGACTGTATAGATAATACTTGAACCAACACAGTTTTGGTCCCCCAAACACCAAGCACCTAGGCAGCCCTGTGGACCCCTCAGTGCCACAGACTCTGAAAAATTATATCAGATTTTCTGTAAGGTATATTATTTATTGTTAGTTACATGTGGTCAATGGTGACATACTTTCAATAATTAAAAATTGAATAATACTGAAATAACCACAGCAGCTTTCAGTATAATTTGCTTAAGTTGTTCTAGAAAACTGCTAATTTGTTGTTTCTGCAGAGTCAAGTATAGAAGTGAGCAGATTGGTAAATTTATAAACATCATGGAAAGAATTATAGAGAGGAACTGGAGCCACTCGAATGCCATTTGGATTCCGCTTGTCACACTGTGGGGAAAAAATAAAGCCACAATAATGTTAGCATTATTCACACATTGAAAATCTACATTCCAGATAAACTTACGTAAAGCACTTTCATAATGATTTCCCTAAAAATTAATATATAAGCAAAATTTTCTACTTTAAAACATGGTGTTTTTATGTTTTATGAATCTTTTCTCTTGATAATAATTTAAGAAATAAGAATGGATTGGTGCATAAATAGCCAAGATAAATTCCTGAAATCTATTCAGCAGCTATCTTCCTGAAGCATTTGATAGATCATAAATACATTTTGTATTTTTTTTTTCCTGTGGGGACCCCATGGAAGGACTGGAATTCTTGGGTGAATTTAAGTGAATGAAAACCTCACTGGGGTCTGGAGAGTTTTAGTAAATTATCCTTGAACTTAATTCTCTAATCTTTGATCTCACAAATAAGAAGTGGGCTACATTTTAGGTCCTGAAGTAGCACCAGATAATTTGACATGACTGGAGATCACTATGGTTAACTTTAGAAAACACTTGCTATACTCTAGACAATATAGTATGTAGTTTATGTGTGCTGTCCCATTTCAATCCAATCACAACTCTTGGAGGTAATTTATTTTATACCCCAAATACAGATGAAAATTTCAAGCCAATAGATCCTAATGAACTTTCCAAAGAGAACAGAGCTTAACGACAGCAGTTTGATTTAGAACCTTGATCTTCTGACTTGTGCCTCCAGCATCTGGGGGTAACCTCTCCTACGGGTAAACATGAGCCAAGCACTGCCTTAATTACATAATCACTGGAAGTAGATACATTATCTTTTTTCCCTGAAATTACTCAGTTCACAATTATTAGTTCTCTTCAAGAGACTAAGAAGGTCATATAGGCCGAAGGGTTAAAAAAAAAAATTATTCTTTGCAATGTTACCACTCCTGAGAAGTGTATATATATCTTTTTTGACAGAAGTGACAAGGTTGAAAATAACTTAATTTGATCAAGCAACTAAATAAGACTTTCTTTTTTTACCCTTCAATAAATTGGTATGATCCTTAATTCCATTCATCCAATAAATGAATTGTAGTACAAACTAGAGAAAACAATGTCCTGACTGAGTATGAGGAAATAATAACTTTTTTCTGCCCAAACTGTTATGAAAAGAATGAGTAAGTTACAAAAAACTATTCCTATAACCCAAGTTTGTGGTATCTTCTCTTTTATCGGAAACGACAGATCTCTATGCCTTTCAGTTAGCACAGTGCTGAGGGCTTAGTTGGCACTTAATTTATCCTTAATTGACTAACTGATGTGAAATAACATGCAACAATGAATAAACCAAAGAATCCAAATTTTATCCCTAACATGCAGCCCATAGACAAAATCTGGTAGCAAAGCAAGACATGCTTACAACCACTCCTCTTTTTTCTAGTTCTTGGAAAACATCTTTGTTTGGAACAGAAAATGTTATTGTTAGCTGGCACCCCCGCTCCTCTATATGAGATGGAGTAATTATGTTCACAACTGGTTTCTTGGTTGCTGCTTTATCTTTGCCATAGCTATGCTTGATCAGGTATTCCAGATAGCCAGTTAGCAAAATAGATTTTTTCCGCAATGCCTTCATTGTCGCTTGCTTAAAGATCTGTGGAATGAGAAACAATCAGATTAAAGTGTCTTATTGATTTACAAAGAAGCAAAAATTAAGGGTAAATCGTGCATAAAAAGGAAATGCCCATGTTCGACCTTTCCAATAAATATCTCCTTTTACATAATCTTTTTTTGTAAAATCATGCCCTCCTTTAAATGCTTTGCTATTACATACTGAAGGTAAAATTTCCATGACAGAAAAATTGTACAAATGTCACTTACATAAAACTTGCAAAGGAAGAAAATGTAAGTCAATATCATGTACCTGCGGCAGGCCAGGTTTCACTAACGCAGGCCTCCATCACAACTGTTTCAGTACTGACAGAGTGGTTAAGTTAAATATTAAAAACTAAAAAAGCCAGTGCCCTTATACAAAGGCTGGGATGAACAAAAGCCCATCAAGAGTTATGCCTAGGCTTTCCCTGGGCCTTAAAGCATGACAGAATAACCAAGGAATTCTTAACAGGACCCATTCAGGATCAAACAAGTTTTACTGTGGGTGTGAAGAAACTCTCCAGGCCTCTACAAACAAGTTTATTGAAGGCCTAAAGGAACTCCTCAAACCTCAGTGATTTAGCAGAAGACAAGATAAGGGTAATCACTCCAGCACCTGGACCCATTTAGATTAAGTAAATTTACTGAGGCTCCAGAGGAAGGTCTTCAGGACTCAGACCTTAGTTGTAGATTAAAAGAAGTTAATCACTTATGTCTTCAGATGAATGCACACTTACACCTGGAAAACTTCGTAATTTTGAGTTGGTCTGGTGATAATTTCCAGGCCTTCTCCCTGTAACCAGTTACAGAAATAAAAAACTCTTCCTCCCCTGTTCATCTGCATCTTGTTATTGGGCCACGAGAAATAGCAGCCCAACCCTCAATTTGGTCCGGGAACATACCTTCAAAATTATTTTAAATTAAGTTAGTATAATCAAGTAAAACATACCTAAATAAATGGATTTAAATATCATACAATGTAAGCTTTTCCCCAAAACCACTTTTTGAAATCATAATCAAGAAGACTTATCCAACTTTGATGTAAAGTTTGTTTATCCTCAAAAAAGTGCAATATGATCTAAACCTGTGCAAATGTGGAAAGCAGTGTTACTGGTGATATTTATAACTGCTTTACTGACTCCTAAATCTCTTCCAGTTTAACAATAAGAAAACAAGCAGTTAAATAATAATGCCAAGTTTTCTCAGAGAGGAAAACAAATAATATTAGATAATGCATTTATTTTTACTGAAGCATTTGGGCTTGCTTTCATTTTCCCCCTTCTAAACTCTAGCACTGGTGTGAAAATACTGCCATTTGCGGCCTGAGATGTCTTATATTAAGATGAGTGACAAGGGCACACAATAACTGGTGTTGGAATATTAGGGGTCAGAACAGATGTGCTTTTCTGGCTTATCTCTTAAGGTCAAGTAGAGTGTAAAAATATATCCTATGTATAAGAACTGAATGAACTGCAAACAGAGCGTGATGCACTGGCCTGCCACTTAATGATCCTTTTCTGTGTCAGGAGCAAAGATATCAAGGGCAAAGATAGGGTCATTTGGTGATATTGAGACTTTATCAAGTCTATGAAAACAGTTATTCCTGTATGTACATGTGGCATGTGTAGGCAGGCACTCTAATAAAACTCAAACCATTCAGTCATAGATTTCCTGGAACTATACTGTATGGAGGCTATGGATTGCCTGAAGGAGAGGCTGGGAACTGTACTGAAGGTAAGTGATATTTAAGCAAGATAGGAAAAACAGGACAGAATGGTGCCTGTCTCTCTCTTCAACCACATCTCCCAGACAATGTCTGAAGCCAACAGAGACAGCTCAAGTAGCGGCTGATATCTTGGCTTCATAAGCCCCCGAGAGAGATCTGGAGTACAAATAATAGTGCTCCAAGACTCAGATGACCCAGGTTACACAGAATTTGGTAGGAGGCATCTCTTCATTTTCTTGGGCAAAGCAAATGTAGGTAGACTTGGCATAATGAGGACTCAAGGGAACACTGCCAAGTTTTGGGTCAAGGGACAAGAATCAAAATTCTCCCAGAGGAGCAGGGACAGGTAAGGCATAGGTCACAGCTGGTTTGGCAGTGAAGTTTGGAATAAAAAAACTATGTGAGGAATCTTTCTAAGATTCTCTCTGGAGCTTAATAATATTCTAAGAAATTCTAAATAATAAATAATTCTAGGAAATTTTGTGGTTATGCTATGGGTGTCCTAATATGTACATGGGGGCAATCAATTTGTGAAGTATCACATTTAATGATAGTTCATTTGTGTGCATAGGTTAGTAAAACTTTGAGGAATATTACTTGCATTTAGTTTTTAAAGGGGCTTAGGGAGTGTTGCTCTTGAAGCTTTCTCTTGATAACTAGAAACCAAATTTTTTGGTATGACAAATAGCTTCCATCTTAATATACTGTGGAATGTTGCCACTCTTTAATCATAAAATAACTTTTAAGTATAAAACTTACTTTCTCCATTACAACCACAATAAGGGCAACTGCATTCTGAGGCACTTTCAAATTCATCTCACAGAGGGTAAAAGTCTATTCTGAGCCTCACATAAAAATATTGAGACAGAATAATAGGGAAGTAACATAAATATTCTATTTTCTTTTTTGCTTCTCATAAATGTTATGTTTTCAATATTGAGAAAGAATAATTTTTTTAAATTAGAAAAAAATGAAAAGTGTGGTTTGAAAAATATTCGGCTTAGAAGATAATATTTTGCAGAGTTTCAACTACTTGTATTTTTTTCTTACCAACAAAATGAACACAAAGCTTGAAAAGCTGATAAGTTTAAACAGGAAAAATAAGTTTGGTGTGATGTTTTCAATTGTCATATTTTTCTCTTAAATTCTTAAAACTGGCTCCCTAGGAAATTTGAAAGGAAACATATAGTACATTTCTTTGTTGAGTCTTCTGACTCACCATGTATTTTAATTGAATACTCTTTGTATTTTGAAGCCATTTATTTCATTATGAATTCAGAATACTGAAAGGGGCTAAGTATTGTTTACCTATTGCTACATATAAATATGAACCCTCAAAATATAATATACGTATTGTTTAAATTTAAGTACTTTGAAAAGTGAGGAGACTTCCAAAATAATCTTGTCCAAACATCTTACTTTAAAAAATAAGGCAAATACATCCAAAGGGAGTTGTTGCTTGTGTAAGGTCACACTTCGTGTCCACTGAGGGACAGAGTACTTGCCACCAGGTTCCTGGCCTCAGGCTTCATCCCTTCATCCACAATATTTTAAGAATTATTGTATAAATGATTCAGATAAAAAAATATAAACAAAAGGACAATTTGAAACTGATTACAATGTGCTATTTTTAATATCAATCAACCATATACAGATATATTTATTAAAAAAGCCATATTAATATCTTTTTAAAAAGTCATTGCATTAAAAATCTAAGGTCTTATTTATATATGATTGAGTCTTAAGTACAGAATCTCTCCTCCAGTTCGTATTTGACTGTGTTGAATATTTCTTAAAAGTAGAGACAACAAAGAGGCAGTTTGATTCATGCATTTACTTCTTTCGTTTATTGAAACTTCAACCACCTATCTCCTAAAATGGAATAAACTGGTTTAAAAAGATAAGGTGGCTGAGTGCAGTGGTTCACGTCTGTCATCCTAACTGCTTAGGAGTATAAAAAGTAAAGTAGAGGTTCCTCTTCAAAGACTTTCCTTCTTGTCTAATTAGGAATAAATAGTAACTTCTCTTAGAAGCAAAATTTATTCAAAGACCTGTGCTAACATTCTTAAATATCTGCTAGCTGTAATAAATAAATCAATATACTTTATGTTTTTAGCTCCCACAATTTAGCCTAAATATTTGCCCTGGCATGCTTATACTGGTCCAAGCAGCATTAGGTCACAGCCTGTTCCTCTTCCTTATTTAAAAGTGTTTTTACCTTTCTTAGCATTTCCACAAGTTACTTCCTCCTTCCTTTGTTACCCTCTACCTTTTCCTCTTTTAAAAAGTTCTAAGTTACTAGTCAATTGGGACAAATACAGAATGGGAGGTCCCATTCCAGCCATTGGAAACTGGACACAGCAGTAGGGTCGACATGTCAGGTTATAAACGACCCTGACTCCTTTGTTCAGTCTACTCTCATGGCAAAACTGCTGACAAGTGTATCCTTTCTGCAGGAAGTAAAAATGACCTTACTAAGTAAATTAAATTTACATTCAAGTGCTGTTTCTTTACAGCACCGAAAAACAAACATTTCAAACAGGAGACTGAGGCAGGAGAATCGCTTGAGGCCAGGAGTTCCAGATTAACATGGACAACATAGCCAGAACTCATCTCTAAAAAAATTTAAAAATAAGCTGAGCACAGTGGCATGCCCTGTAGTCTTAGCTACCCAAGGAGGACCAGTTGCAGCCAGTAGTTCGAGATCAGCCTGGGCAACATGGCGAAATCCTGTCTCTACAAAAAATACAAAAATTAGCCGGGCATGGTGGTGCACTCTTGTAGTCCCAGCTGCTGTGGAGGCTGAGGTGGGAAGATCAACTGAGTCCAGGAGGCAGAGGTTGCAGTGAGCTGAGATCCCATCACTACACTCTAGGAGTGACAGAAGGGGAGAAGGGGACCCTGTCTCTTAAATAAATAAAATAAAGAAATAATAATAATCAGCCAAGTGTGGTGGTGCAGTCCTGTAGTCCCAGTTACCTGGGAGGTGGGGGCAGGAGGATCACTTGAACCCCAGGAGTTTGAGGCCATGCTAAGCCATGATCGTACTATTGCATTCCAGTCTGAACAACAGAGCAAGACCTCATCTCTAAATATAAATAAATAAAACTTAAAGAAAGGTAAGTATTAACAGAAACATGGTTAATTCACTGATGCTTACTCACATGAGAAACTCATAAATGTCTAGAAAATAGGACATTTTAACAGTTAGAGAAAGGGAAGCCATTCAATGCATTAGTTTGTAATTCAAAAATTTTGCAGTTTACAGTAGGAAAGAATTTTGAAAAAACACTTTTACCAACATAAGGCTTGATTAACTGAAGATAATTTTGGTTAGAACATAGTCTCAGCAGTGAAATGAGCAGAAAGAGGCTCAAGGGAAATATGTAAGTGATGAGAAGATCCAGAGAAGTGCATATCATTCTTCTTGTGGCTTTTAGGGTTTTAAGTTTAGATATTGACTGGGTAACATAGTAAGACTTTGTCTGTGCAAAAACTGCAAAAACTACAAATATTAGCCCGGTGTAGCGGTGCACACCTGTAGTCCCAGCTACTCAGGAGGCTGAGGTTTAAGTTTAGATATTAAAAAGAAAAAATAAATCAGTTCTCAGATTATAACTGAAAATAAAAACTTTGTCTAGGTGACTCTAATACAGTGTGGTAGGAAAACAGTGGCTGGAAGAATAGGAATGTGCTTCCTTTCCCACAGCAGAAGGGTGAATACTACTAGAAAAGCCAGTCCACTGCAGAAAGTATGCCAAAGTGAGGGCGTCTAAAAGGAAATTTCCAGGTACGTCTGAGAAGTTATTTGAAAGATATGGTGCATCAGAGGAAATTACTTTAGGTACAAGCTCTTCCTAAGGTATGTCCTGGTGCTTCTGATATTGTCATACATCTTCTCGCTAATACAAACTTGCAAGGAATGCAGAAACTTTATTTTGTTTTAAAATGTTTAAACAAAATATTTATCTGAATGGATACTATAAAAACAACTCAAATACCATTATCTGATTTACTAAGCAGATTTTTACTCAAAAATATATATCACTGGCTGAAAAATCTCATTACTGTGTCCATTTTCCAAGTTAAAAGAAAAATTCTTCCATGAAGTGAAAACAGCACAAGCTCCATCTAGTGGTTAAACTGAGTAAGTGCCCTTTAAATTGAGACGGAATGAAATGAGGTGATGATGATCACTATCCAGTGGTGAAATTTAATAAAAACAGAGGAACTTGACGCTGCCATCCAGTGGCTAGAATGAGAAACTGCTATAAGTGTTCACAGAATTACGTAATTTTAGATTAGAAGGAATTTTGAATCTTCATCTTGTCACTCATTTGATGCCGAAATCCTCTATAAGTTTTTGCTAAAATATCATAAACTACATGATTTTAGAAGGAGACATGAAAAAATTTCAAATCCTAGTTTGAATAGTTTTATGTAAATATTAGAAATACATATGTACATTTACTTAAAATATATTTTACTTAAATATAGGTATACAAAATATATATTTACTTTATATATTTACATTATTATGAATTTTATACTATATAACCTATGTATTTTTACTTGACTGCATTTAGTCTTTTTTTATTATTATCATTATTATTATTATTATTATTATTATTATTATTATACTTTAGGCTCTATGGTACATGTGCGCAACGTGCAGGTAAGTTACATATGTATACATGTGCCATGCTGGTGCGCTGCACCCACCAACTCATCATCTAGCATTAGGTATATCTCCCAATGCTATCCCTCCCCTCCCCACCCCACAACAGTCCCCGAAGTGTGATGTTCCCCTTCCTGTGTCCATGTGTTCTCATTGTTCAATTCCCACCTATGAGTGAGAATATGCGGTGTTTGGTTTTTTGTTCTTGCGATAGTTTACTTACTGAGAATGATGATTTCCAATTTCATCCATGTCCCTATAAAGGACATGAACTCATCATTTTTTATGGCTGCACAGTATTCCATGGTGTATATGTGCCACATTTTCTTAATCCAGTCTATCATTGTTGGACATTTGGGTTGGTTCCAAGTCTTTGCTATTGTGAATAATGCTGCAATAAACATATGTGTGCATGTGTCTTTATAGCAGCATGATTTATAGTCCTTTGGGTATATACCCAGTAATGGGATGGCTGGGTCAAATGGAATTTCTAGTTCTAGATCCCTGAGGAATCGCCACACTGACTTCCACAAGGGTTGAACTAGTTTACAGTCCCACCAACAGTGTAAAAGTGTTCCTATTTCTCCACATCCTCTCCAGCACCTGTTGTTTCCTGACTTTTTAATGATTGCCATTCTAACTGGTGTGAGATGGTATCTCATTGTGGTTTTGATTTGCATTTCTCTGATGGCCAGTGACGGTGAGCATTTTTTCATGTGTTTTTTGGCTGCATAAATGTCTTCTTTTGAGAAGTGTCTGTTCATGTCCTTCACCCACTTTTTGATGGGGTTGTTTGTTTTTTTCTTGTAAATTTGTTGGAGTTCATCATAGATTCTGGATATTAGCCCTTTGTCAGATGAGTAGGTTGCGAAAATTTTCTCCCATTTTGTAGGTTGCCTGTTCACTCTGATGATAGTTTCCTTTGCTGTGCAGAAGCTCTTTAGTTTAATTAGATCCCATTTGTCAATTTTGGCTTTTGTTGCCATTGCTTTTGGTGTTTTAGACATGAAGTCCTTGCCCATGCCTATGTCCTGAATGGTAATGCCTAGGTTTTCTTCTAGGGTTTTTATGGTTTTAGGTCTAACATTTAAGTCTTTAATCCATCTTGAATTGATTTTTGTATAAGGTGTAAGGAAGGGATCCAGTTTCAGCTTTCTACATATGGCTAGCCAGTTTTCCCAGCACCATTTATTAAATAGGGAATCCTTTCCTCATTTCTTGTTTTTGTCAGGTTTGTCAAAGATCAGATACTTGTAGATATGTGGCATTATTTCTGATGGCTCTGTTCTGTTCCATTGATCTATATCTCTGTTTTGGTACCAGTACCATGCTGTTTTGGTTACTGTAGCCTTGTAGTATAGTTTGAAGTCAGGTAGCGTGATGCCTCCAGCTTTGTTCTTTTGGCTTAGGATTGACTTGGCGATGTGGGCTCTTTTTTGGTTCCATATGAACTTTAAAGTAGTTTTTTCCAATTCTGTGAAGAAAGTCATTGGTAACTTGATGGGGATGGCATTGAATCTGTAAATCACCTTGGGAAGGATGGCCATTTTCACGATATTGATTCTTCCTACCCATGAGCATGGAATGTTCTTCCATTTGTTTGTATCCTCTTTTATTTCCTTGAGCAGTGGTTTGTAGTTCTCCTTGAAGAGGTCCTTCACGTCCCTTGTAAGTTGGATTCCTAGGTATTTTATTCTCTTTGAAGCAATTGTGAATGGGAGTTCACTCATGATTTGGCTCTCTGTTTGTCTGTTATTGATGTATAAGAATGCTTGTGATTTTTGTACATTGATTTTGTATCCTGAGACTTTGTTGAAGTTGCTTATCAGCTTAAGGAGATTTTGGGCTGAGACAATGGGGTTTTCTAGATATACTATCATGTCATCTGCAAACAGGGACAATTTGACTTCCTCTTTTCCTAATTGAATACCCTTGATTTCCTTCTCTTGCCTAATTGCCCTGGCCAGAACTTCCAACACTATGTTGAATAGAAGTGGTGAGAGAGGGCATCCCTGTCTTGTGCCAGTTTTCAAAGGGAATGCTTCCAGTTTCTGCCCATTCAGTATGATATTGGCTGTGGGTTTTTCATAGATAGCTCTTATTATTTTGAGATACGTCCCATCAAAATTCTTGAGAGTTTTTAGCATGAAGGGTTGTTGAATTTTGTCAAAGGCCTTTTCTGCATCTATTGAGATAATCATGTGGTTTTTGTCTTTGGTTCTGTTTATATGCTGGATTACATTTATTGATTTGCGTATATTGAACCAGCCTTGCATCCCAGGGATGAAGCCCACTTGATCATGGTGGATAAGCTTTTTGATGTGCTGCTGGATTCTGTTTGCCAGTATTTTATTGAGGATTTTTGCATCAATGTTCATCAAGGATATTGGTCTAAAATTCTCTTTTTTGGTTGTGTCTCTGCCAGGCTTTGGTATCAGGATGATGCTGGCCTCATAAAATGAGTTAGGGAGGATTCCCTCTTTTTCTATTGATTGGAATAGTTTCAGAAGGAATGGTACCAGCTCCTCCTTGTACCTCTGATAGAATTCGGCTGTGAACCCATCTGGTCCTGGACTTTTTTTGGTTGGTAAGCTATTGATTATTGCCACAATTTCAGCTTCTGTTATTGGTCTATTCAGAGATTCAACTTCTTCCTGGTTTAGTCTTGGGAGGGTGTATGTGTTGAGGAATTTATCCATTTCTTCTGGATTTTCTAGTTTATTTGCGTGGAGGTGTTTGTAATATTCTCTGATGGTAGTTTGTATTTCTGTGGGATCGGTGGTGATATCCCCTTTATCATTTTTTATTGCATCTATTTGATTCTTCTCTCTTTTTTTCTTTATTAATCTTGCTAGCGGTCTATCAATTTTGTTGATCCTTTCAAAAAACCAGCTCCTGGATTCATTGATTTTTTGAAGGGTTTTTTGTGTCTCTATTTCCTTCAGTTCTGCTCTGATTTTAGTTATTTCTTGCCTTCTGCTAGCTTTTGAATGTGTTTGCTCTTGCTTTTCTAGTTCTTTTAATTGTGATGTTAGGGTGTCAATTTTGGATCTTTCCTGCTTTCTCTTGTGGGCATTTAGTGCTATAAATTTCCCTCTACACACTGCTTTGAATGCATCCCAGAGATTCTGGTATGTTGTGTCTTGGTTCTCGTTGGTTTCAAAGAACATCTTTATTTCTGCCTTCATTTCGTTATGTACCCAGTAGTCATTCAGGAGCAGGTTGTTCAGTTTCCATGTAGTTGAGCGGTTTTGAGTGAGATTCTTAATCCTGAGTCCTATCTTGATTGCACTGTGATCTGAGAGATAGTTTGTTATAAATTCTGTTCTTTTACATTTATTGAGGAGAGCTTTACTTCCAAGTATATGGTCAATTTTGGAATAGGTGTGGTGTGGTGCTGAAAAAAATGTATATTCCGTTGATTTGGGGTGGAGAGTTCTGTAGATGTCTATTAGGTCCACTTGGTGCAGAGCTGAGTTGAATTCCTGGATATCCTTGTTGACTTTCTGTCTCGTTGATCTGTCTAATGTTGACAGTGGGGTGTTAAAGTCTCCCATTATTAATGTGTGGGAGTCTAAGTCTCTTTGTAGGTCACTCAGGACTTGATTTATGAATCTGGGTGCTCCTGTATTGGGTGCATATATATTTAGGATAGTTAGCTCTTCTTGTTGAATTAATCCCTTTACCATTATGTAATGGCCTTCTTTGTCTCTTTTGATCTTTGTTGGTTTAAAGTCTGTTTTATCAGAGACTAGGATTGCAACCCCTGCCTTTTTTTGTTTTCCATTTGCTTGGTAGATCTTCCTCCATCCTTTTATTTTGAGCCTATGTGTGTCTCTGCACGTGAGATGGGTTTCCTGAATACAGCACACTGATGGGTCTTGAGTCTTTATCCAATTTGCCAGCCTGTGTCTTTTAATTGGAGCATTTAGTCCGTTTACATTTAAAGTTAATATTGTTATGTGTGAATCTGATCCTGTCATTATGATGTTAGCTGGTTATTTTGCTCGTTAGTTGATGCAGTCTCTTCCTAGTCTCGATGGTCTTTACATTTCGGTATGATTTTGCAGTGGCTGGTACCGGTTGTGCCTTTCCATGTTTAGTGCTTCTTTCAGGAGCTCTTTTAGGGCAGGCCTGGTGGTGACAAAATCTCTCAGCATTTGCTTGTCTGTAAAGTATTTTATTTCTCCTTCACTTATGAAGCTTAGTTTGGCTGGATATGAAATTCTGGGTTGAAAATTCTTTTCTTTAAGAATGTTGAATATTGGCCCCCACTCTCTTCTGGCTTGTAGGGTTTCTGCTGAGAGATCTGCTGTTAGTCTGATGGGCTTCCCTTTGATGGTAACCCAACCTTTCTCTCTGGCTGCCCTTAAGATTTTTTCCTTCATTTCAACTTTGGTGAATCTGACAATTATGTGTCTTGGAGTTGCTCTTCTCGAGGAGTATCTTTGTGGCGTTCCCTGTATTTCCTGAGTCTGAATGTTGGCCTGCCTTGCTAGATTGGGGAAGTTCTCCTGGATAATATCCTGCAGAGTGTTTTCCAGCTTGTTTCCATTCTCCCCGTCACTTTCAGGTACACCAATCAGACGTAGATTTGGTCTTTTCACATAGTCCCACATTTCTTGGGGGCTTTGCTCGTTTCTTTTTATTCTTTTTTCTCTAAACTTCCCTTCTCGCTTCATTTCATTCATTTCATCTTCCAGGGCTGATACCCTTTCTTCCATTTGATCGCATCGGCTCCTGAGGCTTCTGCATTCTTCACGTAGTTCTCGAGCCTTGGTTTTCAGCTCCATCAGCTCCTTTAAGCACTTCTCTGTATTGGTTATTCTAGTTATACATTCTTCTAAATTTTTTTCAAAGTTTTCAACTTCTTTGCCTTTGGTTTGAATATCCTCTCGTAGCTCGGAGTAATTTGATCGTCTGAAGCCTTCTTCTCTCAGCTCGTCAAAGTCATTCTCCATCCAGCTTTGTTCCGTTGCTGGTGAGGAACTGCGTTCCTTTGGAGGAGGAGAGGTACTCTGCTTTTTAGAGTTTCCAGTTTTTCTGCTCTGTTTTTTCCCCATCTTTGTGGTTTTATCTACTTTTGGTCTTTGATGATGGTGATGTACAGATGGGTTTTTGGTGAGGATGTCCTTTCTGTTAGTTTTCCTTCTAACAGACAGGACCCTCAGCTGCAGGTCTGTTGGAGTACCTGGCCGGCTGTGTGAGGTGTCAGTCTGCCCCTGCTGGGGGGTGCCTCCCAGTTAGGCTGCTCGGGGGTCAGGGGTCAGGGACCCACTTGAGGAGGCAGTCAGCCCGTTCTCAGATCTCCAGTTGCGTGCTGGGAGAACCACTGCTCTCCTCAAAGCTGTCAGACAGGGACATTTAAGTCTGCAGAGGTTACTGCTGTCTTTTTGTTTGTCTGTGCCCTGCCCCCAGAGGTGGAGCCTACAGAGGCAGGCAGGCCTCCTTGAGCTGTGGTGGGCTCCACCCAGTTCAAGCTTCCAGGCTGCTTTGTTTACCTAAGGGAGCCTGGGCAATGGCGGGTGCCCCTCCCCCAGCCTCGCTGCCGAGTTGCTGTTTGATCTCAGACTGCTGTGCTAGCAATCAGCGAGACTCCGTGGGCGTAGGACCCTCTGAGCCAGGTGTGGGCTATACTCTCCCGGGGCACCGTTTCCTAAGCCCGTCGGAAAAGCACAGTATTCGGGTGGGAGTGGCGCTATTTTCCAGGTGCCGTCTGTCACCCCTGGAAAGGGAACTCCCTGACGCCTTGCGCTTCCAGAGTGAGGCAATGCCTCGCCCCTGCTTCGGCTGGCGCATGGTGCACTCACCCACTGACCTGCGCCCACTGTCTGGCACTCCCTAGTGAGATGAACACGGTACCTCAGATGGAAATGCAGAAATCATCCGTCTTCTGCGTCGCTCGCGCTGGGAGCTGTAGACCGGAGCTGTTCCTATTCGGCCATCTTGGCTCCTCAACTGCATTTAGTCTAATACTAAATAATAGTATCTAAGGAATCACAATTTCATTTTCTTGTTATGTATATTTATCATTTCAGGGTGAGACTAAATTTACCCAAATAAAAATATAAATTAATTTAAAGGAAAATATTAAGTCAGTGATGGTGGAGACTATAAATGGATATAATGGCATAGAAATTCCAATTTAAAAAAATCATAAAACCCTACCTTATGAGACAACCTTATTTAATCTTTGGTTTACTCTGATTATTCTTTTTTTCCTTCAAGTAAGTCTTTCCTATCTTTGCCACATGGTACTTGGTCAGTTCATTCACCTACAGTGAACTAGAAAAAGTACAGTCCCCAGTAATCACATCAGGCACACAAAATTTTCTCAATAAATTTATGTTGAATGAGTGAATTTATGAAGAATTAAATATTGCATGCTTATTTAGTATACAGAGAGGCCAAGAGAAGGTTAAATAACTTATTCATGTTTAAACAGATTCTAAGTGGAGTAAAAAACTTATCTTCCCAAAAGAGTTCCATTTAATATTTACTATGTGCCAAGCATTGTGCTGGGGGCTGGTGACATGAATGAAGGAAGACCCTCACCACATCATCACTGTCCTAAAGGGGAATGCTGCCTTCGGTCCCTTGTTCATGCACAGTGCACATGTATCATCTTGCTGTGTAGCAGAGAAAGTACTACAAATTGTCACAATCAGATCAAGAAAAAAGGCAAAGATGTGGGAAGGTTGAAACATACATCACTTACCTCTAAACTAGCATGTAAGGAACAGACCAACAAAATGGGAGGATTTGAAATTCGGAATCCACAGACCCCAGGGATTAACTGCAGTTCTGAGAAATTAATATCATGTCATTATCATAGAAGGTAACTTTAAAAGGGTCCATAAAGATACTAAAGTACTGGAGAGTAAAAGAGCAAGACTTAAAACTTTCTTCCTGGGTAGGATTTCTGAGATATTTAAGATAAACTCCATGGAACAAAAATATCAACGTTATTTCCCCTTTAACAGCAGTTCCCACCTCCCTTGTCCCCACCTTCTTAGCAGAACACCAGAAAACTTAGACCCAAGGTAAAAATGACCTCTTCTGGAAGTTTTTCTGGACCCCATTCTCTGCCTTCCTATTCCCAAGCCAGGATTCCTTGTTCTGCCCAACTTTTGCTATTCGATTATGAAACCTTGTCAATGAGAGAGAGCATCAGCTTTTAGTGGCATGTAATTGTAATGTCACCCAAAGGCAGAAATATGAATGAAATGACCTAGGAAGGTGACTTTTAGCTCTAGGATTGTTAGGTCAAGTGGTTTCTCTTATAAAACACATACAGACACACACATGCACACACACACACACACACACACACACACACACAATAGAGGGGGCTTTAAAAAAAGATCTGCCTAAGTATATAAAAAAGGTAAATTAATAACAGATTCTCTACTAATTAGAATTAAGCAGATTGAACTGCAGCAAGTTAAATTCAATAGGGTTAAGATAGCTAGTCAGAGATAAGTTAACACTATGACTGACTAAAAGAATGTTAAAACATGATGACTTTTTATATAGTCATCAAATCCAGGATTAAGCAAACTATGGTGATATGGTTTGGCTCTGTGTCCCCACCCAAATCTCATCTTGAATTGTAATCCCCATATGTTGAGGGAGGGACCTGATGGGAAGTGAATGGATCATGGGGGCGGTTTCCCCCATGCTGTTCTCATGACAGTGAAGGAGTTCTCACAAGATCTGATGGTTTTAAAAACAGCATTTTTTTTTTTTTTTTTTTTTTTGTGATGGAGTCTCACTCTGTCACTCAGGCTGGAGTGCAGTGGTGCAATCTCGGCTCACTGAAACCGCCGCCTCATGGGTTCATGCCATTCTCCTGCCTCAGCCTCCTGAGTAGCTGGGACTACAGGCGCCTGCCACCACGCCCAGCTAATTTTTTTGTATTTTTAGTAGAGACGGGGTTTCTCCGTGTTACCCAGGATGGTCTCTGTCTCCTGACCTCATGATCCGCCCGCCTTGGCCTCCCAAAGTGCTGGGATTACAGGCGTGAGCCACCGCGCCCAGCCAAAAGCAGCGGTTTTTATGCACTCTCTCTCTCTCACCCTCGCATCACCTCATATGTGCCTTGCTTTCCCTTTGCCTTCTGACATGATTGTAAGTTTCCTGAGGCTTCCCCAGCCATGTGAAACTGAGTCAATTAAAATTTTTTCCTTTTCAAATTACCCAGTCTCAGGTGGTATCTTTATAGCAGTGTGAAAACAGACTAATATATATGGCCATATGGCCTGTGGGCCAAATTTGACCTACTAGTTCCGTTTTTGTTTTTGTTTTTGAGACAGAGTATCACTCTGTCACCCAGGCCGGAGTGGAGTGCAGTGGCTCAATCATGCCTCACTGCAGCCTTGACCTCCCTGGGCTCAGGTGATCTTCCCACCTCAGGCTACCAAGTAGCTGGGACTACAGATGCACACCTCCACTCCTGGATAATTTCTGTAGTTTTTATACAGACGAGGTCTCACTATGTCACCCCGGCTGGTCTCAAACTCCTGTGATCAATTGATCCATCTGCCTTGCCTCCAAAAGTGCTGGGATTACAGGCGTGAGTCTTTGTGCCAGGCCCTGCTTTTTTAAAATACAGTTTTATGAAAACATAGCCACAATCTTTCACTTATGTATCACCTATGGCTGCTTTACCACCACAATGACGGAATTGAGTATTTGCCACAGTATTGCTATACAGAGACTGTATAGCCCAGAAAGCTTAAAATATTTCCTATCTGGTCCTTCACAGAAAAAGATTGCTACCCCTGATCAAATTCAATTCCGTTATCTCCAAATAAGAAAACCCATCTCAAATAATGTAAATAACTGGTATAATAACAGATCTAATTATTTTAGCCACCAAGGTAAAATACAGGTATCCTGACTTGACTGGAATATCCCATCTTGCAATTTGGTTGCTACAAATCTGCATACCAATGGTCCCTGACTTAACCATGGTTTGACTTAAAATTGTTCAATTTTACAGTGAAAAAAAGCGTACATCTTCAGTAGAAGCCATGCTTCAAGTACCCATACATCCATTGTGTTTTTCACTTTTAGTACAGTATTCAATATATCATATAATATATTCAATGCTTTATTATAAAATAGGATTTGTGTTAGATGGTTTTGCCCAACTCTAGGCTATGTAAGTGTTTTGAATGTGTTTTAAGGTAGGCTAGGCTAAGCTATGATGTTCTATAGATTAGGTGTATTAAATGCATTTTTTACTTAAGATATTTTCAGCTTATGATGGGCTTATCAGGAAATAACCCCATTGTAAGTCAAAGAGCATCTATATATATAAAATATTATCTCAGGCCAGCCTGGACAACATAGCAAGACCTCATCTCCACTAAATCATCAATCATCATCATCATCATCATCATCATCATCATCATCATCATCATCATCATCCAGTCATGGTGGTGCACACCTCTAGTCCCAGCTACTTAGGAAGCTAAGGAGAGAAGATTGCTTGAGCCAGGGATATCAAGGCTGAACTGAGCTTGATTGCACCACTGTACTCCGGCCTAGGTGACAGAACAAGACCCTGTTTCAAAAACTAAAAAATAAAGTCAATAAAAAATGAAAACAAATTTAAAACGGTATCTCAGGGTTTAAAGCAATCTGAAGGATCAAGCTTATGTTGAACTCTCAATGCGCTTATGATCTTTCTGCATCCCATGTGATTGAGAAATAGGGTCACGCAGGAAAAAGAAGCTCTGTATGGTAGAGTTTCACTTCTATCTGCTGGGGTTAACTGCTCACAGGAATTGCTACACTCTTTGGTACATGGCAAAAGCCATAAAACGAAAATAGGAGAAAAGAGGAGTGAAAATGAGTAATTATTAAGGTACTGCTATGTCCTACTTGGCTTATTGTTTTGAGCTTGACTAACCCTAAAATCAAATCTTTAAATAGATTTTATTATTCACATTAGATAAGTGGGAAAGAAAAAACAATGACACAAGATGATGTAACTTGTGCAGGATCAAAAAACTATTAAGCAGCAAAGTGTGATTAACACCCTAGTCTTTCTGGATCTAACTCCAAGCCCCAAATTTCCTCCTGTCCTCCATGCCCAGTGTTTCAGGCACTCTATATTGATGGCAGCTGACCAAGCCACATGACCCTTGCCTTGGACTTCATTTTCTTTTACCTCCCTACTAAGGGATAGACTCAAAATCGTGCTAAAATCTATAAACTCTTAGTCTTACACTCTGGAAATGTCATTTCTTATGTGACAATTCTCAGTGACATTTTTGAAGTGCACTCTCCCTGGGGCATATACATTACACATAATACAAAAACAGATGAACACTGAAATAAAGTTAAAATAAAAATGACTTATTAGGTAAAATAAATACACTTACTGTTATCCATCTTAAATCTGGTGCTGAGTTCATGGCCAAACCATCCCACTAATCTAAAATATAAATAAAAACATTAGGTTTTTTGGGGTTTTTTTGGATGCAGTCTTGCTCTGTTGCCTAGGCTGGAGTGCAGTGGCATGATCTCAGCTCACTGCAACCTCTGCCTCTTGGGTTCAAGCGATTCTTGTGCCTTAGCCTCTCAAGTAGCTGAGACTACAGGCATGCACCACCATGCCTGGCTAGTTTTTGTCTTTTTAGTAGAGATAGGGTTTCATCATGTTGGCCAGGCTGGTCTTGAATTCCTGAGCTCAAGCGATTCATCAGCCTTGGCTTCCCAAAGTGCTGGGATTACAGGTATGAGCCACTGTGACTGGGATATTTTGATCTATAAAAATAAACACTACTAATTTAGAAATCTGGGGACTGCATTATAAAGCCATTTGTAATATGTCATCAAATACTTCAGCAGATAAAATACTATATGGTATCATATGGTAATTAATATTTATAATTTAAAGAATGAGGATAAAAATCTATCCATCTCTATTATTATTTTATTTTTGTGTGAAATATCAACTTAAGAGTTATAGTTAATGACTGTTTTTTATTTAAAATAAAATGAACAAAAATATTAAGCAGTTTTTATTTTAAAATTAAGCTAAAAGCTCAAAAAGGTCAAACAATTAATACAATACTTTCACAATAGAATCTCTAAAGAGAAAAGTACCCAAAAAACCCATATAATTGTTGAAAGTTTTAAAAATACTTTTAAAAGAAATTGGTTGCTTTCATATTGTTTTTGTTTTGTTTTGTTTTGTTTTGTTTGAGACAGAGTCTTGCTTTTGTTGCCCAGGCTGGAGTGCAATGGAGGGATCTTGGCTCACCACAACCTCTGCCTTCCGGGTTCAAGTAATTCTCCTGCTTCAGCCTCTCAAGTAGCTGTGGTTGCAAGCATATGCCACCACGCCCGGCTAACTTTTTTGTATTTTTAGTAGAGACAGGGTTTCACCATGTTGGTCAGGCTGGTCTTGAACTCCTGACTTCAGGTGATCGGCCTGCCTCAGCCTCCCAAAGTGCTGGGATTACAGGCCTGAGCCACCACGCCCGGCCTCATATTGTTAATAAGAATGTGGGCCGGGCGCTGTGGCTCACACCTGTAATCCCAGCACTTTGGGAGGCCAAGGCAGGTGGATCATGAGGTCAGGAGTTCGAGACCAGCCTGACCAACATGGTGAAACACCATCTCTACTAAAAATACAAAAATTAGACGGGTGTGGTGGCACACACCTGTAGTCCCAGCTACCAGGAGGCTGAGGCAGGAGAATCACTTGAACCCAGAGGGGGAGGTTGCAGTGAGCCGAGATGGAGCCACTGCACTCCAACCTGGGTGACAGAGTGAGACTCTGTCTCAAAAAAAAAAAAAAAAGAATGTAAAATAAGCCAGACATGAAATACAAAATATACAGGGAAAATCATATACGTGTGTGTATATATTAGATGAAAAAGACTACAAAACAATTTAGAGAAAAATATAAAAAATTTAGAAAGAGAAATATCATGCTGCTTCTAATCAATTATCCCTAAATATTTTAGTTTTAGTGATGTCAAAATAAAAATTCCAAGGCACTATTTTTTGGGACATGACAAAATGTTTTAAAATTTATATAGAATAGAAAAGTATAGCAAGGAATATGCTATATTGTCTTGTAATAGTATCTTATATGCTTTATATGATAATATAGCATATTATAAAGTACAGTACATAAATGAGACTAATTCTAGTAAAGAAACATCAGTGAGACAAATGAGATATGACGGTAAATACAGAAACAGTCCTCAGATCATGTCACAATTATCACCTCTTAATTATGACATTTCCAAAATGCAAAAATGAAAAAATTATATTTACATACTCATGATTTTCAAAACAGAAATTTCTAAGTATAAAACAGAAGAAAATTCAAAGGAACATACTAACAGATTTATAAACATTTAAAATTCTGTATTAAAAAGACAGACAAAATTGCAAGGCAAACCAGAGATGGGGAAGAGAAGTGATATTTGTCCCATACGAAAGAGTTTTCAGTAAGAGTTTTTACATAGAAAAAGGACAATGTACCAAGAGCAACCCAGCTACAGAGCAGGGACAGGCAGTTTATAAAGGAGAAATGTCTGTGCCCCATGAATTCAGGAGAAGCAAACAAAACAAACAAAAACACCTCAATGTCACTAATGTTTCACACTATAATGTAAAGATGAGACCATATTTTATATATCAAATATGCAAAATAATTTAAAATTATGCATATTTTCATTAAAGATTCAAAGAAAGGAAATCAGCCACTGTTGAATAATGATAATAAATAAGTAATAAAATCTTTCTAGAGGACAGTTTAAGAAGATATATGGGAAATATGCATTGTTTTCTGTCCCAGAAATTTTACTCCTTCCAATTTATCTAAATTGGATTACACTACTTGGATTAGACTATTTAAAGTACACCAAGATTTGTGTACTAGTCATAGGGAACAGCGGGCACAGAAAATCTAGGCAGAAAAGAGTGGGTCCCCAGGAATTCCCACCCTCAAGCTGAAAAGCCTGAAACCACAGCCCAAAGTGAGAACTTCTATCCCTGTTTTCCCACTCAAATATTGCCTTTTCCTAAACCACTCACGGCCCCACCCCGCCCCATGCTGTGTCTATATTAATCCCAGACTCAGCCAGTAGACAGGATACAGCTGGGCATCGGAGAGAAGTGGCTTGACTTCAGAGGGACAGCTTGGTGGCGTAACTTCGTAACTTCGAGAAGAATCTGGCTGTCACACTGGCTCTTTGCACTGGCTGGTGGAAGGCAGCAGCCTCATGTGAAAAGTCAGAGGCCCCACTGAGCTATTAACACTTATGCCGACTGCGGACAGCAGAGCTAAAAGAGCACTGTAACGTGTCCTCTGGGGCTCTGAGAGTCGCAGGCACCCCCGGTTGGACTCTGCTGTGGGGCCTGCATGGAGTTCACTCCCGCCGGTTCTAAAGCCTGGGGCCAGTTCCTACACCTGCTCACCTGTGCGCTCCCTCCCACGAGGGGTGGAACGCTGCAGGTCCGAGTGAGTGGAGTTGGGTCCTACTAGCGCCAAGTGGCCAGCTGATTCCAGCACTCATTCATTCCAGCTCCCGTACTCGTTCGCTCGTGCACTCCCTCCCGCGAGGAGTTGAGAGCAGCGAGCGGGGCTGAGTAAACGAGGCACCCCTGTCAGGAATTCCGCGAAGGGGTCAGGGAAATATCCTGCTTCATTAGAACAATTAAGACAATACAATTTTCAGTGTCGAAACCACCTGAATATCTTGTAATGGAGAACTGATAAAAACAAATTACACCATTGCATGTGAAGGGATACTCTGCAGCCATTATAAAAATCCTATTTAAAAGAATATATATACAAAAAGATTAAAATGGAGATCACAATATTTTGAGTGTGATTCTAGTTTTAAAACAATAACATGTATGCATTTATATTTAACTATGGCCAAAATGTTAAATATTTTAATTTATGCTTTATTCCTATCTATGTTTTCCAGATTTTTCTTAAAGAGCACATATTGTTGTTGCATCATAGAAGGTTCTAATTATCATTTTAACTCCTCTTTATTAGTCCAAATTTTAATTTCAAAAATATTTTATGCATTTTGCCTATAGTTTTATAGAATTAATTAGCAGAGTCTGATTAGTTATGCAAAATGATTAATTTTTAAAAATCCATCACTTAAAAATATCATACAGTTCTCACTAACTTATTAAAATTCATAGTGTACCAGCCCAGGCATACCTTTGAAACCTTATTTCTAATATTTATTCTCTCATTTCAAGTAATTCATTATGAGAAACTTAATGATCCTCTCTTTTTTGTCCCCAATGGTTCTTCTGCCTATAATGATGATACTGGGTGGAATCTGCATAGGAGGAACTGAAAAAAATCAGAACAGAGTGGTAAAAGCTCAAGTGATGGAATATCTACTGAAGTTCCAGTTTTTTAAAAAAAAAATTATCTAAAGTAAAGACAAGGTGCCCAATTTGAATTTCAAAAGCTACACCCTTGATACAATTAAGGGTGTAGAATACAAGAGAGCAGTGCCATTTTTAGAGCAGTGGTTACATTATGTAACCTGCAGAAAAAGGAGGCACATCCATAAAAAGAATCAACAGGACCCCTAAGGGATGGAAGTAGTGAGCAAATGAAAAATCTGAAAGGCTACTGTACCTTTCTCCCCTAGCTTCCTGCTTAGGTACCTCCCCCAAATTGCTACTCCAGGAAAATTCAACACATTCAGTGATGAACAATGAAAAAAGAACTGCGTATAGCACTAACACAAAGATTTTTCATGAAAAATGGGAGAAATCTACAAGCAGATGAAAAATATGCACGAGGAAAAGATTGCCTGAAAGTGGATGAGAAATGTAATGAAAATGAATACATAAAGAAAACAACAGAAGCTTAATGAAATAATATTCCATGCGTTTGGAAAAAGCCAAGTAAAAATGTAGGAATAGGATTAACATATCTTAACAATAGGAGGGATGAAAATGAGCATGCAGAAATCAGGAAAGAACTAGAAAAGAAAAATAAAACACATAAAAGAAAGGAAAAAAGATTTGAAAAACCTCAAGAAAGTAAGGATACTATGGAAAAACTAGCAAGGGACAAAAGATAGTTGTGAGAAAAAATACAAAGATATATTTAAAATAGTTTAGAGAGAAAATGACAAATTTAGTAAACAGATAAATAAGTTCCATCATAATCAAAATGAGTTTCCAAAGAAGAAAAGCCTGAGAAGAATTTTTTTAAAATTATAATTCAAGTCAACTTTGAGGAAATAAAAATGATTTGAATCTACATTGAAAAAATGCAACATCCTCTGAGTTAGTTGGGAGGAATTAACTCAGAATGGTTAATTTTGGTTACTGCCTATTAAAATTATTGGATTTTAAGGATAGAGAAAAAATTGAAGTTCCACTCAAAAAGGTTAAGTCAGAATAAAGAAAGAAATGTCAGATTGGCTTCAAATGTATCAAATGCAACCATTCAATGACAGAGACTAATATAGAAATACCTGTATAATACTCGGAGAAAAAAAAACATGATACATGAATGCTATGTTTGACTAAGTCAAATTGTATAAGTTTTGCTGGTATTGATCAAGCAAGTGTTCAGCTAATATTTTTCCCATGAATTCTTCATTACTAGAAAAAGAACTTGAGTCAGCCAAGAGATGACTGGTGAAACTATAATAAAATGACATATTGTGACTATCGAATGTATTTAATTATAAGACTGAGACTAAACAAATGTGGAGATTAAGGTAAGAGTAAATAGGAAATGATATGTGAAAGTGTAAAAATAAACAACTAAACATATAGGGGAGTTAACATAGTTTTACTCACTATCCATAATTTAAATATGATAGATCAGGTAAAACAAGTATAATCAAATCTAAGAATACAAAGTGAATATCAAGAAAGTTAAAATTACTGACAAAAGTATCCCTCTTATCATTTTTTTTGTCTGAATTCCGTTTTGTCATATATGAAGATTGCATCTTGCTTTATTTTCCATTTTCTATTTATACTTTTGCTCATCCTTTTATTCTATTTTTTTCTGAGTTATTTATTTTAATTGCGTCTCTTTGCTTTGTAGTACAATCTGATGACTTTCTTTCAATATGTGAATTAAACCTATTGATATTTATTACTTTAACAAATATGTCTGGTCTTAATTCAATGTCATTTAATGTCATATTTTCTATTTCTAAAGCTTTTTAAAAAAGTCTTTCAACATGAGATGATTTGCTTATTTTTTTGAGTAATTTACTCATTTTTTATTTTGTACTTATTTTGATCTTTAAGGTTTTAATTTAAATTTTTCTTTTCCTTTATTCTATTAGTTCTCTTCCTTGAACAATTATAGATTTAGCAGCTTTCCTCTTCCTTCTACCTAATCTGTTATCACTTGATAGTCATCAATAATTTAAAAAATTCACAGTAAAGATAAAACAGTTATGAATTGCTGTTCATAACACAATACCACACCAACACTCAGAAAACAAACATTACAGAGAGTATAAGGAGAGAGAAATATCCTGTGGCAGAAGTTTTATTAACCTAAGTCCATGACAGATCAAGTGGACAAATATATCAATTAAGATGGTAAATCTAACATAAATGTTTAATGCTGTGACTTGAAATAAAGATTATAGCTTTCAAAAGAAATGCTCATAAAATGTTGACTATAGCTATACAAAATCTTTAATATCTCCAAAAAGTATATATTGCTGACCATAGTATCTGAGTATAATCCAATAAGACTAACAATCAATAAAAAACTCAGAAAATGAGAAGACTCAATTACCTGGCAAGTATAAAGTAAATTTATCTGAAATTACTTTTAGGATAAAGAGAAATACGTACTGAATTGGTAAAATTTCCTTTAAAAGAATGATTTTTAAAAGCTCCAGATCAAGACTTTTGGGAAATTGCCAAAACAGTGCAGAGAGAACAATTCATTGCTTTAAATTGTAGATCAATTTTAAAATTAGAAAGAAAACAAATAAATCAATAATAAGACTAAAAAGTGTTATAAAAGTACATGAAATGAATGTAAAATAAAGCAGCGGTATGCAATTAACAAAGAAAAAAGCTGAAATTAATACTTAGAAAACATAAAATGACAGTTACATTGATACATAAGTCAAGTTTGCTGTGGTGAGGGAGAGGAATACCAATTAATCAAGAAAACACAAGAAGGTATAGCTATGAAAAGAAAAACATATGCAGAAGGATATTCACAAAATAGGGAAAAATAAGCACATCATAAAAGAGACACTGCTTAAATTGACAAATCTAGATTAAATGAATAATTTGCTGGGAGAATATTACTTATTCATCCTAATCCCAGAAAGGAACAAAAAATGGAAACTAATAGATTTTAATAGGAGAAACAGAGAAAAAGCTTAAACATCTAAAACTCACAAAAGAAGGTAATCTCATGGGGAAATTCTATCAATACCTTTTAGTAGATAATTCCAATGCTATTTAAACTAGCTCAGTGCATAGAAAACAAAAACCAAATCAAAAAAGAGGTATGGGAGATATTATCATTTTTTGTTATGGTATTATAATGTTAATATTAAACTAGGTTAGGATTGCATACATAAAATATTCAGCCTTAAAAATATTAATACAAAAATCATAAAATACTGCAAACAGATTCTAACAGCATATTAAATAATAACACATTATGAACAGTAGGGTTCACATAGAGCAAAAATGGGTCTATACTAGCAAATTTATTAATATACAATTCATTTTATTAATAAAGCCAAAGGAAAAAATAAGATTATCTCCTTAAACCGTGTAAAGACATTTACAACATTCTTATTCTTAAGTTTTAAAAAATCTAAAGAAAACAATAGTAGAAAGATACTTAATGTAATGAAATATAGCAACCTCAGCCTGAAAGTCAAACTGAGATTTAGCAACACTGAAGTAACTTTCGTTAATACCAAGATTTCGCAGATATAAAAATAGGAAAGAAGATGTAAATTATTACTACTGTACTTTCAAGTTACACAATTTTTTACTTGATATGAATATTCAGATACTTTAGTATGGTAGTCTGGTGGAAAATCAATGTAAGAAATAAATTTCTGAAATCTAAAATTGCAACAAACAGATATATTACCAAAAAATGTTCAAGACCTACATTCCTGAACAACAAAAATATTCGAACAATATTCAATATCAAGAAAGTGTCAATTATCCTTAAATTGATGCACAAATTTAATATGATCTCAGTTGATATAATGTGGATTGTGTCCCTACCCAAATCTCATATTGAAACGTAATTCCCAATGTTGAAGGTGGGGCCTGGTGGAAGTTGATTGGATCATGGGGATAGATTTCTCATGAATGGTTTAGCACCATCCCTCTTGGTACTGTCCTTGCAATAGTGTGTGAGTTCCTGTGATTTCTGGTCGTTTAAAAGTGTGTAGCATCTCATTCCTTGCTCTCTCTTGCTCCTGCCATGTGAGGTGCCTGCCCCCCATTTGCCTCCCGCCATGATTGTAAGTTTCCCGAGACCTCTACAAAAGACAAGCAGATTCCAGCACCATGCTTCCTGTACAACCTGCAGAACCACGAGCCAATTAAACCTCTTTTCTTTGTAAATTACCCAATATCAGGTATTTCTTTATAGCAATGTGAGAAAGGCCTAATACACCAGTAAAAATAGATTTTTATTTGGGAAGCAGAAAAGCTGATTCTAATGTCATTTGAGAAAACAAATAATATTAAGAAATCTCTAAAAACCAATATATAACTCATTATATTAATAAAGCTAGAGAAACTCAGGATCAATTCTATAGACCAATGAATCAGAAGAGAAAGTCCTATCAAGCAACAATATATTTTTAAAAAATCCTCTGCAGCTCATATAACAAAGGGTTAATCTTTCTAGTACAAGAGTGTATATAGATCAATAAGGCAAAAATAAAAATCTAAGAAAAATGGCCAAAGGATATAAATAGACCATTTACAGAAAAGAAAAACAAATAGTTCTTAAAAGTTAAAAAGAAAATCTCTCCAATTACTAATAATATAAATACAAATTAAAACTACATTGCGATACCATTGTTCACCTCTCAGATTGGCAAAAATACAAAAGTCTGATTATGTACTCTATTGGTGTGACTGTGGGTAAAGGCTAACTCCCATGTACTACTTTGAGAGTATAATGTGATGCACCTCTGTGAAAATAAATGAGCAATAGCTACCAAAGTTATAAAGACAAACACCATTGACCTATGAAATTCACTTCTGGAAATTTAATCTCCAGAAGTATTTAAATAGCTATGAAGTAAATTATGTATAATTATACTCAGTGCATCTTTTTAGTAATAGTCCAAGATCGAAAGGAACCTACAAATTGTCTACACAGAAAATCAACAAAGAAATATCAAAGTTAAACTATAGTCTACCAAATGGACCTAACAGACACTTACAGAATATTTCATTCAACTACTTTAGCATACACATTTTTCTCATCAGCACTTAGAACATTCTCCAGGATAGACCATATGTTAGGCCACAAACAATTCTCAACAACTTTTAAAATGTTGCAATCATATCAAGTATCATTTCTGATCATAAGGGAATAAAACTAGAAATGAGTTACAGAAGGAACTTTGGAAACTGTACAAATATATGGAAATTAAGCAACATGCTCCTGAACAACCAGTGAGTCAATGAAGAATGTAAGAAGGAAATTTAAAAATTTCTTGAAACAAATGAAAATTGAAACATAACACACCAGAACCTATAGGATACAGCAAAATCAGTACAAGAGGAAAGTTTATGGCAATAAATGCCTACATCAAAAAAGTAGAAAGTAGAAAGATTTCAAATAAAAAACCTAATGATGTACCTCAAGGAACTAGAAAAGCAAGAACAAACCAAACTCAAAATTAGTAGAAGGAAGGACAGAATAAAGATCAGAATAGAAATAAATAAAATTGAGAATAAAACAAATATAAAAGATCAACAAAACTAAATGCTGTGGTTTTTTTTTTTAAGGATAAACAAAATTGGCAAACCTTTAGCCAGACTAAGAAAAAAGAAGACCCAAATAAATAAAAATGCAAACTGAAAAGGGAACATTACAACTGATACCACAGAAATACAAAGGATAATTACAGATTACTATGAACAGCTACATGCAACAAATTGAAAAACCTAGAAGAAATTAATAAATTCCTGGACACACACGATCTACCAGGGTTGAACTATGAAGAAACAGTAAGAAGATTGAAGCAATAATGAAAAGTCTCCCATTAAAGAAAATCCAAAGACATGATGGATTCACTAATAAGTTCTACCAAACACTTAAAGAAGAACTAATACCAATTCTACTCAAACTATTTCAAATATTTAAGAGGAGGGAATACTTTCAAACTCATTCCATGAGGCCAGCATTACCCTGATACCAATAGCAGAGAAGGACATAGCAACAGAAAAAGAAAACTACTGGGCAATATCCCTGATGAACACAGTTGCTAAAATCCTTAGCAAAATACTAGAAACTCAATTCAAACAACACATTAAAAAGATTATTCACCATGATCAATTGTCATTCATCCCAGGGACGGGACGCAAGGATGTTGCATCCAACATCTTGAGCCATCAACATACACAAATCAGTAAATGTCATAATCACATGAACACAATCTAAGACAAAAACCCTATGATCATTTCAATACATGCTGAAAAGGCACTTAATAAAATTCAACATACCTTCATAATAAATATTCTCAACAAATTGGTTACAGAAGCAATACACCCCAATAACATAAAGGCCATAGATGACAAACTCACAGCTTACATCAAATTGAACAGGGAAAAATTGAAAGCCTTTTTTCTAAGATAGGAACAAGATAAGGATGCCCACTTTAACCACTGCTGTTGAACATATTACTGAAAGTCCTAGACAGAGCAATCAGGCAAGAGAAATAAATAAAAATCATTCAGACAGGAAAAGAAGAAGTTAAATTATCTCTCTTAATTGATGATATGCTTCTATATCTAGAACACCCTAAATAATCTGCCAAGAGGGCCCTGAAACTGATAACTTCAATAAAGTTTCAGGCCACAAAATCAATGTAAAAAAATCAGTAGCACTTCTATACATCAATAACAATCAAGCTGAGAACAAAATCAATAATACAATCCCATTTACAGTAGCTGAAAATAAATAAATAAATAAAATACCTAGGAATACATCTAACCAAGAAGTGAATGATCTTTACAAGGAGAACTACAAAACTCTGCCAAAAGAAATCAGAGATGACACAAATGGAAAAACATTCCTTGCTCATGGAATCAATATTGCTAAAATGGCTATACTGTTCAAAGCAATCTACAGATTCAGCACCATTCCCTGTATCAAGCTACCAACATTATTTTTTCACAGAACTAGAAAAAACTATTCTAAAATATAGAAAGAACAAAAAAAGAGCCCGAATAGACAAAGCAATCATAAGCAGAAATAACAAAGCTGGTGGCATCACATGACTTGACTTCAAACTGTACTATAAGGCTACAGTAATCAAAATGGCATGATACTGGTACAAAAACAGACACATAGACCAATGGGACAGGATAGAGAATCCAGAAATAAAGCTGCATAACAGCCATCTGATCTTTGACAAAGTAGACACAACAAGCAATCGGAAAAGGACCCCTTCTCAATAAATGGTGTTGGGATAACTGGCTGTCAATATGCAGAAGAATAAAACTGGACCCCTACCTTTTACCATATAGAAAAATTAACTTGAGATGGATTAAAAGCTGAAATGTAATACCTAAAACTATAAAAGTCTTAGAAGAAAACCTAGGAAATACCATTCTGGATATCAGCTTTGGCAAAGAATTTATGACTGAGTCCTCAAAAGCAATTGTGAGAAAAACAAAAATAGACAAGTGAGACCTAATTAAACTAAAGAGCTTCTTTACTGCAAAAGAAACTATCAACAAAGTAAACATACAACATATAGAATGGGAGGAAATATTTACAAACTATGCATCTGACAAAGTTCTAATATCCAGAATCTATAGGGAACTTAAGCAATTGAACAAGCAAAAAACAACCCCGCTAAAATATGGGCAAAATACATGAACAGATGCTTCTCAAAAGAAGACATACAATTGGTCAACAAACATATGAGAAATGCTCAACATTACTCAGAAAGATGCAAATCAAACCCACAATGATATACCGTCTCACACCAGTCAGGGTGGTTACCATGAAAAGGTTAAAAAAATGGCCGGGCATGGTGGCTCACACCTGTAATCCCAGCACTTTGGGAGGCCAAGGCAGGTGGATCACCTGAGGTCAGGAGTTCGAAACCAGCCTGGCCAACGTGGTGAAACCATGTCTTTACTAAAAATACAAAATTAGCTAGGCGTGATGGTGCATGACTGTAATCCCAGCTACTAAGGAGGCTGAGGCAGGAGAATCACTTGAACCCAGGAGGCGGAAATTGCAGTGAGCTGAGATTGTATCATTGCACTCCACCCTGGGCAACAAGAGTGAAACTCCATCTCAAAAAAAAGAAAAAAGAAAAAAGAGAGAAAAGGTCAAAAAACAACCAATGTTGGTGAGCCTGTGGAGAAAAGAGAACAGTTATACGCTGTTGGTCGGAATGTAATTTTTTTCAGCTACGTGGAAAGCAGTTTGGATATTTCTCAAAGAATTTACAAATACCATTCAGCCCAGCAATCTCATTACTGGGTACATATCTAAAATAAAATAAATTATTTTACCAAAAAGACACACGCACTTGTATGTTCATTGCAGCTACTCAGAATAGCACAGACATGGAATCAACTGAGGTGCCCATTAATGGTGGGTTGGATAAAACAAATATGGTACATATACACAATGGAATACTATACAGTCATAATAAGGAATGAAAGCGTGTCCTTTGCAGCAACATGGATGCAACTAGAAGCCATTATCCTAAGCAAATTAATGTAGCAACAGAAAACCAAATATCACATGTTCTTACTGATAACTAGGAACTAAACATGGACATAAATATGGGAACATGGACATAAGGATGGTAACAACAGACACTGCGGACTACTAAAGCAAGGAGAGAGGGAGGGGATTGAGAATTGAAAAACTACTGGTACTGTGCTCAGTACCTAGGTGATGGGATCAGCAGGACCCCAAACCTCAGCATCACACAATATACCCAGGTAATAAGCCTGCATAGGTACCCTCTGAATCTAAAATAAAAGGTGAAGTTATAAAAATAAAAAATAAGAAATAAACAAACTGGAACTAAACCATAAAGTCATAATTATAAAAAGTTCTAATTTTCTTTTTGGTATGGTTAGAGCAAAAGTTAGAACCTTTCTCAAATCTAATATAAACAGTAGTTCATATAACTGAACTACATCAGTGGGGGTAAACTGGGAGAAAAAAATTTTGACGCAATTGTTTGTATGAGATGTCAAGCTAATCATAATGGATTTTTACTTGGAAAATTATTAAGAATTGATTTAGAAGACAGGCATAAAGTACTTGAGACTTTTCTAGTAATGATTTAAAAAATCCACGTCCACTCAGAAAATTCTCAACCTGCATTGTGTACATGAAAGAGAGAATTTTATAATCCTATTAGAGATAACCAAATTGTTTCCTAAATTACATATTAACATATTGAAATGTGCATCTATGTGAAAAACAGAATTTGAAATACAGCTGAATATGAGGTCTTGCCTCAGAGGTGAAGTACATAAATCTTATTCCAAAGGAAATAATCACTGACTGTAAAATTTTACATGATAGTAATAAACTTGATACTTTATCTGTACAGACGTCCACGTTCATTTTTCAAAGCCTCAGAGCAAGCTTTATTTTAAGTGTTAACTCGCTAAAATATTTCAACAGAATGAACGTTTAGAGAAAACTATATTCTAGAATTGGTTGTTGTTTAGACTTGTAGCTGAAGGACAGATTTTGAACAGTCTGAAGAAAAAAAGGAAAGGAGATAAGAATATGTTTCAGGTGTGAGGAATTAGACTATTCTTAGGGCAAAGACATGCCTCTGGCATTACTCCAAACTGAACTCAAGCTACTGAGTTAAATTCAAAGAACTTATCAATGAATTTCACTGTTGAAATTGACATTCTGTCTAAGACACACTATTCGTTGCTAGGAAAATCTGAGCTTCCAAACTGACATCACTGATTCCAGTGTGTCTCAAAATATAAAGTCTTAATTTCAGGGGAAATGTTTTGGGTAGTCTCATTTACACACTCGCAAATCTATGTTTGTATTTCACTGATCCTACCTAATGCAGAACTTTATCTCCATAAACAAAACAAAATAAAAGAGGGACAAAAACCCAGGAAGAAAGAAGGAATGTCATTCACATAAACATAAACAAATATCCAAGCTTACATCTAGCATTTAAGGACATTTAAGGACATACAGATGGTCTTTATCAGGTCATGAGTCATGACCTGCTAATATATTATATCCAGCATTTAAGTACTGATCACATTTTCAGTTGTATGCATTGACACTGTGAATAATTACCACATACTTATTCACCCTACTTGGCGCCTGAGAATTTTGCATGATGCCCCTGGTCTGTCCATTCCACTTCCAATATGCATATAGGATAGGTAATTTGATTTCCCCACACCTTCTTTTTCCATTCAAATTTTTACTTTTAGTATTGAACTGTTTGATCTTAAAAGAGTTCTGAGGACCTTTTCCATTAAGTTTGCTAAATTTTTAGGCACACACTTAATATTTAGCTTCAGAATTGTTGTCTAATGATTTTTCCAGAAAAGCACTAAATCTGATTAGAAAACTTATCATCCATTGAGAGACCAAGACAGGAGGATTGCTTGAAGCCAGGAGTTTGAGACTGGCCTCCACAACATAGGAAGATCTGTCTCTTAAAAAACAAAAAAATAGCCAGGCATGGTGGCACACACCTACTTGGGAGACTAGGGTGGAAGAATCACTTGAGTTCAGGAACTCAAGATTACAGTGATCTATGATCACGCCACTGCACTCCAGCCTGGGTGACAGAGCCACACCATCTCTAAACAAACCCAAAAAACAAATAAACAAACACCTGATGAGTTTTAAATCTGTCCCTGTTTTTCTATTTTATATTAAATCTCATGTTGTCATTTTCTCTGATTTGAAAACTGTATGGATTCAGAGACAACCACTCATATCCTATTGTTTGGAAAATGTTTGAGGTGATAAAACTTTAAATATATTAAGAATTTTGCTCATCATTTACAAATGGTCTCCCATAACTTTCTTCTTCTCCACCGTGAATCAATACATTTTATTGCTTCAGGATCATTTGTTAAGTGGAGAACACCAAACGGTGCATATAGAACCAAAATTCGAATTTTTAGCTTTGAGTTCCAAAACAAACTTCTGAAACTTATAGCAGAGACAATTCTCTTTAAAGGCCAAGACTTTTGATTTGCAATAGACACGTTTGATCTCAAATCATGCGTTACATATAGCCCAGCATAAAATTTACGCCAGAAACAGCACATATAAAAGAAAACTGAAGAAACAATGTATCTAACCCATTAATTAAACCAAATTTCCTCCTGCTGGGGAAGGAGAAGCCTCAGAAAAGGATGAGATTCATACCTGATTCAGGCTCCTAATACTTAGCCAGGTTGTACTCCATACCACTAGATAAATTCCAAGGGATGAGGCTGGGAGGGTTGAGAGGTCAGTGGGAACTCCACATATGTTTGAGAAGATCTGATGATGGAAATGGCCTCAGCCATGTTTCCTCAGCCCTAAGGGGCAGTCCAAATGTTTGTAAAGAATTTCTTCATGCTCCAAATTGGTGCCATAGCCTTGGTGTAGGAATTTTAGGAGAATGGACCTGTGTGTGATAGCACCTCCATTTAAAACCCAGGTTCACACTATATCCTCTAAAGACGCAAGAGACTATTTTGAAATTCCTGCTCCCCGAGGGATAGGTATAGAAGTGACTGACAGACCCCAAGTCTCCAATGGAGCTTTGGGATGGTTGGGATAAAAGGCATGAGGCCATTTCAGTTTCATACATATCTTGGAGGATGTAATGGTAATGAGAGCAGTTGACCCAAAGGGTACAGGCACATCTCAATGTACTCCAGGAGATGGCTGTGGGTCCGAAGCCTCTCCCTTACCTATGCCTGAGTGTTCTGTATATCATCTACCTTTGCAATGTCATTCTGTGGAGGAAAGGAAAAGAACGCTGAACCAAAAGAACTTAAACTCCAAATTTACTGAGAAAAACAACAAAAGTCACTAAACTTACCCAGAAGTTACAAGACCAAATTTCCTTCAAGAAACAGATGTGGGTTCATGATAGAATTAAATTCAGATAGACAAAAACAAAGAAAATAAAATTATTTGCTCATTTAAATTCAAGACCTGATAACATTCATACATGCAACTTTTCTTTAAAACTATCAAATTTCTAGAAATTAAAAATAGAGCTACCATAAGACCTAGCAATTCCTCCTCTGGACATATACCCAAAGGAAATGAAATCAGCACCTTGTAAAGATATCTGCACTCCCTTGTTCACTGCAGCATATTCAAAATTGTGAAGATTTGGAATCAACCTAAGTGTCCATCAACAGATGAGTGGAAAAGAAAATATGATGGACACAGACACACACACACACACACACACACACACACAGAGAAAGAGACAGAGAAACAGAGAGAGACAGAGAGAGAGAGAAAAAAATATTATTTAGCCCTAAAAAAAGAATAAGGTCTTGCCATTTACCACAACATGGATGAGCCTGGAGTACCTTATGCTAAGTAAAATAAGCCAGAGCCAGGTGTGGTAGTACACACTTGTAGTCCCAGCTACGTGGGAGGCTGAGGTGGGAGGATCACTTGTGCCTGGGAGTTTAAGGCTGCAGTGTGCTGTGATAGCATCTATGAATAGCCATCACACTCCAGCCTGGACAACATGGTAAGACTTTGTCTCTAAAAAATTAATAAGAAAAAAGAAAGAAAAAAGCCAGACATGGAAAAATTGCATGATCTCACTTATGTATGAAATCTAAAAAAATTCAAATATACAGAGATAGAGAACAAAAGAGTGGTTACCAAAGACAGGTGTGAGGGAAGAAAATGTGGACAGGTAGGTCAGAGGACACAAAGTAGCAGATATGCAGGATGAACAAGTCTAGAACTCCAGTGTACAGCATGAGGACTATAGGTAGTACAATTGTATTATATTTGGGATTCATGCTAAATGAGTAGATTTTCCCTGTTCTTGCTAGAAAAAAATGGGTAACTGTATGAAGGTGGATATCCTAATCTGCTTCACTATAGCGACCTTTTACTGCTTCTGTGTATCCCATACATCATGTTATAGACCTTAAATATGCACAGTAAAAAATAAAACAAAAATATGAAAAATATTATGGGAAATGACACATGGGCCTTTGTACTCCATAGTCCCTTTTTCTTTCTTTTTTTTTTTTTTTTTGGAGATGGAGTCATGCTCTGTCACCCAGGCTGGAGTGCAGTGGCATGATCTTGGCTCACTGCAACCTCCACTTCCTGGGTTCAAGCCATTCTCCTGCCTCAGCCTCCCGAGTAGCTGGGATTACAGGCATGCACCACTAGTCCCGGCGAATTTTTTGTATTTTTAGTAGAGATGGAGCTATGCCATATTAGCCAGGCTGCTCTCGAACTCCTGACCTCAGGTGATCCACCCGCCTCGGCCTCCCAAAGTGCCGGGATTACAGGCATGAGTCATCGTGCCCGGTCCAGAGCCCCTTCTGAGATAGAGCTGCTTTCTTCTGTTCTCCTTTGTTGCAGGAAACATTTTATATTTTGGAGAACCTCCAACTTGGGGAGACCCTCCAATATGGGGACAACCAGTGTATTTTCTCTAGCTGAATCAGCAGTGACTTTGGATATTTCCTCCCAGAGCCATTAGTATTCTAGACTCTACTTACAGCTTCAGTGATTTGGGTTCTGAAGACTTCCATGGATTGTCAGAACACAGCATGAACTGAAGCAATGTATGCTTGTCGCTTCAGACTGCAGCAAACTTTACCTTGCTTTCCATCCTTTTCTATTCAGACTGGTCTTCGTAAACCAATAATCTGTCATTCTCTACCCAGAAATACTACATGTTGGTGCAAAAGTCATTGCGGTTTTTGTCATTACTTTCCATGGCAAAAACCACAATTACTTTTGTACCAACCTAAATAGTTCCAGGTTTTTTCTCTTTGGTAATCATAACAAAAATACTTGGGAAATAATGTACTATTCAAATATACAAGGTTTGTATATTTATACTATTTTATGCTATATATATTTATACTATTGCAAACGTACAACTTTGTATACTTCTGCTTTCCCGGGAACTTTATTGACATATGACTGAGCCTTTCTTCTTATTTTTTCATCAAGTTCTCACTCCTATTATAGATGCACACGTGACTTGTTGACAAAGAGGGCCAGACTATTTTCTTTCCGGTTTCTCTAGGTCACTGGAAACTCTTATGAGCAGGGCCTTGTTCTGTTTCTCTTTGCATGCCTAGGTCCTAACATGGAACCTGGTATATGAGAGCTCTACAGGTACTTCTTAAAGTGAAATGTGACTGCCCTAAGCAAACTTTAGACACAACCAGGTAGGCCATTTTCGCTTTCTACCCTTTAAAGCAGTGTTAGACAGTGCCTGGGGGAACGATTGATCTCTCCATCTGTGACTGCAGTCCCATCATAGTATTAATGAATTTGCTAGTATCAGACTTGAATGCTCTATCACACTTGTCAAATACCCCATATCTCCACTAGAGGGTAGATCTTTCAGTCCAACATGGGGAAAACATATCCCTAGAGTCTGGATGACCTACTTATCAGGAAGCCTCACTCTTAGCTTAAGCTAGGGCAAAATATTTTGTGTTGGTTTTTATTTAGAGAAAACACAATTTATGTTAGCCTTGAGGTGATTTGACTATGATGCATTGGATCAGATGGTGCCAGACCAGTGAAAATAATACTAGTGACCCCTTTAGTAGAGGGGGTTAGATACTGGTGATGGCAGATTAACTTCCCTCCAGGTGAAACCTAATGAGATATGATTTCATCACCCTAAGTGCTTAAGTTAGTAGTACCTAGTTTAACTAGAATTTAGGAAACATTGTTGATAGTAAAGATAGTATTGTATGCTCGGGAGGAAAAATGGATATTGCCTTTATTTTTATTTTTGAGACAGAGTCTTGCTCTGTCACTCATGCTGGAGTGCAGTGGTGCCATCTTGGCTCACTGCAACCTCTGCCTCCCAGGTTAAAGTGATTCTCCTGCCTCAGCCTCCCGAGTGGTGGTGCACACCACCACACCCAGCTAATTCTTGTATTTTTAGTAGAGACAGGTTTTCATTATGTTGGCCAGGCTGGTCTCAAACACCTGACCTCAAGTGATCCACTGACCTTGGCCTCCCAAAGGGCTGGGAATACAGGTGTGAGCCACCATTCCAGGCTGCCTTTATTTTTTATTTCCTCTAGCAGCTTCAACACATTTAGAACTATCCATGTTGACAGCTGACAAGGAAGATTTTACTGGACCTGAGACTTGAATCTCAATCCCACAACTTTCTACCAGTAGAGACCTGGGCACCAGTTTATTCATCTATAACTTCATAGGTCCATGGTTAAATAAAGTGTGAAGTTTCTAGCACAGTGCCTGTCAAGGTAAGCTTATTGTAAACATTAGTTAGATTCCCTCCCTACTTGAATATATCTGGTATTCATCTCAAACCTTACAGTTGAAAATTAATGCATGGGGAAGGAAATGTAGAAGCTTATCATCTAATGAATTTGTTAGATTTTCACGAATTAGTCAAAATGATAGGCATATTAAGTAATCTGTCTTCTGGAAGTTTAAAGTAAATGAAAGTGATTTTTGTTCATGGAAGATCTTAATCAAGTAATAGGAGAATGTCTTTGATTAGAAGTCAGAAGACCTATTCTCTAGTTCTGCCTCTGCCCAAAATGCAATACGTCAAACACAGCATTCATGTTTTTTTTTATATTTATTCATCAGCTCAACTCTTTCTGTTAGGTAGTTTTAGACACCTGAATTGGACACCATTAGGTTATTTCCCTCTTCTGAGTCTTATGAGTCAGTAATTTTGTTGTTTATTCTTCAAAATGGCCTTGCTATCTACTCCTTCCTTTACATTCCACAGTTAGACCCTAACCTAACCCATATCATCTGGTTTACAGAAAAAAAAATTATCAAATTTCTGTAGACAAGCAAAATTAATGACAAAATTTTGAAGTATGAATACCAAAGTCTTGTAAAGAAGTGTTTTTTGTTTGTTTGTTTGTTTGTTTTCAGACAGAGTCTCACTCTGTCACCCAGGCTGGAGTGCAGTGGCGTGATCTCAGCTCACTGAAATCTCTGCCTCCTGGGTTCAAGCAATTATCTGCCTCAGCCTCCTGAATAGCTGGGATTATAGGTGCCCGCCACCACACCTGGCTATTTTTTTTTCTTTTTTTTTTGTAAGTAGAGATGGGGTTTTACTGTCTTGGCCAGGCTGGCCTTAAACTCCTGACCTCAGGTGATTCCCCCGCCTTGGCCTCCCAAACTGCTGGGATTATAGGTGTGAGCCACCGCACCTGGTTGTAAAGAAGTGTTTTTGTATTAAATATCAGAATCAGGATTGGACAGCTATCTTAAGTTAATTTGAACAGATAACTGAGCTATATTAATGAGTTAAATTGTGTAGAAAAACAAAATCATCTTAGAAAGTAATTGCTTATTTAATGTACTAATGTTTATCATGATGTATATTCAAAACCCATTCTTTCCACAAGCATGAATGGCCCTGTGCTGAGTACTGAGGGGAACTTATTATGACTCCCCCATTAAGGCTGGTAAGATAATGTTTGCATAAAAAGGAGGAAATAAGGAAGGAGTCTAGCATAAATGAATCAGATCCATTCACCATAGTTTAGAACCATAGGGCCGTTGACTATTCTTTTATGTTTTATTTTTTGAAAAGAAGAAATGCTAAAATTTACCAAAGAAACTTATCTCTCCTATATTTACATATCAAAGATAATATATGAAATTTTATGCACATAATGCTTTCTGTGGAAACTGATTCAAAATGTACCGCTTGGCATTTTCTTTTTTAAAAATCTGATGCAAACAGTGGCTGTGAGACAGAGCAATGAAAAAAATAGCAACATGTATTTCCCATTTATTTTCAATGGGATCAAAACAAAAATCAGGAGCAATATTTCAGTATTTCAATCTTTTTTCTTATTTAGCAAACTTTTCTTTCATTTTTTGTGCATTCACTAAAGAACTGGGTACTTGACACTTCTGTTTGTGGAGTGATATTAAAAATTCAAGAGTATGAGTTATGATGATTGCTGGGTATATCTGACAGAAACATCAAAGACCTAGTGTTCAAACACAGTATCACAGGAGGAAATATTAACTTGTGCTTGAAAATAGTGATGACATTTTCATAACCCAAATATGAAAGAAACAAGGGACTACACGAAGAGTAAAATGTGTTCTTAGAAAAAAAGAACTCAGAACTGATTCCATAACCGTGGTCAATGCATCAGGGTTTTATTAATGTTTTATTTACTGAAGTTACAAAAGTGCTTTATATCTGAAAAAGTATAAGTACAATATGATTGTTTACAAAGAAAGAATTTCCAAGTTGCCTATCTCATTATTTCATGCTACTATCTCTCTTTGCATTTATTCACTTAGGAAATTATATATTTCCACCAGCTTTGTACAAAGGACACAAAGAGACCATCTAGACCTTGAACCAGCTCCACTGAAGATTCTAATTGTTTGCTATCCATTGTTTTTCCCCACCCCCATTACCTGTGGATCTATTACCCCTGTATGGAAGCTATAAAATCCCATAGAACATTTAAGAATGGCCTGGCGAATCAAATTATTGGCTCCGGTGCCAATAAGAAATCCTGTTCAAAAGGAATAGTTTAGCAAAGCTTCTGCACATCTAGCTACTAAGGAAAAACGGATGGAAACTAAGACATGTTTGCTGGGAAATGGGCATAGTCATTTCCTCTATTCGCACTTAATTTTTACAACACCACTTTGAGGTAGATATTCTTTCTACCATTTTAGATTTGAGAAAAGTAAGGCTTAAAGTGGTTGAGTGACTCATCCAAAGGAGCACAGCTAGTTAAGCCAATGTCCTGCTCAATAGTAATCAGGAACACTAACCACAAGCAAGAAGCTGTGATCAAGATAGCATAACCAGAACAAAGCTGAAGGAGGGAGTAAAACTGAGTATCTTAACAAGCCAGCAGGAAAGCAGAAACTGAGATGCTCGGTCCCTGGAAACTGAATGGAACAGCAGAGGTGAAAAGTAGGGCTGAGTAAAGTAAAATGGTTTAATAACTCTACAGTTGATACTTGTTACTAGGGGCTCTATATCTATTGTTTATGCTCCTGATTAAATTATCCTTCTTTTTGGAGGCTTATTAGAGTTTTCTTATGTTTCACTTATTAATAATCCAAAAATAGTTAATGAGACACTTTGCTAGAAGCCAGAGAGAGACAGCACAAGACAAAACAGGCATTGCATCTGCCCACCATCCCTACACAATAGTTTCAAGTATATTGGGTGTGAGGATGGCTGGGGTAGGGGGTAATTACGTATATTCAATGAAACTGTGGTGGGCAGACTCTTAAAGTGCCCTCCTAGTGTTCATGCCTTTGTCTAACTCACTCCCTCTTGCCTAGATAGGATCTGAGACTCCACACCAAGAAGTAAGAATCCAGAGGATAAAGTGAGATAGAAAGAATGAAGAGAAGGAAAATAGAGTCAAAGCTAGGTGTCTGATATTTTCATAGTCAGTACTTAAGGAAGACAAAGTGCTGACATATCCCATCATGAGTGAGGCAATAAGTAGATTGAAACACTGAAGGATATGAAACCAGAGACTCAAGATAAGATGTTTCAGTTTCATCGACATGAATATTGAAGTAATTACAAGGGGAGAAGAGGGTGAATGCTGATTTTACAAATTGGGTCATTCTTGTCAAACTCACCTAAATCAAAGCCTAAAGGCCAGAGGAAAAAAAGCACCCAGGGCACATAGCACTGCTCCAAGAATTGACTTCTCCACAAGCCCAGCTGCTGAAACTACCTGCTGTAACCCGAAACCCAGTTTCACTTAGTATCTGCTGAAATACCTGCTATAACTAAGACTAGTTTTACCTACCACTGTGACTCACCAATCAGAGCTTGCCAGCTCCCAAAAGCGTTTCTAGTGCCGAAGAGATTTCTTTCAAAAGGATATGTAACATTTCTTTAAAACAAATACCCCAACATTTTCTTTGTTCTTTAGACATACTGATGACTGCCTGATCTGTATGTGTGCCCCAAATTGCAATTCTGTGATTCACAAATAAAACGTTAAATTTAGAGATATATCTCTGTATTCTATTTTGACCTCAATAAGAGTAAGAGAAATAGAATAAGAAAATCATAGCTCTTTATAGAGGTTATTTATATTATAATTCTCTAACAATGAGTAGTAAATGGAGTCAGAGTACTCCGGATGTGGAAAATAATATAATTTTCTGCAAAACGTGACATAAAGATTAATATCTCGATGTAACAGTGATATCATTGAATTCAGTGGTCATAGCATTTACTTAAATAAAATATTCATCAAAACAATTCAACCAGCCATAAATACAGACTCACATAGTTTTCTGCCATGTAGCAACAGAAAAGTAGGGGAGGGAATATTTCATATTATATGTGCTATAAAGTCCTGGGGCCACTGGTAGCTAATTATTTTGGACTGTCACTAATTTTTCATATGATGTTTTTCTTCCTTTATGTCTTTATTTGGATATAGAGTATTAATAAATACCTTGTTATTTTAATAATTGGTGGTTTTGATCTTCAGTCTTAATGAAATTCTAAATGTTATCTCCTCTGGGAAAAAATTGCAACTTTGTAAGATGAATGCTCTACAATGTTCATTTGATAAAGAAATTTAATCATTTGATAAAAGAAATTTAATCATTTAAGTGGATTACTATAACAAGAAGATGAGATTTCTATCTTATTAAAATTTATTCTTACCCACACCCCTTGTGAAATAAAGACATGTTGGCTCTCTTCTATGATGTATGACATTTTTCAGGCTATTCTGAATATTTTCATGAGGACCAACATCAATGATGTTATATTTTTAATATAACAGCCCATTCTGATATATGGTTAGCTAGATTAAAGTTTTGAAAAATATTACTAATTTAAATAAGAAAATAAAAAATAATTATATTTAGTAAAACAATATTAGAGAACCTGTTTCCCATATTATCTTCCAATTGCTAGCTCACGACTTGACCCTAGGTGATTGATGACTCCTCAAACACTCAGCTAAGGTCTTATAAAAATAATCAAACAAATTTAACTTAGAGCATGTGTGATTTTCCTTCCACTTAGGTTCTTTTAGTTGTTTTAATGATATCGAAACCAACAAAAACAAATGTTAATTGAGATTTTATTATAAGCCAGACACCATTCAAAGCAATCACTTAATTTTTAAAATAATCCTATGAATTATACTATCATTATCCACATTATAATACAAAAGAGGAAATGAGGGCTCTAAAATTCTTGATAAATAGTCTAAGATTCCACAGTTATTAATTGTTAAAGTCCAAATGTAGATATAGACCATCATGACTTAGGATATTCACAGAAAATGCAAAATCATTGGGAGCAGGTTTTTAAAAATGAACCAGTGATTTAATAAAAGCAATGTTCTCCAGACTACATCCGGGTTTGGAGCTGGCAGAATACTAGGCTAGGATAGACTAGAATAAGCTAAGATGGCAGAGCTGCTATTTTTTTTTTTTTTTTTTTTTTTTGAGACGGAGTCTCAGTCTGTCGCCAGGCTGGAGTACAGTGACGTAATCTCTGCTCACTGCAACCTCAGCCTCCCGGGTTCAAGTGATTTTTGTGCTTCAGCCTCCCGAGTAGCTGGGATTACAGGCATGCACCACTACACCCAGCTAACTTTTTTGTATTTTTAGTAGAGTTGGGATTTCACCATGTCGGCCAGGATGGTCTCAATCTCCTGACCTCGTGATCTGCCCTCCTCAACCTCCCAAAGTGTCAGATTACAGGTATAAGCCTCTGCGCCTGGTCACAGCAGCTATTCTTTTTAGTATGTACAATGTCCACTCCCTCAAACAAATGTTCTTTTGACCTTCTCTATTCTTTTAGAATCTCTATAAGGAGTTGCCTTTCTTCAAAATGCATGATCCTAGACACTTGATTTAGTGAACTTGAGTAAGCATATCACTCATCTGTTACAAGTTCAAGTCTTTACAAACAGAAATAAGAGCTGTTTAAAACCTTTTAAAAAGCAAATAAAGAAATGATTATTTCAAAAAAACATTCAAACACGAAATACATTGCACAGAACCTAGGAGGAAGTTAAATTCATTTTAAGACCCATCACTTGGAATGTGGGAAAGGTAAAATCCAAACACAAAAGAAATGCAATCGTAATGAAATCTTGGATTCTTAAAAAGCAAATATTCAAAAGCTAATGAAGTAAAATTAAAAACCACTGAATTAGTTTATAAGTAGCTATTATCACAATGGGCTCATAAATCATTCCTAAAAACTAAATGTCAACAATAACAATTAAGATACAATCTCCTTGTACTTGGACTAGAAATTCAAATGTTTTCTCATCAAAAATTAAAAATCAAAACGGGAATTAATTTACTAAGAATGGAGATATAAACAGAATTTGAGAGAAGTAAGGTGTTGGAAGAGATCCAATAAATAATAAAAGAAGAGATCTTAATATGCTGTGTGTTCTTTGAACATCATAAATTCCAAAAAAGGAGTTTCAAATAAATGTTATCAAATGGAAAGCATCGCTTATCATAAAGACATCTTTGAAGCATGATACTCAGATTCAGTAAGAGAAAGCCACTGGGGATCTAGTGAATATGATTTCGGATGTGAGGAGTTATGAAATGAAATATCCAAACTCTCCTTGATCTCTTCAGCAAGCCTTTAATAGCAAAATGCTCAATATGAATTCCTAAATATGTCATTCATTAACTTATCCTTTAAACCCCTTACCTCTCACCTCAACCTCACAAAAACTAAACAACAACAAACATCTGTTTCTTAGCTTATGTTAAAGAACAATTTCCCCTTTGGCACAAAATCAAAAATACAATAAAAATAGTTCACAATCTTTCTTAAGAACATACATTTTCATAGAAGACTGCTGTCATAAGTTTCTTTAATTTGGCAACTTATTACCATACATTTAATAATTTAAGTTTGTGTTCAGGAATGCGAGCATTCTTTTCCTCTTCTCTCTCTTCCTAAAGGCTATAACTTAAAATGAAATACAATTGTCCTACTGTTTTCTTGGCTTTAAAAAATGTGCTGATCAGACAAATTGTCATAGCATTGCAAAAACATGGAACATGCTGGGTACAGCATGATTGTTTATTCTAAAAATAAACAGAGTCTGTAATAACAACTTGGGATAAGTTAGAATGTCTGTCATCCTAGCATCCTCTATAACCTAATCTGAAGTATGTTACTTATTTTTCTCACTAAATAATCAGTGTTCATAGAGTCAAAAGTTCCACAACGCTTGTTTTGTTTAGAGAACAATCGGAAATTTAAACATTTAAATAACTTTGATATAGTCTTAAATTTCATGGTAAAAACTTTAGCAACTGAAGTTTAAGAAATACATACATAGTACTCTTTCGTACTTGAGAAAAGGAAAAGATAAGAATGTTATAGAAAATTTGTTATCAAGTTGTCTGAACGGACTGTACTTTATTGCATGTGCTTATTACAGAAAGGAGTGGAAAGGAGGGTCACAGAAGTTATTGATATAGCCGGTGATGCACAGATTTCCATCAAGCTGATTTTAGTTTCTGAGCTATCACTACCGGCAGTTCACTCAATTGTGATGTTTCATTTTTATCACTTGAGAATGACAGCATTCGAAAGCTGGAAGAGAATCTTCCAGAGATCACTGGGGTCTATTTATTTTTTCCACAGGCAAACCAAGACTTAGAGAGGTGAAGAGACCTGAATTTGTAATCTTGTTCCACATGAACAGTCAGTGGCTCCCCTTTGTCTTTAAAATAAAACCAAAATTCCTTAGTTGGAACATAAGGATCTTCATGCTCTGGCCCCTGACTGGCACATGTGGAAAATCACCCTGCCCAACAGGGCTACCCCACAGTTACTGCCTGTTCCCTTTCAGTCTGACTGAAAGTTAGGGGATTTCTCCAGTTAGCTTACATTTCATCTTTGTAAGGTTCTCCCAACATCTCTCTTCTTTCACTGCCCACACTGAATGGTAAGTTCAGGACAATGGGGGCTCATTCATGCCTGTATCCCCAATGCTTTGAATACAGCCCAGTCTATAGTAAATCCTCAAGAAATAGACCAGCGTGGGCAACACAATGAGACCTCGTCTCTACAAAATAAAATTTTAAAACTTTGAAAATGTCATAGTTCTTTCATAATGTTCAGTATACATACTAACTTTTCCTTATGAATAGGTATAGACTTTCTGCTTTTCCTTTTGATTGTTCCAAGCTCTATTCATCTATCATCAGCCAAAATGTTTCTTCCAGCCTCCAGTAACAATCTTTTTTGGCCATTCAATCCAATTTGGATGGCCTAGTACAAAAAGCATGAACTTGACCATACTACAATTCTGTCTTCAAGAAAGTAAGGTCAGTTTGTTAGGATTTGGACATGGTTGCATGGGTTCATAAGTCCCCTAGTCAAGATCTTCAGCCATATTCCCACAGTAGGGCATTAATGTTGCTAGACTACCATGTGTAGTGAGAAGAAAGGCTTAGGAAACAGAGACATGCTTGGTACAGTGCAAGCAGATATTCGAGTTCAGAAATAAGAACACATATAGAGAACATAGAACTAGTGCCTATAAAATGATGATCAGACAAAACAGTAGATATGCATCAAAACAAGTGGGCAAAACAACACAAAACAAAAAACAATGAGAGAAGGAGCAAACAGAGTCTAAATCCAGGCAGTTGGTAATCAGCATAGTGGTAGGAAAAACAAAAGTATGGCTAAGTGACAAAAGCAGATTCAAAGATACTAATGACAAAGAAAAAGTGTTGAAAACTGAGAAAGTAGATTGCTTCAGCTCGTAAACTGTACATTCACCCCTTGATGCCAGCAACTGGTCCCCAAGCATGCCCATTAGAAGGCTTGGCATGGCATGACATTAAACAGGTACAATATTGCTAACACACTCTTAGTTTAAAAAGATCTCTATCAATTCCTAGTTTTATAAAATATTCATCTAATCACAATTGTTCTGCTTTGTTCAAAGTTAGCTGACTTAATGCTATTCTAGAAAGTAGTTTTAGGATGTATCATAAAATTCAGTTTCAGTTTTTTCTTCTCATTTGCCCACTCATCTGTAAATAATAGTGCTTCACTTGGTTCTGTTACATATTCAATTACCTCTTCAAATCTTACTCTGTAAGAGGCTTGTTCTAATATGTCCAGTAAGCTAACAGTATGATAAGCATAGTCATAAAAAAGCACTTCCAGAAATGATAAATTTTAGTTAATAAAAATTGTTTTCTGAAGTTTCAGAATATGTTGTTCTTATAAGAGCTAAGTCAATGTTTTTTTTGGCGTGAGACTATTATTAACAAAAAAGCCTTTGAACATTTTCTGAATATACTTTTCTGAAATATTATTTTGAAATATTGGCAGAATAATCCTTTGAGTTAATACCGAGGCTCCAAGTCCAAGAACAGAAAGTTTTCTAGATTTAGGACTTTAGAAAGAACTACTTGAATTTTGTTCATCAATGTTGATTAAAAATTCATGAAGGATTTTAAAGTTGTCTGTAGCTAGTTTTCATGGATATATTTGGTCTTCATAGAAGCATATGGAAATGCATATTTAATTTGACAGTATTTTGCAAATCATACCCGCTTCAGAATAATTTGCAAAGTAGAAATGCTTCCATATGCTAGAAGATGGTTTGTCTATTATGCTGAGAGTACAGACAGAGCCATATATTCAACAACAAAAATTTAAAAAATACTTTCTTGGGCACTGTAGATTATGAAAGTAAAGAAAGATTAACAGGACAATGTCTCAGGACTCAAAGAATTTAGGATTAAGATTTCAATCTATAATAAACTTATTAAGCAACCATATAAGTCATGCTAAAATGAATTTTCACAGGGATCATTGGGCCCTTAAAAAACAAAGTGTCGCATGGTTATTTTCTGCCTAAATTGCCATGGCTTGTGCGAAATCTTCTTAAATCCTGACCAAAGCTGATTGGAGCAGGGACGGATATGGAAGACAAAGCAAGGTATCTATACATGAGTTGGTCATGAGGACAATAGATGCTAGCTCTAGACAAAAGAATAATTCCCATCCAATCAAATTCTCTCCTCTTGAAGAGCAAAACAGGTGAACATGGAGAATATGGATCACGTGGTTCAGAAGTTTGTTGTGAGTAATATATTCCAAGTATTCTTGTGTAGACTGTGAAGTTAGCCTGCCTCAGTGTTGGAAGTACCAGGACTTGGTACCTGGTCTGTGTTGCTGAGGCAGCTCACAATGCTGCTTCACACAGCATGTATTATTACAACAAACTTCCACCCTGTCTGCTTGGAAATCATAAAAAGCCAGATGGATACATGTAAGTTCAAAACAAGAACACATGAAAATGTAGCAATAGCTCTTCACAGTTAATAGTAAGAAAAAAAATAAAGCCCCTGCAGATTTCAAAGGTTACTTTAGGGATAAAACTTGAAGTAATTAAAACAAGAACTGAAGCTCTTTGACAAGTTTTACTTTTTATGCCTGAAAGGTTCATTGACCCTATGTATCTTCAGAGACACTGGACTGCAGTCTTAGAACAGAAAATAAATGTTTAGGTTTCAAAGGACTTCAGTGTTCTCAAATTAATGACTATTTCATCATTATCTGAGAGTAGTGATTTACAAGCAAGAATAGCTTTAATGTATGTTTTTATACTGATAATTACTATTTTGGCTTTCTTTAAGATCTAGGATTACTTTATCTCTGGAGTTAAAAAAATACAGATTATTTACTGAATTTATTTTTAACTGTGCTCGTGCCTCAATGCATGTAAGTTATTTTTATGATCACAGCTTAAATTCCCTACACAAGAAAATTATCTGGAGAATTTCACACAGTAAAAATTGTCAAGCCAGGAAGATTTTTTTAAAAAATCCTTTAAAAATTATTGATCTAAAATGGTTTCTAAATGAAAATAGGTTTAGGTTGTATGTCATGATTCCACAGATGAGTTTTCTTCAAGTGGTGTGTCTATTTTTGGGTTCCTTACAGTCACCATTTGAGGACTAAGACTGATGACAAGTATAACCCACTTCAAGAGTGTGTTCCCAGAGCGAAGGGAGAGCTTAAAGCAATCACGATTTTACCACTGTTTATAATGGCTAAAATATTGTTGAAAGATAAAGAACAATTTTATGATAATGGGGCAGGCTTTAAAATGTTAAGTCAATAACTCCAATTCCACAAAAATTCTAGTGAGGAGAATAAAAAGGAAAAGATCACTTGGCATATTCCTTTAAGAAATGCCATTTAAGTAATTCTTTCTTCTTTTTTATATCCCCTTAAATTTATGGAACTTATGAAATGAATCTCTCTCACAGGCAACAATTTTAGTTTTCAATGTAACAGAGTAAATTTATTCACTTAGTTAGTATTGCATTCCATTTTACAGAAGATTCGTGTCTCCTTGTTCAAGCTCTTCCCAAGCAGCTCTGAGTCAGTCTGCTATACCTCCGCTGCCCCTACGGCAGAAGCAGTCTGAGAATTCACCCAGTAATTAATCAGAGGCTGCCTTATGGCACATATTCTAAGCTTGGGTTGCCTGTGACTTAAATCACTTATTTAACTAGTTAAAAGATATATCTCCAAATGAATTATAACATTTTAAAATCGCAGGTGATAGCCTATATTTATTTTTCATCTATGAAAGCTTTTTACACAAAAATATTGGTTGGTTATGTTTGTTCATGTCTCTTTAATAAACTCAGGATCATTCTCTTTACATGAGAAAGTGAAGATTGCCTTAGAAAGATACCTATGTGAGGTAAAATGCAAGTTTTACCATATTTAGTTTCTGAGATAGAAAGATGTGTGTGTGTGTGTATGTATACACACACATATACAGACATATCCAAAGTCCTTAATATCTGATGACAAATGAAAATATGAAAAAACCACTTAAATAAATCAATTTTAAAGTCAATGGCAGAAGGTTTGACAGAGATGCTGTCTTAAAATATAGAGCTTAAAATTATTTTTAAAATTTATGATTTGAAAAAATATAGATTAAAATTATAATATTCCAATAATTAAGAATAAGGATAAGCCGTGTTGATTTTTGGTATATTTCTTGACAAAATGATATGGTAGCAAAATATCATCCCTTTTATAGTATACTTAACTTTCTCAGCATGACCTTAAAGATAATTTTTACATAGATTTGTGAGGCATTTATCATTTATCTTGAATGCTTGATATTCCAGTTATTTCCTTTTGAAGTACATTGTCAAATGTCTTCTACTTCACCTGTTAACTGCTCTGACATATTCTCATTGGCTGTGATTTTGTGATTCAGGAGTTTTCCAAATTCACTTGCATCATGACATCCTGAATCTCCCTTGAAAAATCTTACTTTACAATCATTTTCATTATATTTTCACTGTATTATCTGATATTTATGATATTATATAATCAGCAAGAGACTAAGACTTTGTAGAGTAATTCATAGAGATAGATGCTGCTACTACTTGGAAAATGATGTTCAGGTAAGGACTAATTTTACAAGTGGGGAATTTATTAGTGAATATTTTCCTTATATCTTTGGGGACTGAGGTCTTGTTTGAATAATGACACTTTTGCAATTTGTAATCAGATGAAAACAAGGGCTAAAAATTATGCAAATGGTAAAGCTGGAAATAAAAGTTCATTTCTTCTACACCAGTTGTGTATTGTTGAAATAACTGTGGATGAGATACTTTTGGGCAAGAGGATTAAGGACTGAGGTTTTGAGAGAATCAATGAAAAGGTGAAAAAGTAAACCTTTTAAAATACAGAAGAGTTCTCACATCCATTGGAGCAGAAGCAAAAGAAAATGGTACCACAGAAGTTTAGAGATGTGGGAGGCAAATATTAAAGACAAAGGAGATAGCCAATTATATATGGCTGAGAGGCCAAGAAGTTGTAGCTGGAAAGTCATCCATGTTAACACTGGCTAAATACAGGCTAAATAAGCAGAACAGGTGCCTCAGAAGGTTGGGGTCATATTTCAACTGGGGATTCTATAAAAACTCACTGAGAAATCTATTGGTACTGGTCTATCTCATTTGAAAGCATCAGAAGTGTTGTGAAGTCACACATCTTGCTACTGCGACCTATACTGCCTGTTGTCTTAAACTTTGCACAAGAAGGCCTTATTCTGGTACTAGATAGGGACTTGATAGGTAGTAATTCAGAAAGCATCATTAGGAAACTAAAACAGGATTTAAATTATAGATAAGTTTTGGGCTACAGCATTCTCAACTATTGCCTGGAAAAGCATATGGAATTGAAATATATAAGTCAGTGTTCCCCAGAACAAATGTGCAGAAGATGATCTCTTCATACAATGTTAATTGTACAGTTGGGACAAGCATGGTATAAAGTTATAATTTTTTAAGTCTTTTTGCTGAAATTTCTGGATGTTTATTTTTATTCTTTCTGAGACTTTCCTGGGAATTGTTTGATGCATATTGTTTTTCTAATGTTGTTGCCAAATAATAACAACTCTCATTCCTTAACCATGTGCTGAAGTCAGCCAGCCTTTTCAACTGGTTCTTTTTCACCAGCAAATTACTCTTTACAATAAAGGAGATAATTCAAGCCCTTAATAAAGCCTTTAAAATGTCATCACTGTTTAAAACTTTCAATCAAATACCTCTGTCTGATTATGGAAATATGTTGGCATGATTTAAAATTCAAGCATTTTTATCAAAATTGTCAGTCGTCCCCATTCTTGCCCATTCAAAAAAGCTCAGAAGAAAAGTATCCCAAGGGAAATGTGCATTTTAGGAGAATCTAATACAATGGGCACATGTGGAGGTTTGCTACACCAGCGTGAAAAGTGAGGAACAGCAGGTTTTCAGTATGTATGATTTCACTGGCTCACATAAAAACGTAAGTGATAGATGGATTTGTAATACCTCATATTATCCACTCCTGTTTTCATAGTAGACTCTCTATTAACAAAAAAAGAGGGAGGTGGTATCTTAAATTCCAATGTATGGGCTCTTACAGAAGAATCCTTTTAAAAGATTCACAAAGCTTTGAGTCCCCTAAAGTTAAAAGGTTAAATAGTCCTCTAAAGTGTGCCATGAGGGTTAACATTCGTAACTTTTTAAAAAACATTCAAAATTTACAATGTTTTTTAAGCATGTTTTTAGTGAAACATTTCATAGTGTCAAATTTGTACAATTAAGAGTAGTTCCCTTTATATTTCAGAGCAATAATTAACTGTGTAGACTGAATTAAAGTATACCTTGAAGTGGGGCAAAAACATCCAAGAAGTCATGACCAGTCCTAATTTATTGTACAGACAGAGTTTAGAATACGACATTGCAATGAGCAAAGTTAATAATGAACTAGGAAAAGGTTAAATTCTAGGTGAGAATAACAGCTTGAGTTATGATGCTTAATGCAGTGGGTTGACTCTGGCCTCTAATTTATTCATTCTCTTTATGGGCAAAGGGCTCTTGGAAAAGCCTTAGGTTATAGGTTTTGAATGATGTCCAAAATGCATATTTAAACAAAAAAGGAAGCGAAATCTCTTGGTACAGATGCAATTTGCCGTTTGCTAATGGAAACATCACATAAAGGACTATTTCAAAAATTATATACCAAATATTAGACTTCTAAAATGCAATGTTATATATCTGGGGATACACTCTCTACACCAGGTGGGTCATTCATACTTATAATTCCTTTCTTAGATCAGCCTTTATGAACTATTAAGCTTTCTGTTTAACCAAGCACCAAGAATGCCCCCTCAGGTTTCCTTCCAATTTTCATCACATTCTACCTCTTTATTGAAGGCTTAAACTGCACAATTATTGCACTATCAACATATAGTCAAACTGTCAAAAAGAAGAACACATAATTCAAACATATATACCTTAAAATACTTGTTAAAGTGTGAATGAGTGGACCATGAGAAGAAATGTTATTTGGATATTATTTATTTGAAATAACATGTTTAGCCACTAGATGTCACCCTTTTTAAGCAACAAAGACTACTTCACAAAGTGTGACGTCAACAGCAGTTACATTCGTTCCACTGTATTTGATGTTCTCCATATGGTTCTCGGCTACATACTGAATACTTTAACAGTGAAAAACTCTTTGGTCTCTCTAAAGCTCTAAGAGAACAGAAAAGTAAGATGACAGAAGGCTTATTAAACATAGTTAAACCAGCTAATCTTGGAATGCTAACAACTGAAATATAATTATTAATTGGCAAATAGAGTCAGTAGTCATACAGACTCTAAAGTTTACTCAAAGTTTAAATTGGATTTGACCTTGGAACTATAAATATTATTCACAAGAAAACTTCCTCTCCCCATCTTCACTATATTTTATGCATGAAACATTGTTGTAACATTGGAACAATTACCCTTATTTGAGCAGCGTGATATTGTAGGCTTTTGGGTCTTTTCTTTGTTTACCACTCTTCTCACAGGTGGTATTTGATTTTCAGGTGAATAAAAAAGTAAAACACACTAAGGGACACAAAGTTAAGTTTCAGCAAAACATTTCTTTTCCTATCAGGGACAATGAAGTGATGATTGGAAAATACCTTGTCCTTGACTTGTCCAAATCTGCTGCATTCCATTCCTAATTAAAGAGCTCTGATCTCCTAATGTAAATTAAGTACAATATAAGATACTTGGTACAGAATAGAGAGCTAAGGCTAGAAGTTGACAGCACTGAGATCAGTCACTGACATCACTTAAAAAGAAGATTTAGGAGTGCGAGAAAACAGTAAACAGAAAAACAACTAAGGTTTTCCTTAACATGGCCTTCATGAGTCAAGCCTAATTTAAGTCCCATAAATTTCCATAGCTAAATTGTTAAAATGCAACAACAGCTAATAACATATGATTTTCCAAAAAAGTTAAAAGCAAGGTTCTCATACACATACAAAATAAACAGCCATGAAAGATCTCATTCAACCCACTAAATAGTGGCGGAATCAGTAAGATGGTAGGAAGGCCAGAATTCTTTCTTATAGCATATAAGAGAGATTATATCTCCAAGGAATGGAGATTATATTGTACAGTCAGCTCATCAAAGGCCTGCTAAAATAAACTTGGTGATAGTTACAAACTAATGTTCTACAAAGTCACAGACCATAAACTTTGAGGTTATACTTTCTGCTTAAGAGAAATGATCTCCACTGGGCAAAGTCTACATGTTACCATGCTCATTCACAGTGAGTCAACAAAGTACTTAGAGGTCAGCACTAAATAATTACCAAACAATACTTGGGCTAGGGTGTTACAGAATGTCACCCATCTTTTTCCTGTATATTTTAAATTTTGGATTTTTTTTCATATAACCTCACACCTATTGATCATATATAATGCTGTATTAGTACATTCTCTCACTGCTACAAACAACTGCCTTAGACTGGGTAATTTATAAAGAAAAGAGGTTTAATTTGTTCATTGTTTTGCAGGCTGTACAGGAAGCATGACTGGGAAGGCCTCAGGAAACTTACAATCATGGCGGAGGACGAAGGGGGAGGCAGGCACATCTTTCATGGCCAGAGCAGGAGGAAGAGAGAGAAGGAGAAGGTGCTACACACTTTTAAACAACCATATTTCATGAGAACTCACCATCATGAGAATAGCAAAGGGGAAGGCCCCATTGTCCAATCACCTCCCACCAGGCCCCTGCTCCAACATTGGGGATTACAATTCTACATGAGATTTGGGTGGGGACACAAATCCAAACCATATTAAATGCTTAAGTGGCTACACTTAGTGTTTTACATACATCATCTCATTTTATTCTCACAATAGCTGCTTATGGGTAGGGGCTAGTACTACCTCAGCTCGGAGACCAGAATACTGAACAATCATAGAAGATTCTCCAGGTGACAGACCACCAAAAGACCAAGCTGAACTGTGAAACTGGTCTGCCTAGATGGTCTTTCTCTTGGGAGCCTAGACTTAACATAGATTTAAACATTGTCTAGAAGATTTTGAAATTCCACAAAATGAGGCATATGTGAGCACAATACAATCCCTTTGTCCTTGTTCCTTGTCCATGGTGAGAGAAATCTCACGTGCAAGACCTGTGCATGCTAGGAGGTCAAAGCTTAACTCCGAACACTGACATTCTCTAGAATTTGTGTATATTACTTCTTCCCCCCCCCCCTCCCACCACTTCTGTCCTGGCACTGGCTTACCCTGTTGATATAATACATGAGATCCTCTATTTCAATTTAAATAAATGGAGACTGAGAAATGGCCAGGGTTGTGAGTCATCATACAAAAGCAAGCAATATCTTATATACTGTCTATGTGGAAAACATGGTATTCTTATAATATTTGCTTTTTAATCTTCTCAGAGATGTTGGGACATGGAGGGAAATCTAATGTACTGATAATGATATTCAAGTAAGATGTCTGGTTGACTAATTATCTATCCAAAGAAAATGTTGTCTTAAGTTTAAAACCTTAAAACCTTGAAAAGAATTTAGACACAATTAAAGAAACTATAGAAAATCATCTTAAATTCCTAGGATTTATACGCATAGAACTTCAGAAATGTGAGGTGCTCCAAAGCCTATTACTAATTCAGCTTCAATTCTTGTAGAGATTATACCACTCAGCCAGTGGCTGAGAAAATTCAGAAAACTAATCAAACATTATTACATTATCTATTAGGAGTCTAGACAGTCTCCTCACCACACATACTCCAATACAACAACTACGAAAAGGGTGTTTCTACTTCCCAGCATATTATTTCTTTATCTCCATACCAGAAAAAAGTGAAAGGAACACTTATGAGTTCCCCAGTCAAATAAAAATGTGTAAGTTTGTTGGTGTATTACATTTGCATTTATACTTGCTCTAAAATATGAAGAGTTCTATAAAACAGAAAAGTATTACTTTTTATGTAGTCAGTCTGTTGTTCAGTGTTCAGCTTCTTCGGGTTTCATGGATTGTAAAGTCTTTTAGGACAGAAGATATTCCCTACAAGCTATCATGTAACATTTATAGCTTTCAAGGTAGATGTAATTTTAATAATAACATGCCACATTTAAGGCTCTATTAGGCACAGCTCTGGTTGCCTTTGATTTATTCATCAACGTGAGGAATCTGAAATTTTCTAAAGTCTAATTTTTGAAAAAAAACATTCAAGTGGTCTCTTTGCATTAAACCATCTGCTCTACATGATTGCAGTGACTCGTTTTTAGCACTGAAGCTTCCCTTTTTGATTAAATTTCTTGTTCAACCAATTGAATTCTTTGGAAAGCATTTATTTCGAATGAAGTATGTTGTTGTTAGCAGAGTAGGAAAATAATTATAATCCAATCCTAATTCCTATTGGATAGCATCTTAAAGAACTCATGTAAATTTAACATATTATTAATGTAAATTAATTTGTTCATCACCAAAGAATTAGCTGAAGATGGTACTCACGCAGGTTTAATCGTGTGGGCATGCTTTTCATGAACAAAGGCACCAGCAATTCCTCCTGCTCCTGCATTTAAATACTAGATTGAAAATAAATTAAATTATGTGGGTTTACTTAAATATATGACAAAACTAAACAATGTAGTCATTTGAATTTTTTAATTGAAACCACAATGTTTGACCAGTTCAAAATGTGTGATTATTTGTGTATTTATGATAAAACAGAAGCTTAGGTCACCTTCTTCAAAGAAAAACAAATAAAAAATAGTATTATTAGGTTGAGAATAAATGGCTATTACTTCTACGGGGCAATTTTGCTCCAGCTGGTAGAAAGCAGTTTTAATGAGGTCTGGCTTCAAAATTCATACACTTAAATTATTTTGTCCTAAAATATTGTAATAATAATAAAAATATACTTTTAAAGCAAGTAAATTGTAATTGGTTTTATTTTCATGCTCCCTGTCAACTGTTTTCAAATGTGAATTCTAAGTTGATTCTCTAAAAATTATCTTTATATATGCAGAAATTTCACAACCTATCAATAAAAAAACTAAAAAGATAAATCAATTTGAATTTAGTGTAGGACTTTTTCTACAGAACCTCCCGACTTTTTTACGGCAGCCTAGGAATTGAAGAATTAATTTCTCCTTATTGATAGAAATACTAGAATTACATTACTTATCATACTATTCCATCATATAACTCTATTAACTAAAAGCAGAAAATACAATAAAAGAAATAGGGAAAGTAACACAAATCTTTAAAATTGGCCCACAGATCCAGTTTCTCCTTCAGATTAATGTCAATGTGAAATAAAGGGATGTAAATGTATTAACTCATTTGTACCTTGTAGGAACACCAGCAGGCAAAATCAACTCCCCAGTCATGTAAGTAGAGTTCAACATTTCCGACTGCATGTGCTAGATCAAAGCCAACATAACAACCCTAGGGAAGAACATAACAATAAGCTTTAAGTTTGCTTAATGATTAGAAATAATAAGTACAAATATTTTTAAGAAAATATTTGACAAACTTCTGTACCATAAATTATGGTTTGCTCTTTGACGCAATGGTTCACAAAGTATGATCCATAATTCCCAGGACCCTTTCAGAAGGCCCACCAGATCAAAGTAATTGTCATAATGCTAAGACATTCTTTGCCTTTTTTGCTGGATTGACACTTGCATTGATAATGCAAAAGCAGTGATGGGTAAAACAGCTGCCACCTTAGCAGGAGCCAAGGCAGCGGCACCGAACTGTACTAGTAGTCATTACATTGGTCCCAGCCTTTCACTTGGGGGCATGGGAAAGTTTCATGTGAAAATATCCTTGTGAAAACTATAAAAATGATCAATTTTCATTAAATCTCAATATCTTAATTCTTATATTTTTAATGTTGAGTGTGGGAAGTACACACAAAACCCTTGACCACATTCTGATGTAGGATGGCTATCTTAAAGCAATGTATTTATGCAATTATTTGAGTGGCAAGCTGAATCTGCCACTTTTATATCATGGACAACCATTTCTGCATGAAAGAGCAACTGACAAACAGTGACGATTCACATGTATGATGTATTTAACAGATATTCTTTTGAAAATGGAGTGTCACTTCAATAAAACAACTTATAATATTTGCTGCCAATGATAAAATTAGTTTCCAGGGGAAATTAGAATATTGAAAAACTTGTATCCACTTCCATGAGTATGACTAGCTCCCATTATTGAGATAATTCTGATGAATATAGTAGTAATACATAATTTCTAATTATTATATGATTAAATATGTCAATATTTGGAAAATACACATAATTCAATGAACCAATATTTTCTGAATGGCCAATGCTCGATGTTACATATTGTGCATTGATAAAGGATCTATTCAAAATGCAAGTTCAGATGATGGATTTTAATATAATAAAGTACAGAAAGTTCAGTGATTCAGTTTCAAATTCCATACCAGAACTCCTAAAAAGTTCTCACTTGTCAAATTCTGATGCAATATCAAAGAATACACAAAATTGACGGAAAGGCTATTCAACTACTCCTGCCTTTTCTGATTACATATCTTCATGAGTACCTATTTTCTTTGTAAGAATCAAAAAGAGAAAAAAAGAGATTGAATGCAGGTATAAAAAACCAGCTGTCTTTTATTAAGTCAGGTGCTAATAAGATTTGCCATATATAAACAATGCGACTGTTTTTTAAAGAAAACATAGTTTGTATAACAATATTTTGCTTATGTTAATATGTAATGCATTTGTTGTTATTCTAAAACAAATAAATACATTTTAAAATTTTGTTTTAATTGCAAATACAGTAAATACAGATATAGAGCCAATGTCAAATCTTCTAAGATCCTCAGTGGTTTTTAAGAGTGTAAAAGGTTCCCTTTTCTAAAAAGTTTCTTAACTGCTGCTTAAGTGTATCCTAGTAATATGAAAGAGTCAATAGTTTTCTTGTTTAGCATTTAATCCCACATCATGTGCATATTTAATCAGTTCAAGTATACGCACTGTTAAAAATCCTATCAATGGTTCTGCTTCTCTGCCCTCTCTTGCACCCATGTTATTTGACATGTAAGTTCTAGTTCCTCCACTGTGGGTAAGGTGTAAGTCTCAGTCACTGGGATCAGCCATTTGACTTGTTTAGACCAACAGAATGTTAGCACATGTAATAAAAACAGTCTCAGGAAAGTACTTGAGTGACTGAGCTTGCTCTCTCTTTCTCTCTGCCACCTCTATGAGAAGGACTTGCTTGGGCCAAACTGCTGGCCCAGATGGAAGATAAAAGAAATGTGGAGCATAATTATCCTCACCTGAACTCAATCTGGATCAGCTGCTCCTCCATGCCCTCCTCCCCCCTCGCAGTTTGCCACAGAAACATGAGTGAACTCAGCTGAGACTAGCAGAACCCCTCCAGCCAAGTCCTACCTTGATGCTCTGACACCAAGATGATCCATAAATCAATGGTTATTGTTTTAAGACAACAAGTTTCAAGATGATTTGTTACACAGCATTTTAAGGGAAGAGTGAATTGATATACTCAGCCCCCAAAAACCAAGACATCCTTTACTTGGTCTTAGGAATTACCACTGCCATTCCTCTTAAAGAGTACAAGATACCAAAGGATCACAAGATGGAGGCTTGGATCAGTTACTGCTTCAGTTCTTCTAGTTCTCATGTTAGAATAAGAGTAACAATCTTTGCTTAATACTATTCAGTAAGCAAATATGCATACTTTGATACAATACAGATCCTCATTGTAAGCCAGCTGTTTTATATGGTGCTTAATTTTTAAAAAGTATTCTTATCCAATAATAAAGAGGAAGAGTGATGCTGTTTGGGAAAGAATTTCAACGTTTAATGTTAACTCTACTGTCTCCTTCATACACATTGACTTTGTA